>NW_027266330.1:1887500-2242500 GCF_022045235.1 Haliotis cracherodii
GCACAGCGAATCGCGGCGCCTTATACGACTGGGCCACCCATGCCCCCCATAATGTATGTGATGGGTGACACGGATTTCAAGGAATATCTATTGATTGGTACTAGATATATATCCTTTTCTCTGAGTATTTTGCTGTTTCACTTTGACGATCTGTGATAAAACATATAGCTCCAGTACATTCCCTATTACTTTATATATTTCTAAGCATGATTTCATCATTTGTGGTACTTATAGAACGAGATGATTGTTTAATGCGGATATGTGTCAGACGACGTAGGTTCCTCGCCAACAAACCATTATGAACACATTCGCTTGATATAGTAATGCTTTACAGAGTTCCATAATTTCTTCTTTTAGGGTTTGTACACCCATCGACTGTGTTTCAGAAGAAATTAATTTTTATCCAGGTTACTTTTTTAATCGAATTTGTAACATTATGAATAACGTTAAAGTTAATTGTGTATATTATTATGCCATTCAGATACATGTATTACCTGGTATTTTTGTATTGAAACATTTGTCTCACAAATCCTCACCTTACGCAAGTACTTTCTGGGCAATAGCATCAGTTGTCCAACCTACTGAGGTCCTCTGTAACTTCTGGTTGTTATTGACGACCATGGCTTACAGAACATGTGATGCCTTCACAGATGCATTTTCTGATACATACATGTATGACATTTTATTCATTTGCTCAAATTGACTGCATGTTTTCAACAAATGATTCAATACATATTTGCATGATTTTGTATTGTCGAACATATGTCTTTACTGCTTTAGCATGAATAAAACAATTACAGATATATTTTTCGTCTTCATTTCAATCTATTGCCCATTGGGAACGGTGCAGCAATGAATCATAGGCAAAAGGTCAAATCATCAAACACATTTGTCATTGATCAAAATAATAGGAAGGGGTGAGTTTGACTTTTGGATAATGTAAATGGGACTAGTGCTGCAAACAATTTTATGTCAGAAATTGAGTGAAATGTATAAATGTGTAAAAGAAATCAGCAAACTGACACCAGATGATTGATAACAGAATGGGGGATGTTGTTCTAATGTGAACCATAGATGGCCAAACAGAGCTAGCTTTACAGGCTAGTTCTGGTACTGGTCCTGTCGAAGGCATCGATCCCTATAAACCTAGACATGTTCTGTCGGGGAGTCGGCCATGGCAGTACAGCCAGGTTATTCTGCCTCAATAAGATGCAACAAGTGCAACATGTGGGTGGACATTATCTTGCTACCACGTTACGTTACGTCCCTGCATTTGCACTAAGGGTAGAATATGATCTTGAAAGATGTCCTCCCAGTTGCCATTAACAATGATGAGTTGTATTCTCCCATGAGTTGTGATGCTACCCCATATCATTTCAATTCACCCATAAACTGACGACTCAAGCGTCGCTAAAACGTTCCCTGTTCTGGACACCTGTAGACCCTTGCAGATGAAACCTGAAATCATCTGTGAACAGCATACTGTCTCAGTCTTGTCTTCTGAACCTCAAATGCTGTCCGGACCAAGCTAGGCATACCTGACTGTGACATGGAAGTACGCTTGTTCTCCCTCAAACGGCTGTGTACGGTTCTGCCTCTAATAGGTCTCAACCCAGGAATTGTCCGAGTTGTCAATGTGGCAGTTTGGTATCGATGCCGTAGATGCACCAACATAATATGGTTGTCACACGTACACGAGCGTCCTGTTGCAAGTCACGAGTGTTGACCTGCTGTATATAATGTCTCCAAAGGCATGGTATTGTGTTTCGATGAACATTAAAATGTCTGACGTTGATTTTCCTTCAGCCGTGGCGTTGCTTGCGGTTTAACTAAAGCGTTTTTATGGGCACCTATCTTTTAATATTTACATGAAATAACAAATGGTAGCTTCACTCTATCGCTGAGAAAATGGCTAATGTCAAAGGCACCCATGGACCCTGACACTACAAATAACTAGACCTACTTGGATTCCTTCTTCAGCGATTCTACTTATCCCCTGTCAAACGGTGATAACGGTGAGCTTGCCGAGACAACACAAACGTGTCTAGTTTTCTGAATTGCCTAAATAAGCGGAATCTACGAAGATCTTAGCGAATGGGAGCTGAATTTGAGAAATGGAATTTGGAAATGAAGTTATGTGATGTTTCAAGACATATTGAAGACTATAAGTGCGAAACCTCATAACTTCATCATTATTTTGTTTTGATGTAGTTTTTCATAACCTGAAATGGTCAGGTGACTTCCGATCATAGCAGAAATACAGTACCTTGTAATATCAGACCGCTGAAGATATAAATCCAGTTTGTTCACCTATAAGTCGCTCATATGTGCCGGAGTCTTAAAGGGGGGGTCGGAGTTGTCCCCCTTGGAGAGTGATATATTAAAAACTTGCGAAACTTGTGAAACCCGATAAAGTCGACTGGCTGTCTGTGTTAGGGCTTGCTGCAACTGAAATAAATTATACACACTTTAATTGCCCATTCAAACACAACCTTTCTAGAAAAGAGGGGCAGGAATCCCATTCAGCTGAAGTCTCGGAGTGACACGAGTTGGTCATGAATGAGTCGCTTCCATCTCTTTGTAAAGGTGTAACCCGCACCAAGCATGTGTTGTAAATGAGCTGACAACTGTCAAGGTAGTGAACAGGACCCTGACGGAGAAGTCTCTGCTACACCGTGCAGGGACTCGATAGTTTATTCACACATTTTGACCGTGTTACTATGTAACTGACGACAGTGCACAATTCGGTTCCAGTCTGGGGGGTACATGAAACTGACAGGGTAGTCTCCCTTTGAACCGTGCACGATCAGCAATAGTCCACACACACACACACACACACACACACACACACACACACACACACACGTACTGTAGATGTAATATTGTCATATCCCACATTCATACACTAACTAATCAGCGTGACATGCTCCATGGTTCTTGATCTACATGTCAACGTACTGTAGATGTAATATTGTCATATCCTACATTCATACACTCTGTAATCAGCGTTACATGCTCCATTGTTGTTGATCTACATGTCAACGGAATGTAAATGTAATATTGTCATATCCCACATTCATACACTATGTAATCAGCGTTACATGTTCCAATGTTGTTGATCTACATGTCAACGGAATGTAGATGTAATATTGTCATATCCTACATTCATACACTATGTAATCAGCGTTACATGCTCCATTGTTGTTGATCTACATGTCAACGGAATGTAGATGTAATATTGTCATATCCTACATTCATACACTATGTAATCAGCGTTACATGTTCCAATGTTGTTGATCTACATGTCAACGGAATGTAGATGTAATATTGTCATATCCTACACTCATACACTATGTAATCAGCGTTACATGCTCCAATGTTGTTGATCTACATGTCAACGGAATGTAGATGTAATATTGTCATATCCTACATTCATACACTATGTAATCAGCGGTACATGCTCCATGGTTCTTAATCTACATGTCAACGGAATGTAGATGTAATATTGTCATATCCTACATTCATACACTATGTAATCAGCGTTACATGCTCCATTGTTGTTGATCTACATGTCAACGGAATGTAGATGTAATATTGTAAAATCCTACATTCATGAACTATGTAATCTGCTTTACATGCTCCAATGTTGTTGATCTACATGTCAACATACTGTAGATGTAATATTGTCATATACTACATTCACACACTATGTAATCATCGTTATATGCTCCATTGTTGTTGATCTACATGTCAACGTACTGTAGATGTAATATTGTCATATGCTACATTCATACACTATGTAAACAGCGTTACATACTCCGATGTTGCTGATCTACATGTCAACGGAATGTAGATGTAATATTGTCATATCCCACATTCATACACTATGTAATCAGCGTTACATGTTCCAATGTTGTTGATCTACATGTCAACGGAATGTAGATGTAATATTGTCATATCCTACACTCATACACTATGTAATCAGCGTTACATGCTCCAATGTTGTTGATCTACATGTCAACGGAATGTAGATGTAATATTGTCATATCCCACATTCATACACTATGTAATCAGCGTTAAATGCTCCAATGTTGTTGATCTACATGTCAACGGAATGTAGATGTAATATTGTCATATCCCACATTCATACACTATGTAATCAGCGTTAAATGCTCCATTGTTGTTGATCTACATGTCAACGGAATGTAGATGTAATATTGTCATATCCTACATTCATACACTATGTAATCAGCGTTACATGTTCCAATGTTGTTGATCTACATGTCAACGGAATGTAGATGTAATATTGTCATATCCAACATTCATACACTAACTAATCAGCGTTACATGCTCCATTGTTGTTGATCTACATGTCAACGGAATGTAGATGTAATATTGTCATATCCAACATTCATACACTAACTAATCAGCGTTACATGCTCCAATGTTGTTGATCTACATGTCAACGGAATGTAGATGTAATATAGTAATATCCCACATTCATACACTATGTAATAAGCGTTACATGCTCCATTGTTCTTGATCTACATGTCAACGTACTGTAGATGTAAATTGTCATATCCTATATTCATACACTATGTAATCAGCGTTACATGCTCCAATGTTGTTGATCTACATGTCAAAGTACTGTAGATGTAATATTGTCATATCCTACATTCATGCACTATGTAATCAGCTTTACATGCTCCAATGTTGTTGATCTATATGTCAACGTATTGTAGATTTAACATTGTCACATCCCACATTCATACACTATGTTATCAGCGTTACATGCTCCAATGTTGTTGATCTACATGTCAACGGAAGGTAGATGTGATATTGTCATATCCTACATTCATACACTATGTAATCAGCGTTACATGCTCCAAAGTTGTTGATCTACATGTCAACGCAATGTAGATGTAATATTGTCATATCCTACATTCATACACTATGTAATCAGCGTTACATGCTCCATTGTTGTTGATCTACATGTCAACGGAATGTATATGTAATATTGTCATATCCCACATTCATACACTATGTAATCAGCGGTACATGCTCCATGGTTCTTGATCTACATGTCAACGTACTGTAGATGTAATATTGTCATATCCTACATTCATACACTATGTAATCAGCGTTACATGCTCCATTGTTGTTGATCTACATGTCAACGGAATGTAGATGTAATATTGTCAAATCCTACATTCATGAACTATGTAATCTGCTTTACATGCTCCAATGTTGTTGATCTACATGTCAACATACTGTAGATGTAATATTGTCATATCCTACATTCACACACTATGTAATCAGCGTTACATGCTCCATTGTTGTTGATCTACATGTCAACGTACTGTAGATGTAATATTGTCATATCCTACATTCATACACTATGTAAACAGCGTTACATACTCCGATGTTGCTGATCTACATGTCAACGGAATGTAGATGTAATATTGTCATATCCCACATTCATACACTATGTAATCGGCGTTACATGCTCCAATGTCGTTGATCTACATGTCAAAGTACTGTTCATGTCATATTGTCATATCCTACATTCATACACTATGTAATCAGCGTTACATGCTCCAATGTTGTTGATCTACATGTCAACGGAATGTAGATGTAATATTGTCATATCCAACATTCATACACTAACTAATCAGCGTTACATGCTCCAATGTTGTTGATCTACATGTCAACGGAATGTAGATGTAATATAGTAATATCCTACATTCATACACTGTGTAATAAGCGTTACATGCTCCATTGTTCTTGATCTACATGTCAACGTACTGTAGATGTAATATTGTCATATCCTATATTCATACACTATGTAATCAGCGTTACATGCTCCAATGTTGTTGATCTACATGTCAACGTATTGTAGATGTAACATTGTCACATCCTACATTCATACACTATGTTATCAGCGTTACATGCTCCAATGTTGTTGATCTACATGTCAACGGAATGTAGATGTGATATTGTCATATCCTACGTTCATACACTATGTAATCAGCGGTACATGCTCCAAAGTTGTTGATCTACATGTCAACGTACTGTAGATGGTATATTGTCATATCCTACATTCATACACTATGTAATCAGCGTTACATGCTCCAATGTTGTTGATCTAAATGTCAACGGAATGTAGATGTAATATTGTCATATCCTACATTCATATACTATGTAATCAACGTTACATGCTCCAATGTTGTTGATCTACATGTCAACGGAATGTAGATGTATTATTGTAAAATCCTACATTCATACACTATGCAATCAGCGTTACATGCTCCAATGTTCTTGACCTACATTTCAAAGGAATGTAGATGTAATATTGTCATATCCCACATTCATACACTATGTAATCAGCGTTACATGCTCCAATGTTATTGATCTACATATCAACGGAATGTAGATGTAATATTGTCATATCCCTCATTCATACACTATGTAATCAGCGGTACATTCTCCGATGTTGTTGATCTACATGTCAACGGAATGTAGATGTGATATTGTCATATCCTACATTCATATACTATGTAATCAACGTTACATGCTCCAATGTTGTTGATCTACATGTCAACGGAATGTAGATGTATTATTGTAAAATCCTACATTCATACACTATGCAATCAGCGTTACATGCTCCAATGTTCTTGACCTACATTTCAAAGGAATGTAGATGTAATATTGTCATATCCCACATTCATACACTATGTAATCAGCGTTACATGCTCCAATGTTATTGATCTACATATCAACGGAATGTAGATGTAATATTGTCATATCCAACATTCATACACTATGTAATCAGCGGTACATTCTCCGATGTTGTTGATCTACATGTCAACGGAATGTAGATGTAATATTGTCATATCCCACATTCATACACTATGTAATAAGCGTTACATGCTCCATTGTTCTTGATCTACATGTCAACGTACTGTAGATGTAATATTGTCATATCCTATATTCATACACTATGTAATCAGCTTTACATGCTCCAATGTTGTTGATCTACATGTCAACGTACTGTAGATAGAATATTGTCATATCCTACATTCATACACTGTGTAATCAGCGTTACATGCTCCAATGTTGTTGATCTACATGTCACCGGAATGTAGATGTAATTTTGTCATATCCCACATTCATACACTATGTAATCAGCGTTACATGCTCCAATGTTGTTGATCTACATGTCAACGTACTGTAGATGTAATATTGTCATATCCTACATTCATACACTATGTAATCAGCGTCACATGCTCCAATGTTGTTGATCTACATGTCAACGTACTGTAGATGTAATATTGTCATATCCCACATTCATATACTATGTAATCAACGTTACATGCTCCAATGTTGTTGATCTACATGTCAACGGAATGTAGATGTATTATTGTAAAATCCTACATTCATACACTATATAATTAGCTTTACATGCTCCAATGTTGTTGATCTACATGTCAACGTACTGTAGATGTAATATTGTCATATCCTACATTCATACACTATGTAATCAGCGTTACATGCTCCAATGTTGTTGATCTAAATGTCAACGGAATGTAGATGTATTATTGTAAAATCCTACATTCATACACTATGCAATCAGCGTTACATGCTCCAATGTTCTTGACCTACATTTCAAAGGAATGTAGATGTAATATTGTCATATCCCACATTCATACACTATGTAATCAGCGTTACATGCTCCAATGTTATTGATCTACATATCAACGGAATGTAGATGTAATATTGTCATATCCCACATTCATACACTATGTAATCAGCGGTACATTCTCCGATGTTGTTGATCTACATGTCAACGGAATGTAGATGTGATATTGTCATATCCTACATTCATATACTATGTAATCAACGTTACATGCTCCAATGTTGTTGATCTACATGTCAACGGAATGTAGATGTATTATTGTAAAATCCTACATTCATACACTATGCAATCAGCGTTACATGCTCCAATGTTCTTGACCTACATTTCAAAGGAATGTAGATGTAATATTGTCATATCCCACATTCATACACTATGTAATCAGCGTTACATGCTCCAATGTTATTGATCTACATATCAACGGAATGTAGATGTAATATTGTCATATCCAACATTCATACACTATGTAATCAGCGGTACATTCTCCGATGTTGTTGATCTACATGTCAACGGAATGTAGATGTAATATTGTCATATCCCACATTCATACACTATGTAATAAGCGTTACATGCTCCATTGTTCTTGATCTACATGTCAACGTACTGTAGATGTAATATTGTCATATCCTATATTCATACACTATGTAATCAGCTTTACATGCTCCAATGTTGTTGATCTACATGTCAACGTACTGTAGATGTAATATTGTCATGTCCTACATTCATACACTATGTAATTAGCTTTACATGCTCCAATGTTGTTGATCTACATGTCAACGTACTGTAGATAGAATATTGTCATATCCTACATTCATACACTGTGTAATCAGCGTTACATGCTCCAATGTTGTTGATCTACATGTCACCGGAATGTAGATGTAATTTTGTCATATCCCACATTCATACACTATGTAATCAGCGTTACATGCTCCAATGTTGTTGATCTACATGTCAACGTACTGTAGATGTAATATTGTCATATCCTACATTCATACACTATGTAATCAGCGTCACATGCTCCAATGTTGTTGATCTACATGTCAACGTACTGTAGATGTAATATTGTCATATCCCACATTCATATACTATGTAATCAACGTTACATGCTCCAATGTTGTTGATCTACATGTCAACGGAATGTAGATGTATTATTGTAAAATCCTACATTCATACACTATATAATTAGCTTTACATGCTCCAATGTTGTTGATCTACATGTCAACGTACTGTAGATGTAATATTGTCATATCCTACATTCATACACTATGTAATCAGCGTTACATGCTCCAATGTTGTTGATCTAAATGTCAACGGAATGTAGATGTAATATTGTCATATCCTACATTCATATACTATGTAATCAGCGTTACATGCTCCAATGTTATTGATCTACATGTCAACGGAATGTAGATGTAATATTGTCATATCCCACATTCATACACTATGTAATCAGCGGTACATTCTCCGATGTTGTTGATCTACATGTCAACGGAATGTAGATGTAATATTGTCATATCCCACATTCATACACTATGTAATAAGCGTTACATGCTCCATTGTTCTTGATCTACATGTCAACGTACTGTAGATGTAATATTGTCATATCCTATATTCATACACTATGTAATCAGCTTTACATGCTCCAATGTTGTTGATCTACATGTCAACGTACTGTAGATGTAATATTGTCATATCCCACATTCATATACTATGTAATTAGCTTTACATGCTCCAATGTTGTTGATCTACATGTCAACGTACTGTAGATAGAATATTGTCATATCCTATATTCATACACTATGTAATCAGCGTTACATGCTCCAATGTTGTTGATCTACATGTCACCGGAATGTAGATGTAATTTTGTCATATCCCACATGCATACACTATGTAATCAGCGTTACATGCTCCAATGTTGTTGATCTACATGTCAACGGAATGTAGATGTAATATTGTAAAATCCTACATTCATGAACTATGTAATAAGCGTTACATGCTCCATTGTTCTTGATCTACATGTCAACGTACTGTAGATGTAATATTGTCATATCCCACATTCATACACTATGTAATCAGCGTTACATGTTCCAATGTTTTTGATCTACATATCAACGTGCTGTAGATGGAATATTGTCATATCCTACATTCATACACTATGTAATCAGCGTTACATGCTCCAATGTTGTTGATCTACATGTCAACGTACTGTAGATGTAATATTGTCATATCCCACATTCATGTAAAATCAGCGTTACATGCTCCAATGTTGTGGACGTCCTCGTACGTTCAAAGGGAAATACGCAAACTTGCAACCCCTTCATTATACACAACAGGTACATGTGGTCCAGGCAAGTTAACGACACACTAACACTATGTGTCTGGGCTGTGTGGCGTACCTGGACCTGATGGAGTAGTCTCCCTTGTACCGCTCACAGTTTATACACATACTACTTGAACAGTGTTGATATGACTGTCGATCACTGGTGTATCCCACACCCGGCATGTGTGTTGTCAGCTCAATATTAGAGGTATAGTGTATCTGAACCTGACGGAGTAGTCTCGCGTGTGCTGTTCACAGCCAGTAATTGTCTATACACTGTGTCAGTGTTGCTATGAATGTACCAGCGGCGACTTCTACCACACACAGTTTGTTTTTTTACTCCACTGTATGCGTATATGAATGAATGGATGCAAATAATTTGACAAAACCATTCCAATTATCGTAAGAAATCTCTGCTGAAAGAGTCAACTGTACTATTTCGACTATATCATGAGCATGTGTTTATGAATCACTTTCAAAAAGTGATGATACCAGGTGTTTTCCCGAAAAGGGGAGCGTATCCTGCAACACCGATTGCACCCATCACAAACGCATGCAAAGGCAAGTCAATTGTTCACCGGAAAACACCGTAACATAAGGTGGTGTCAAATGGTTTTCTCATATACATGAATGCTGCTACACTTGCGTAAACTATTGGTGCCATTACACATAAATAATTATTCCCACTTGTCCAGGTGGTTTTCATTTGCAACTGAAAGTTCCTCTATCAATTGAAGTTTACATAAGGTAAGGGTTGGTGAGTGAGTTAGGTTTAACTACGCTTTGAACAGTATTTGCGTGATAGTTTGATGCGTGAAGAAGACGCAGGTTCTAGGCGTTTTATCACTTTGAGTAAAGTATGGTGCTGACAAACCTAGAAATACAATCAGGGTACTGGTGAACCTGGATTCAACACCATGATCATAGAACTATGCACAGTGCACCGACACCACTGGACCACCTGTGTCCCCACGCTCACACATAATACATGAATACATGAACGATGTGATGTAATGGTGATCAATCTTGCCAAACGTTATCAGATTGTGTGTGGAACATTGAGACATATTGTAAATGAAATACTATATATACATGGGCAGAGGTGACGTCAAGGTGATACAATTAGTAAAACCTTCACGGCAGATAGTGTTCCTAGCACTTTCACAAAGGTTTAAGGATCAATTGTATCTATATTTTTAACCGCTTTCATTTGCTATTCTGACAATGCCCTCACTCACGACCCCATAGTTC
Source organism: Haliotis cracherodii (assembly GCF_022045235.1). NCBI lineage: Eukaryota > Metazoa > Mollusca > Gastropoda > Lepetellida > Haliotidae > Haliotis > Haliotis cracherodii. The sequence goes on from NW_027266330.1 coordinate 1,898,765, forward strand.
CAGATGGCATTATACGTTGGTGATGTGTTCAGTGAGGTCTTTATACAGAGAAACATGGAAATCAATAGTTGACCATAACCAAGGCGTGAACAACTATCATTTTATCATTTTCACACATCTTTCATGTTTGAGTGTGTGAGTGAGTTTGTTTGGTGTAGCGCCGGTTGGAACAGTATTCCAGTTACATCATGGCGTGTCAGCTTAATGTGGAGGTAAGACCGAATTGATGCAGGTGTTAGACGTTTTATCACTTTGGTGAAACCCACGAGCTGGTGCTGACAAACCTAAAAACATAATAGGGGTCAACCGACATTCGAACCCACGATCATAGGTTTCTGGCGGGGCCAAAGGGACGCAACTGTGCACAGCGAATTGCGGCACCTTAGACGACTGGGCCAACGGTGTCCCAATTTCATGTTTAGATAGTACTCGTGATTGGAATGACACTGCTGAATGCCATCATCAACTCATAATTGGAAAGACAATTTCAATGAACGGATTCGGCAAATGCATTTTCCTTGTGTCCTTGGCCAGTGAATAATCATCAAATTCAAGACGACAATGACTGGCCTTCACCTACGAATGCAGAGAGTAACGTGTATTTATAGAGTATTTCAAGGGTCAGCTTGTGGTATATGATACTGCACAGAAATACAGAGGGTCACTGTTACACTCAAGTAGGTGGAACAGGTCAGGTGTTTCTCACGCTCTGGTCGTGTCAATGTAGCATTATCTTGAGTAACAGCAAGCACAACACTAAAACCTAACATTTGTTGCATCGCCTAAAATAGCTTTTTTTTCATATGTTTGTACCTTTGATACGATGGCCTCGTTTGTGCGTGAATGTAATTGAAATGTGTTGTGAATGTCTCACCAGCTTCAGAGAGATCAAGACGCTGTTGATGACTTGTTAACATCCCAGATGTTTAGCGTTTGCTCAGTATTGCTCACATGTCAAACCGTTGTCGTTATCTCAGGAAAGTGAAAATGAATATAAAACTAACATTAAAGTAATCTTGTCCGGGTAAAAAAATATTCAAGTACGTGTAAGTTTTTCCTTCTCCACCTAGTGTGTAAAGAATTTCATGATGTTAAATAGTGACCAGTATTCTTGCAAACTTGATAACTATGATAGATTTTGCATTACAATTATATCTCAACCATCCTTACATTTCTCACGCCTCTCAGTTATCTTCTGCAATGGACAATATTTGCATTTCGTACAGGAAATGCACAGGTCTCGTTCCATCGATGAACTGTTATGGTGCACTCACAAATTAATGGCAAGCAATAGTCTTTCAATTCTGTATTGAAACGGTGTCACTTGAGTACTATATACTTCTGTGAAAAATTTCATTGACATCATAACAACCGCCCAACATTTACAACAGAAGTGGGGAACTGTGTTAAACATGTATCATTAAGACGTTAGCCACTCTTGTACACGAACATAATAAAGGTAATATGTAAACAACTGTCATAGCTCAACCACTGTGACTATCACATGTCGTTTATGCGTGTATAGTAATGAATATTTTTTTAAAGCTGACGACCACACCCGACATCAACAGACAAACTGAGGTGAGACGGAAGCAGATACTCGTGATCAGCATACACTACATTAAACGACCTACGTCCCACTGGACCAGTGACTCGTCATTCAAAATTCAAATCAGTAATGGAAATACTTTCACAACAAAGGGTGTGTGCAGTGAATGTTAGTATTGCGTGTAACTGCTCTGCATGTCGCAGCAAATATACGCAGCATATGTTGTATTGCCAAGGAAAATATCAAACCCAACCCCACCACTGAACCTAGGTTGTGATTCGTGATTTTGACACTTTAGTACAAGGTCTTCAAATCGCTATTAGTATTCTTGCTTTAATGCAGTATTCGTGATCAGATTGGGAATGTCTCATCTACAACGTGATGAACACATTAGGTCTATTGGCATACATCAAACTGGTAGAACTCAGCAATAATTTGAATGTGTTTCAGTCTGTGATTTGTAGAACGAATGCCGGAACGACACTGCATATTGTCCATGAATCACGAGATCCGTACTACCGAGACAACATATATCCCTAAAATATCATTGGGAGATTGATTCGGACCATGCCACGCCATATAAACGAATATTTGACCAACCGTAAGGCCAAGACTCATTATTGATCAAGTCATCTCAAACGTTCATTTTTGGACTTCACACCCTTGTCGTCTTTCTTGGTTGTTTACAATACACAGCCAATATGATTTGGAGACATGTTATACCTTATCCATCCATTTTCCATCACTCCTACCTATTTGCATTGCTAGAATCATCTGTTATTTTTTAATATCCCTTACTTTTATTACAGAGTATATATTGTTCGTCAGGTAAAAATATCTTATCAATGCTCAGCACATTCCACACATCACTGATACATTGTATTTTGAACCCACTTTTATGTAGTTCAATGCAACACAAGTTCAAATAGATAAATGTGATGTCATCTTGATCTTTATTAATTTTCAATTTGTGGCATTACAGGAAAGAGAAAATGAATATCTAACCAGCATTAACTGCAAGGAAAATAACAAACACTTGTGGGCAATATAAAGTTCTAGTCAAGGTCAAATAACTGTTTTACATAAATAAATAACTATCTTCTTCCTTCTCCTAATGTCGCGTAAGGACGTTTGTAGGAGGAAGTTACATATACATTTTCCTGATGAATAATTGGAAACCTCCGAATGTTTCACTTTTGCCTCGTAAATATACCACGGGTTAGTTTATGATGAGCAATGTATTCCTGTTACATATTGATTCGTTACTGAAACTCCCTAAACAGATTAAGGGGAGATGGAAACGCGACTTCGAAAAAATCTAATGAAGATTTTGCTTTAAATTGTACGCTTGAATAAATCAAAACTCACACTTCAGGAAAAATATAATATGATTGATGTTTCTGTTTGACAGTTGTTGCATTGGTGTCATACAATAATAAGCCATCAGTCAGTATTTTCGTACGTCAGACAACTCACTAGTCAAGATACGTAAGTAATTTAAAGGGAATCTGTCATAGAATAGTAAGCCTTTCCATATGTTACTAACAGCAAATCACCTCATAATAAAAGGCCAGTATATTCACTGGGGAAGAAATCTGCAAAAAACATTCATCAGTACTATCAAGTTTTGACTTGACATTAAATACTGACGCCATGTCCATTCCTCTTTTGTACTGGCTTCCAAAACTCCATAGAAATTGGAACAAATCGAGATATATGAATTTGCTGGGTCCAGCAAATGAATCACCAAATACCTGTCAGAACGATTAACCATAATCCTTAATACATCAAAGGAAGGGCTTAACATACATTCACAGAAAGTAGTAGAAACAAATGGAATTAACAGCATGCAGGTTCTTATAAGACCTAAAGGGTTTGCTTGACTTGTTGTGATCTGTCAAAACATTTGAAAATTTTGTACATCTCTATCTAACATGACAAACTTCAATGTTTGGCGTCATCCAATTTGTGATAATTTTCTAGTTTTAATGACAGATATGTATAGTCGATTTTTGTTTCATAATTTACAAGTTCCATAGGGCAAAGAAAATAGAGGTCATAATGCAAGAGTGTTTTATTATCATTACCATGTATTATGAATATGGAGTGTATATGGAAGTTTATTTGTCGAAATGTTTTTCACAGAAACATCCGTGCATCGAAAAACGTAGATTTAAACGTATTGGGAAAAGCAGGCAATAGTGTATTAAGCAACGAGACATTGTATTCATGTGTGGGGCTTATTAAAAGTAATTCCTGCCAGAACACCTTATTTGCAGGTTTTGGGGAACGTATCAATATAAAAAGAGATATGTGTTCATTCTAATAATGTATTATTCTTTTCATATCAATGTATATTCCTTCAGTTCCAGTGCCAAATATGTCTTTACTCTATACGTGCATACGATAGATGTCTCATGTGATTCAGAGCGTCCGTGATAGAATGTCGCTGTGCAATAAGTCATAATATGCTTAGGGACCGACGATTTTGATATTCTGGGGAGAAAGGCCTGGGGTTTGAAAACATTGTCCCAGGAAATGCTTGAAAAATAGTTATGCTTCAGATTGGTTAAAAGAAATAGATTGTCTGCAAAACAAAATATATCGTTGCAAGGCGTATTTTTGTAACATAATTGTTTGTTTGTTTGGTGTTTAAAGCCGCACTTAGAAATATTCCAGCTATATGAAGGCGGTAGGTTAATAATCGAGTCTGGACCAGACAATCAAATGATTGACATCATGAGCATCAATCCACGCAATTGGGATCGATGACATGGATCAATCAAGACAGTGAGCCTGAGCACCCGATCACTTTAGTCGCCTTTTACAAGCACAGTCGCCTTTTACAGTAAGCATGGGTTGCTGAAGACCTATTCTACCCCGCATCTTCACGGGTCTTTTGTAACATAAATCTGTATTAGGCTCATGTGCATATATAGTCTCCATACAGCACGATTCCCCATACCACCACCAACACCACCACACACATATCGAATATTGAATGGCAGGTCCCCTTATATGTCACTGTCGCCTCCTTTGGAATAATATCTCTGTAAAACAGTCAATATGCATCGTGTGATATATCGTTGTTTAAAGTATTTTAAGATGAATTTCAATCTAGTTTCTTCTTTATCCATTAGAGTATTATACGCGCAATATTCACTTAATTGTCGCGTAGAATATTTATTAACTGACGAGAAAAGGTCCTATCTCCACTCTGTGTAAAACATTACAGATTTCAGTTGTTCTTTCTTCCTCCTTGGTTTGCTTTTTGAAATATTTCTTCCGTCCCCTTTGTTGCTATTACATTGATCGGATTAGAAGATTAAATATGTTCGAAATATGTTCCATTTTTATTGAACGATATCAGACCATCGATAAACCTATGTTACAAACACACCGACACAGGATAGGAATATATTCTCAGTTCTCTTACACTTCGCGACAAGACAATGGCTAGCAGGTAATGTTACGTGTCGACTCCCACGTTGAAACAATATGTTAACCCAGGAATCTGTACGTAAAAGAATTTAGTGTGAAACCAAAAAAACAACCAAGAAGTGGTATACAATCAACAAATGTCTTACAAAATTCATTAAGGTTACAAATCGATACAAATTACTACACCTCAATTACAATGACAGTAAACAATAGAGTTGTAGTACAATATTCAATGACAGCAGATAATATGATAGCCGTGGTCAGTATCAAATATTATAGGCATGAAAGTGTAAAATATATTTAGATAATTAAAGGGAAGTTAAATCAATGTTATATAAATAAGAGGGAATGTATATCAGACATTATAACAAGAATTGGCACCACCTTAGAGTGTGGGGACACACTCTCTGTCAGAACGGGGGTCGTATTATAGGCATGAATTTACAGTAATTATCAACTCATTAAGACACATATGCTAAATACATAATTGAACAATTGGAGGGGTTAAAACAGTAAGACATAGATATAAGGGAAAACTACACGTCGGAAAATATATTAAGAACAAGCGATATTCGGAGTTAACCGAAGGTTGTATATCAGAGCAAGGCGATAAGAATAACATCAGAAGGAACATATAAGTTATGAGAAGTAGAATAGGTATGAGAAGAAACCGAGATGAGACTGACCACAGATACATATATGGTATCGGGGGAATAATTCAGATTCCTGGAATTGAGGGGTTCACCTTACAAAAAGTTCTAATATGGATCTTGTTATGAAACAAGTGTAGGTTAGAATGATCTAGTGTAGGGGGGTAAAGGTGGTTGAACAATGATAGATGGAAAAATGAGTAGAGCTGTGACGTAGGTACCGGTTTAAAAAGGGTCAAAAGCCCCAGATCGAGAGAGCGGCTGGGGAGACGACATCTGGTCTGGTGCTCCGCTCTCGGCTTGTTGTCACGATCTTTCGAACCAGAAACCAAACTTAGGCACCGGCATTTCGACTGATCCTGAAGCTTTGCGGCCGAAGACTCGTATTTAAGTGACAAATAGAGTGGGTTGACCGGCAACACAAAGTGGGAATAAAAGCTGTTAAACGAAGATCACTCTTTGTGCTTGTTGGAGGAACTACGGTAATAGGTTCAAGGCCCTCGGGTACTGACATTGTACCTCTCGCTCATCCCTGACTGTCAGCACCAAGATCGAGGGGATTACCGCAGTTCAGGTGAAGAGGTACACGAAGTGCTACCTTCCGATTACGCAACAATTACCGTCTATAACGTCATAATATTACCTTGGACACAAATACAAAAAATAGGGTGGTGAAAGCGAACGTCAGTGATAATAATCCATATTCACCCATTCACCCAGTGGTCAAGCTCCCGAAATGTGCTAAGCAGGGAATCAGGGATGATGAGCGATGAGCGACATTGTACCCATGTCGGGAATCGAACCCGGGTCTTTGGCGTGACGAGTGAACGCTTTAACCACTTGGCTACCCGACCGCCCCTAATCTGATAGTGACACGACAAGGTATATTATATATATGGAGTAGAATATATAGAATTATAAACATATTTCTTTAATTTTATTTCCAGCTAAAATTTATTTAACATCTACTTAATATTATTGAAGGTTAAAGACTTAATACTGTATTGTTTCACGTTGATATAGTTTCAATGGAAAGTTAATTAATTTCGACAAAACCTAATGACAACACAAAACATCTAAAAATCTAAACATGCGTCTTTGAAATGCTTCATGGTTGGGCTATGGACGAGCAGCGCATCTCCCTCAGACTCAGATAATATGGTAAAATGTTCCACGTTCTATTTGTAACCACCAATTTAATGTAAAATCTGAATATATATTTTACAAGGACGATCACTGAATGTGCACTCGTCCTGTTTCCAGTTTAGGAAAACGAAAGTAAAACCTTTCATCTGAGCAGTTAAGGCATGTCAGTATCTTGGGAAAGAGCATTGGTTTAATTGGATAACAAATAATTTGAAAGTATGTTTCTTTTAGTTGTATTACAGACCTCAGATGAAACTTTGATAATGCAAGCGAACATTAACTTGTTATTATCATATCACATTTATGACTTAGGGAGTGTAAACCTCATGATGTGTTGAGATTGCATTTACTAAGCTGTTTAAATATGGTTCATTTCCTTTTCAGGCCGCTGGGGATCTTAGTGATTACGTGTATACTTATCCCCACACAAGGTAAGCAGATGGGTTATCTATATACATTGTGCTGGATAAGGGGTCACTTGTTGACAGCGCTTCAAGAATGTTGTTGTTATTATTATTATTATTATTGAATTAGTTGTTCAATAATGATGATATAGTCAGTAAATTTGACTTGTAGCGTGTGAATCTATGTAGACATCATGTTCGTGTCTTAAGTTACAAAGTTCTTTGTATCAATAAGTGAATGGTGGTTTGATTCCATAAGTAAGATTTATTTGGATGACAATAGAAACTTATCAAATGTATGCCTCTGTTCAAAATATCACTCTTTAGTTATCATTACCTGGCTTAATAGATCGATGACGTTACTACCACTACATGGCTGAAGACTGGGTACCACATCCCATGTTATGCAGCACTTTTATCTTAAACCCGACCAAATACCTTTTACGTTGCTGACTATCACAAGCGATTACGCAGCTGTCATTGGAACGGGGTTGTTGGCAACACTGTTCCAATTTATTGTTCGATCATTTACAATAACAATCATTTATTATATATTTTTTTATTAATTCCCAGTTGCTAATTGTAAGGAAAACCAACATTGTTCCGAGTGCGATGAACAGATGGGGCGATGCAGCACACAGTGCTCTACGGGACATTTCGGCCCCAAATGCATGGGTGATTGCAGCAAGGGGTGCAGGTACCACACATGTGAGCTGATCCCGGCAAAGGTATTGAGACATGTACTGATGGTTGCATGCCAGGATTCCAAGGCCTGAAATGCGAGAGGCCATATTACAGTACCCAGGCAGACTGTACCAGATGCCAAGGTGGATGTGATGGGGAGTATTGTCAGATGGGTCGAACTTGTTTCTCTGGCTGCAGCGACTCATACTACGGAGCAGGATGTAGGACGTGTTCCAGCAGATGTAAGTCCTGCAACAGGATCACAGGAACATGTGAGGAGTGTCAGCCTCCATATTCTGGACTGGACTGTAGATCCTCGTGTGAGCGCTGTGTCGGTGGATGTGACAGTGGCTGCCAACAGGGATGCAGACAAGGATTCTATGGAGACAACTGTACTGAAGCATGCAGTGACACCTGCCGAACTGATCCCTCCCCGTCTACTGATCTAGTGTGGAACCCAAAGTTCGACATCTTTGAGAAAGTTAGGGAAACGCAGTCAGTTTATATATTCATACTGGCATGGGATGTTTATTACATATTACTTTCAGACTCTCCACCAATCGACACAGAGACTGTGAAGTACCTGGTGGTGTTTGTCATCTGCATCCTGGCAGCAAGTACAGTTGGTTACTGCTGCTACCCTGAGGTCTCTCAGCCAAAGTGTACGTACTGAGCAGATAGTACACATCGATATTTTTCTATCCTACGTAAGTGGGAAAATAACTTGTTATATTCTATTCGTTTCACTACATGAAATTACATGCGCTGTTTTACATGTTGTTTTCATGTTCGGTTTGTGTGTCTATACTATCACTATCAACACCACTAATTAAACCACCATTAAGCAAAAGTAAGATCGAATTGTTTTAGGTGATTATAATATGTAGTTGGTGCTAATATTCATGCCTTGTCTGTTTTAGAGAGAATGCAGGTTCAGAGGTGGGAGTAGATGAAGGTGAAGCACACCACTGTCAACACAACCTGCAGGACATACAAGGTAACCAGTCCGAAGACAATGACAGTAACGAAGGCGACACGGGACCAGTCATTGTATATCTTTAATCAAACATGTAACATTCTATTCAGATAGAATAAAAAACAAACTTCATTTATTTATTTGATTTCTTTTATCAGACATTTCGTTCACTGGAACCATGTATAACGGGAAATAAGTTCTGATTACTTTTCGTTTCGTCCCAGAACTAATTTGGAACCATGAGGTAATATTAAAGAGTGAATGAGTACACCGCGTTGAGCAATACTACAGTCATATCGAGGAGGGGACTCAATATATGGGCTTCACACATTATACCAATTGGGGAATTGAACCAGGACCTTCTGTATGACGTACGAACGCTGTGAATCACTAGGCTATCCCAACGCTCAACAACAATAGAACATGTATACATACAGATAATACAACTCTTTAAAACTGTTTTTTTGTGAAATCGTCAGGTTTGCCATGTTACTTCAGCCATGATATTTTGAGGAGAGACAATTAGGAGATAAACATACAGTGTTTTGAAATTTGATGTTGTCCCTACTTTTGATCCGAGCATTTTAGCACGAGGTTTTTAAATGTATGAATAAGAGGTATCTACTCAACAGTGGGACTACATCAAATTTCAAAACGCAGGAGGCTTATCTCCATTCTACAATGACGACAACAACGCTTTGAAAACGGTGCTCTCTTGCAACGTGTAACAACACAGGGCACAAAGATCCGCAATCTTAGAACATTCCGAAAAGTGGTCACATGTAGTTATATATAACAAATAATACAGTAACTACACTTCAACATTAAAATACACATAGCCTTGACTAGTTCAAAATAAGTGTTCAAAACAAATACACTCTTCAAAAATAGAAACGCATAGGTAGTATGTAGTTCATTGAACCTGACCGACACGAAAAATCCGGTATATAAATTGGAAATATGTTATTGGAAAATATTTGTGGTCTGATTTTCGACAAAGGGTGCGTCAAAACACAGCCATTGTCGATTTGCAATGTCTTAAACGGCATTGTTTTCACACGTGTTAAAACATGTCATGGAGAAAACCAGTAAAGCAAAATGCACGTGCAAGTGGTAGTGGCTATAAAAAGGCAAGCATAAGCCAATAATTTGTCATTCAATTGTCAACATTTTTCAATTTCGAAAATGCCGAGACTCAGCGCTGTCGATCGGAACATCGCCATAGGACGTATCCAAAGAAGGGCATCGCAGTCTTCTGTTGCACGCCACTTCAACGTCCACCACATCACCATTTGCCGCCTTTGTGACCGATACACACAGTTCAATTCCACTGCAGACCGTCAAAGAACCGGCCAACCAAGAGTTACCACCCCTGCACAGAGTCGCAACATTCGACAGTTCCACCTATGTCATCGCAATGCCACAGCTACGGAGACTGCGGGACGCATCCCTGGTTTGAAGAGGATATCGGACCAGACTGTCAGGAACCATCTTCGCGAGGCTGGAATCCGAACCAGAAGACCAGTTATCGTCCCTGTTTTGCAACAGATCCACGCTTGCGTTGGTGCCCTACCTTACAGCCTTGGGATTTGAGACACTGGTTTGGCGATGAATCACGATTTCTTCTTCACCGGCGAGATGGAAGACAGCGTGTTTATCGTCGTTGAAATGAGCGTTTTGCCCTACATTGTGTACGTGAATTCGACAATTTCGGTGCCGGTAGTGCCATGGTGTGGGGGGTCATATCCTACACCATGATATATGACTTGGTTGTGGGTCAGAGAAATTTGACAGCAAATCGCTACATGAATAAAATTCTACAGCCTCACCTTCTTCTAATCATTGACCGCACACAGCTCGTGTCACGATAAACTACCTTCATACTGCCCACATCAACGGCTTGCCCTGGCTGTCGAGATCTCCATATCTCAACCCAATCGAACACCTCTGGCATGAACTCGATCGACGTGTACGTCAACGTCAGAACACGCCGCAGACACTCCCACAACTGGCCAACGCGTTACTCGCAGGATGGCACAGAATTCCGCAGGACAGAATTCGTACACTTATCCAGCCAGTGCCGAGGAGATGCAGAGCCGTGATTGACCTTGTCCTTATGTGGCATGACAATGAACAGTTTTTAATGCCTTTGTACAACGACAACATGTGACTATCGAACTCCAAAATTTCGCTTTTGTATCTTTGATATTGAATTGAAAATATCGACTTGATTAGGTACAATACATTTCCTAAAAATCTACCTGTGCGTTTCTTTTTTTTATCTATAAATGGCAGTTTACATGAGATACACAGTGAATGAGTGAGTTAGTTTTGACGACGCTTTGAACAACATTTCATTTCTAGCATGACGTGTCAGCTTGATGTGTGAATAAAGCTGCAGGTTTAGACCTTTATCGCTTTGGTGAAACCCATGAGCGTGGGCATACGCTGAGAAACCATGAAAAATAATCACGGTGGACTTGGATTCAAACCAATGATCATAGAATTCCGGCACTACAGACGACTGGACCATCTGTACCCCCACACATAAGGTAAAGAAAGGAAAGTGAATGAGAGGATATAGCGGTGGATAATGTGACATATTGTTAGTGAAATGCTACATGTCCTGATACATGAACTGGGTTGACATCAAGGTGATAAAATTATTAAAACATTCACGACAGGCAGTGTCCCCAGCACATTATTACAAGTATGAACATGGACAAAATGGACAACGTTACATGCGACATATCTTAAATCTGCCAAGGGTCTAATTGATAACGCGCATCAGACATAATCATTTACTGTGCTGGTCAGATAGAGTCACAAACACATTTAAGGAGTTATTATCTTTATCTGTATCTACAGCTAAGTTTATCATCAGCCCTTATCAAATCACACGTACCACGTATACATCAGTGGCTGGGCAGCTATTCTCCTCCATACTCCACTTACCTCATATAAAGACCGTTATTATCAATACCTCCGTCAAAATAAATAATGTAGATAGCGTCACTAAAGTTTGCAATAACAACAAATATCTGTTTAATCAGAAAATAATATTATCTCTAGTAGCTAGAATAGGTATAATACGGACTACACTCAGTCACTCTGTGGCTTACTAATAAACGCACTCCTTATTCACTCAGGTAAAAACGGTCCCTATCTTGTACAATGTTAAATGTTCACTGTATGCTGTTACATTTGGCAATAGCTGCAAGTTCATGTGGTTATTTGATGAAGGAGGGACGACAATCTGACAGGTCGATGAGAAGAGACGTTAATCTGATTGAAAGGAAAGAGTACACCAGCGGCAGCCTGTAGTATAATATTTCAAGCAGTGGTGCAATACATGTAGCTGGGAAAGACCCTCGCCACAACAAAATCCTCCGTCACCTGGAGTTGTGTACACACAGTAGAGCTTAAGTAAACAGAATGTGAAACAGCTCGCATAGCTAGACGTCTTGTTAGATTAGACAAGCTGTCGATTTTCTTTCATTATTATTTGTAAAACCTACTTTGAAGTAAGCCAAAAGTATAAATATTTAGACATTTAAAGTGTTAATAATTTCTACTGTCAAAATGCTAGCCGACGGATGGAGGAAGTAATTGACTGGTATTTATTTTAATCCAAAACAAACAGCCTCCCTCACTGGGGCCACTAAACTCTATCAACTCTGTCAAGAAGGAGCACAAGTTCCATATCGGATTACATAACATTAGGAAGTGGCTTGCTTCACAAGTTGCAAATTTACTTCAGACGCCTTTGAGGTATACATTCAATCGGAGTGAGTGAGTGAGTGAGTATGGTTTAACGCCGCTGTTAGCAATATTCCAGCAATATCAAGGCGGGGGACACCAGCAATAGGCTTCACACATTGTACCCATGTCGGGAATCGAGCCCGGGTCTTCAGCGTGACGAGCCAACGCTTAAACCACTAGGCTACCCGACCGCCCCACATTCAATCGGAACAGAGCGGTGGCTACAGGTTTGAATGTGGGATATGAACTTAGCAGACGTGTAGAACATAGCTTCGGACAATGATGATGTACAGTCCTTGTTAATAGTAATCAATATTTTTTCAAGATATCTATGGTTGGAACCCATGAAAAACAGGACACCCGATTGTGTTGTCAAAGCCCCGAGTAAAATATTAACAGCCTCTCCATTACCCACAATCATAAGGTCGGATGAAGGCCGTGAATTCGACAACAGAAAAGTGAAAACCTATTTACAAGGTAAGGGCATCACCTTTTATGGCACCCTGAATGAACCAAACGCGCCCTATGCCGAACGTGTAATTCTCACTCCCAAGACTACAACGTACAGATATTTCATGTACAAGCAAACGTACATGTATTATTACCTGGATGTGATACGTACACGATCTGGTGAAAGACTACAGTCAAAGACCACATATTTCAATAAACCAACGATCACCATCATATATTAATAGTGAGTGAGTTAATATTTAACGTCACATCGGCAGTATTTCAGCCATATCGTGACGATCATATATTAATAAGAGGAATGATGTTTTCGTATGGAAAGAACAATACATTGATACACTAATCAAAACTGCCAAATCTAGGGTTGTGACTAAAGTGAAGGTAAAGGATAAACCAACCAGAAACACCCTAAGCTTATAATGGGTCATCAAGTGAGACTGTCTCATCTTAGACATACATTTCAAAGAGACTATCAAGAAAAATGGACAGAAGAAATATATATTATTAGAAGACGAGATGGTATTCCAATTTATCATGTGAAAGATATCTATGTTGTGAGTGAGTGAGTGAGTGAGTGCATGCGTGCGTGCGTGCGTGGTAGTTGTAGTGGTGATGGTGGTGTTGATGGTAGTTCTAGTGGTAGTGGTGGCGATGATGGTGTTGGTAGTGGTAGAGATAGTAGTAGTGATAGTGGTGGTAGTGGTGGCTGTGGTAGTGGTGGTGGTAGCGGTGGTAGTGGTAGTGGCGGTAGGGGTAGCAGTTGTGATGATGTTGCCGATTGTGGTAGGGGTATTAGTAGTGATAGTGGTAGTCGTGGTGGCATTGGTACTGGTAGTGGTGGGGGTAGTGGTAGTGGTGATGGAAGTGGTACTAGTGGGGAAGTTATAGTAGTGGTAGTGGTAGTGATAGTCGTACAGGTATTAGTGGCGGTGGTTGTTGTGGTAGTTCTGGTAATGGAAGTGGTGGTGGTAGTGTTAGTGGAAGTGGTTGTGGTGGTGGTGGTAGGTGTGGTGGAAGTGGTTGTGGAAGTGGTAGTGGTGGTGGTGGTGGTGGTGGTGGTGGTGGTGGTGGTCGTGATCGTGGTGGTAGTGGTGTCGGGAGTGGTGTAGTGATGGCAGTTGTGGTAGGGATAGTAGTGCTAGTGGTGGTGGTAATGATGGTAGAGGAAATGGTAGTAGTGGTGGTGGTTGTTGTAATAGTTCTGGTAATGGAAGTGGTGGTGGTAGTGTTAGTGGTAGTAGTGATGGCAGTTGTTGTGATAGTTCTGGTAGTGGCAGTGGTGGTGGTGGTAGTTGCGGTTAAAGCGGTTGTGGAAGTGGTAGTGGTGGTGGTGGTGGTCGTGGTAGTGGTGTCGGAAGTGGTGTAGTGATGGCAGTTGTTGTGATAGGGATAGTAGTGCTAATGGTGGTGGTGGTGATGGTGATGGTAGAGGTAGTGATAGTCGTAATGGTAGTAGTGATGGTTGTGTTAGTGGTAGTGTTGGTGGTGGTAGTTGCGGTGGTAGTGGTGGTGGAAGTGGTAGTATTTGTAGTGGTGGTGATACTTTTTAGTGGTGGTTGTGGTGGTAGTGGTGGTAGTGGTGGTGGTGGTGGTTGTAGTGGTAGTGGTAGTGGTGGTGGTGGTGGTAGTAGTAGTGATGATGTTGGCGATTGTGGTAGGGGTATTAGTAGTGATAGTGGTAGTCGTGGTGGCATTGGTACTGGTAGTGGTGGGGGTAGTGGTAGTGGTGATGGAAGTGGTACTAGTGGGGAAGTTATAGTAGTGGTAGTGGTAGTGATAGTCGTACAGGTATTAGTGGTGGTGGTTGTTGTGGTAGTTCTGGTAATGGAAGTGGTGGTGGTAGTGTTAGTGGAAGTGGTTGTGGTGGTGGTGGTAGGTGTGGTGGAAGTTGTTGTGGAAGTGGTAGTGGTAGTGGTGGTGGTGGTGGTGGTGGTGGTGGTCGTGATCGTGGTGGTAGTGGTGTCGGGAGTGGTGTAGTGATGGCAGTTGTGGTAGGGATAGTAGTGCTAGTGGTGGTGGTAATGATGGTAGAGGTAATGGTAGTAGTGGTGGTGGTTGTTGTAATAGTTCGGGTAATGGAAGTGGTGGTGGTAGTGTTAGTGGTAGTAGTGATGGCAGTTGTTGTGATAGTTATGGTGGTGGTGGTGGTGGTGGTGGTAGTAGTAGTGGTAGTGGTTGTAGAGGTAGTAGAGGTAGTAGAGGGTAGTTGAGTTGGTGGTAGTAGAGGGTAGTGGGGTTGGTGGCGGTAATGGTGGTGGTTGTGCTAAGTGTAGGGATAGTGGTGGTGGTGGTGGTGGTGTTGAAGGTGGTGGCAGAGGAGGTGGTAATGATAGTGGTAGTGGTGGTAGTGGTAGTGGTGGCTGTGGTGAAGTTGGTGTTGGTGGTAGTGGTGGTGGTGGTGGTGGTGGTGGTGGTACTGGTAGTGGTAGTGAAAGTGACAGTGATAGTGATAGAAGTGGTGACAGTGGTAGTGGTAGTAGGGGTAGTAGTAGTGATGGTGTTGGTGATAGTGGTACTGGTAGTAGTAGTGATAGTGGTAGTGGTGATGGCATTGGTGCTGGTAGTGGCAGTAGTGGTAGTGGTGGTAGTAGTGGGGGAAGTGGTAGTATTTGTAGTGGTGATGGTAGTTTTAAGTGATGAATGTTGTGGTCGTGATGGTGGTGGTAGTGGTAGTGGTGGTGATTGTCCTTATGGTATGGTAGTAGTGGTTGTGTAGTTGTGGTGGTGGCGGTGATAGTAGTGGTAGTAATAGTGGTGGTGGTGGTGTGGTTGTGTGCTTGTGGTGGTTGTACTGGTAGTGCTAGTGTAGTGCTAGTGGTCGTGGTGGTTGTGGTAGTTTTGGAAATGGAATGGTGTTGTCAATAGTGGTGGTGGTAGTGGTGGTGTTGGTGGTGGTGGTGGCGGTGGTGAAGGTAGTGGTGTCGGTAGTGGTGGTGGTGGTAGTAGTAGTAGTGGTTGTGGTTGTAGTGGTAGTAAAGGGGGTGGTTGTGGTAATTGTTGGGGTAATGGTAGGGGTAGTAGTGGTAGTGGTGGTGTAGGTGGTGGTAGTGGTGGTGGTGGTGGTGGTGACGGTAGTGGTGGTGGTGGTAAAGGTGGCTGTAGAGGTAGTAGTGCTAGTGGTGGTGGTGGTGGTGGTGGTGGTAGTGTTAGTGGTGGTAGTAGTAGTTGTAGTGATGGTGATGGTGTGATGATGATGATGGTGGTAGTGGCAGTGGTGAAGGTAGTGGTGTCGGTAGTGGTGGTGGTGGTAGTAGTAGTAGTGGTTGTGGTTGTAGTGGTTGTAGAGGTGGTTGTAGGGGTAGTGATAGTAGTGGTGGTGGTTGTGGTAATTGTTGGGGTAATGGTAGGGGTAGTAGTGCTAGTAGTGGTGTAGGTGGTGGTAGTGGTAGTGGTGGTGGTGGTGGTGGTTGTGTAGGTGGTGGTAGTGGTGGTGACGGTAGTGGTGGTGGTGGTGGTGGTGGTGGTGACGGTAGTGGTGGTTGTGTAGGTGGCGGTTGTTCAGGTGGTGGTGGTGGCGGTGGTGGTGGTGGTGGTGGTGGTGGTGGTGGTGGTGACGGTAGTGGTGGTGGTGGTGGTGGTGGTGGTGGTGGTGGTGGTGGTGGTGGTGACGGTAGTGGTGGTGGTGGTGGTGGTGGTGGTGACGGTAGTGGTGGTTGTGTAGGTGGTGGTTGTGTAGGTGGTGGTGGTGGCGGTGGTGGTGGTGGTGGTGGTGATGGTGGTGGCGGTGGTGGTGGTGGTACTGGTGGTGGTAGTGAAAGTGACAGTGATAGTGATAGAAGTGGTGACAGTGGTAGTGGTAGTAGGGGTAGTAGTAGTGATGGTGTTGGTGATAGTGGTACTGGTAGTAGTAGTGATAGTGGTAGTGGTGATGGCATTGGTGCTGGTAGTGGCAGTAGTGGTAGTGGTGGTAGTAGTGGGGGAAGTGGTAGTATTTGTAGTGGTGATGGTAGTTTTAAGTGATGAATGTTGTGGTCGTGATGGTGGTGGTAGTGGTAGTGGTGGTGATTGTCCTTATGGTATGGTAGTAGTGGTTGTGTAGTTGTGGTGGTGGCGGTGATAGTAGTGGTAGTAATAGTGGTGGTGGTGGTGTGGTGGTGTGCTTGTGGTGGTTGTACTGGTAGTGCTAGTGTAGTGCTAGTGGTGGTGGTGGTTGTGGTAGTTTTGGAAATGGAATGGTGTTGTCAATAGTGGTGGTGGTAGTGGTGGTGTTGGTGGTGGTGGTGGCAGTGGTGAAGGTAGTGGTGTCGGTAGTGGTGGTGGTGGTAGTAGTAGTAGTGGTTGTGGTTGTAGTGGTAGTAGAGGTGGTACTTGTGGTAATTGTTGGGGTAATGGTAGGGGTAGTAGTGGTAGTGGTGGTCTAGGTGGTGGTAGTGGTAGTGGTGTTGGTGGTGGTGGTGGTGACGGTAGTGGTGGTGGTAGTGGTGGTGTTGGTGGTGGTGGTGGCAGTGGTGGCAGTGGTGAAGGTAGTGGTGTCGGTAGTGGTGGTGGTGGTAGTAGTAGTAGTGGTTGTGGTTGTAGTGGTAGTAAAGGGGGTGGTTGTGGTAATTGTTGGGGTAATGGTAGGGGTAGTAGTGGTAGTGGTGGTGTAGGTGGTGGTAGTGGTGGTGGTGGTGGTGGTGACGGTAGTGGTGGTGGTAGTGGTGGTGGTGATGATGATAGTGGTGGTGGTGGTAAAGGTGGTGGTAGAGGTAGTAGTGCTAGTGGTGGTGGTGGTGGTGGTGGTGGTAGTGTTAGTGGTGGTAGTAGTAGTTGTAGTGATGGTGGTGGTGTGATGATGATGATGGTGGTGGAGGCAGTGGTGAAGGTAGTGGTGTCGGTAGTGGTGGTGGTGGTAGTAGTAGTTGTAGTGATGGTGGTGGTGTGATGATGATGATGGTGGTGGTGGCAGTGGTGAAGGTAGTGGTGTCGGTAGTGGTGGTGGTGGTAGTAGTAGTAGTGGTTGTGGTTGTAGTGGTTGTAGAGGTGGTGGTAGGGGTAGTGATAGTAGTGGTGGTGGTTGTGGTAATTGTTGGGGTAATGGTAGGGTAGTAGTGCTAGTAGTGGTGTAGGTGGTGGTAGTGGTAGTGGTGGTGGTGGTGGTGGTGGTGGTTGTGTAGGTGGTGGTGGTGGTAGTGGTAGTGGTGGTGGTGGTGGTGGTGGTGGTTGTGTAGGTGGTGGTGGTGGTGGTTGTGTAGGTGGTGGTGGTGGTGGTGGTGGTTGTGACGGTAGTGGTGGTGGTTGTGTAGGT
Organism: Haliotis cracherodii; assembly: GCF_022045235.1. Classification (NCBI taxonomy): domain Eukaryota; kingdom Metazoa; phylum Mollusca; class Gastropoda; order Lepetellida; family Haliotidae; genus Haliotis; species Haliotis cracherodii. The sequence goes on from NW_027266330.1 coordinate 1,917,072, forward strand.
GGTGGTGGTGGTGATGGTAGTGGTTGTGGTAAAGGTGGTGGTAGTGGTGGTGGTGATGATGGTAGTGGTGGCTGTGGTGAAGGTGGTAGTAGTGGTGGTGGTGAAGGTGGTGGTAGTGGTGGTGGTGATGATGGTAGTGATGGTGGTGGTGGTGAAGGTGGTGGTAGTGGTGGTGGTGGTGGTAGTGGTGATGGTAGTGGTGGTGGTGGTAAAGGTGGTGGTAGTGGTAGTAGTGCTAGTGGTGGTGGTGGTAGTTGTAGTGGTGATGGTAGTGGTGGTGGTAGTGATGTTAGTGGTGGTAGAGGTATTGGTAGTTGTGGCAGTGATAGTGGCAGCAGTTGTAGTTTTGGTAGTAGTGGTAGTCGTAGGGGAGATAGTAGTGGAGGTGGTGGTGGTGGTGGTTGTGTAGGTGGTGGTGGTGGTGGTGGTTGTGACGGTAGTGGTGGTGGTTGTGTAGGTGGTGGTGGTGGTGGTGATGGTAGTGGTTGTGGTAAAGGTGGTGGTAGTGGTGGTGGTGATGATGGTAGTGGTGGCTGTGGTGAAGGTGGTAGTAGTGGTGGTGGTGAAGGTGGTGGTAGTGGTGGTGGTGAAGGTGGTAGTGGTGGCTGTGGTGAAGGTGGTAGTAGTGGTGGTGGTGAAGGTGGTGGTAGTGGTGGTGGTGATGATGGTAGTGATGGTGGTGGTGGTGAAGGTGGTGGTAGTGGTGGTGGTGGTGGTAGTGGTGATGGTAGTGGTGGTGGTGGTAAAGGTGGTGGTAGTGGTAGTAGTGCTAGTGGTGGTGGTGGTAGTTGTAGTGGTGATGGTAGTGGTGGTGGTAGTGATGTTAGTGGTGGTAGAGGTATTGGTAGTTGTGGCAGTGATAGTGGCAGCAGTTGTAGTTTTGGTAGTAGTGGTAGTCGTAGGGGAGATAGTGGTAGTAGTAATGGTATTGTTAGTAGTGGTAGTGATAGTAGGGCGGAGGTGGTGGTAGTGGTAGTGGTGGTGTTAGTGGTAGTCATAGTGGCAGTGGTAGTGGTAGTAGTGGTGGTGGTGGTCTTAGTTGTGGTGGTAGTAGTAGTAGTGGTAGTGGTAGTGGTAGTGGTAGAGGTTGTGGTGAAGAATCGTAATCTCTGTGACTATCTGTACTACGTGTCAGATGTTGAAGATGTATATTCTTTGGCAATATATTCTCATAAAGTTAGTACACAGAGTGTTATGTTTGTATTCTTTAATGTATCATTGTGTTGAAGTTGCCATACACGTAGATTCACCATTGGCCTAGTGACAGCACTGTCTGGCTTGGCCTTTGATTCAATTCCGAAAGGTCCTAGGGGCGGAGCTTCGAGGTAACCCTTTCGCCTGTCAATCAAAGGCCGAGGCAAACCCTGCTGTAACTAGACCAATGGCGAGTTGAGGGTGTGGTAACTGACTTGTAACACTTATTTCGAGCGGTGATGGAAATATCGGGAAAGTTACATCATATTCACTTTGGTGACGTAGACTATTGCATGACGTCACAAATAAGCTCAGATACGACCGAGTGGAATCGCCAATCAAATCGGGAAACTTGAAAGGAATTTCAAGACTGAAAATCAACCGACATACTTCTTCAAATGTAAGCTACATTGGACATTGTGAAATTGTTTGTTTCCTGCAGGAAAGGACCTCAAAGGTAACGTGATGTTGAAAACTGAATAAAGATCCTTGATAATATGATTTTAAAGTTTTATAATGGGTGTGAACTGTTTTATAATGAATGTTTACTTTTATTATTTGAAACCTGGTCTTCCTTGTTCATTATTTGTTTTAGCATTTATGAAAACTTGTTTATTTACTTGACAAGAATAATCACTTGATTTCTCATTTCCTCTTGTCTTTTTTACAATGTTCAACTTGTTACTTACATTCCATATCATTGTTGCAACCTTTGCATTACAATGGTGTATCTCTGAAGACATTTCACTAGGCGGGGCTTGCTGCTGTTACGGCAGCCAATGGGGAGCCGGCCTCGCTTAACATGGCACGGCCATGCTGTAACTAGTAGGGTACAGCATGGCTTAGATCAAAGGAACCGCTCGTCATCAGTGCTACAATGATGGTATGAACACACAATGCATTTTAGAAAGTGGTCAAATGTAACAAATGTTGAGTCCCGTCCGAATCCACACGATTAGGTGCCTCACTCTGGCAGTGTGGGATCGAATCCCTGACGGGACTCAACCAAGACAAATACGAGAATCTGTACTTTACTCAGAAAGCGTTATCACAAATATAACATTTGTTACATTCATAATGGTGTTCTGAGTATAATGTTGTTCTATAGGCTTGACGTCATTACACTGAATAAACACTACTGACTGAGACTCTTGTTTGTGTGACAGACACGATTGGTATGTGGTGTATTCGGGTGCAGTATGTCCCACTGTATTACGGTAATGAAGCGAACAGCCGCGAGTGATCAGCAGACAAACCTTCGAGTTTCTTTCACATGCAGAGTTCACTAACATACGTATATTTAGGACGCATTCAGAAGTGAAGTGTAATTCAAGAGTCCAGAAACATAAAGTCATTTCCTGGGATAAGAACGTAGCATATTACCTTTCATTATGTTATATTATGTTATTGACACTACCGCTCTGCTGCCGGGGAGAGACCATACCGGGTTATGGTCTCTGATTTACATTTGGAGGAATGTTTTTATAACAGTAAGCTGCTGTACTTTTTTCAGTTGTGATACGAACATTCCCCTTTAATGTACAAGGTAAACTGATGTATACTCGGTCGACGATGGATGTAAGTCGACTATGGCCACTGACGGGACTGTCACAACCGATTTGCCGTTGGTCTGATTCTAGTAGTATTTGTCATGGCTCTAAACAAAATCACAAATGCACAATCCGAGGAACAAAATGATGAATATGTTTATTTCGATAAACTGTGATTAACTCAGACTAAATTGTTATATGATACACTCTTAATTTCACCACCACCACCACCAATAATGTGAGTTGTCTCCCCTGTTTCACAATAACGAAAGTAGGATATTTTTAATCACACATAGATCGATTGTTGATTCGACATTTCAGGACGAGGAAAGACGTCAAACACATTATACATTCGTCTTGTAAGTAAGTGTTGATTATTTACTTTCATTCAGCATATTTCTCATCACCGTTGATATAGTTAACATTGCATGTCCACACACACTGGTATTAAGTGTGAAGTGGAGGCATATCATGTCATACCGTGAACAGTACCCTCTGTTACCGGGGCCGACTGTGGCCATACTTCCCTCTAGGTGTCAGTACACTGGTACACTGATATTACTGGTTTATGGCGTCCGGAGACGAAGCTGTGTCAGCCGATTTGCCCTGAGTCTGATCCTACTAATAATTGTTATGGCTCTAAAACACATTTACAATCAGGAACCGACCTATAAAATGTTTGGCATGGTAATTTCGATTTTGTTTTCATAGCTGCCTAAACAATAAGATTAACTTTGATTGCCTGCTGACCAAGTATATAGGAAAAGCTTTATAACAAGTGCCTTGTGTGATTATCGGGTTGTACATTATTTAAAAAGTTATTTGAAATGTCATTGATTATTGACTAGAACTAGACTTTGGTCATTTCAACACTCGTGTGTTAGAGACTTTCATCATAATTATATACCTCGCAATGATATGAGATATGACCGATTCAGCCAACATGGAGACGATCATATCGCAAGGGGTGTAATAACCAGACTCGTATTACACCCTCTGCCGGGCTGATAGGGCTTGTCAATGCATTTTGAACGGACGATCGATATTAGCCCGGGTTGTAGGAAATAGGAACTATGTCCATTAGTGCGTCATCTAGTCGGCTAGCTTTCCTGTGACATGTCCTTCAAATAAGGTGAAAGTTCATGATTTCCTCTTGCAAATAGATACATTTTACTTGTAGTTATAACACAGAAACTATATCATGGCGCAGATTGGTTAATCATTTGATTTCCATTACTCATTACTATGTGTAGAAAATATGTATTTTATAACTACAAGTAATCACTCGTTCACTGTTGACGATACATTGATTATGATAATGGCATGCCCATCAATGAGGTCAACTGTGGGCCTAAATTGTCGACATTATATTTGGGCAGCCTTTGTTAATATGCATCCAATAAAGTACACAGCTTTTCCATTTCTATACATGTTGTATTGCATTTAGTTAGCTAGTTATTATGCATGCATGTTTGTAAACTTCTATGCTGATAGCTATCAGAAGACAAACATGCAAATCAGAGAAATCTCGGCTCGCAACAATAATGGGTAAGAGGGGAGGTAACTCTAATCAAGATTGCACAGTCACATTTCAAAACATTCAAGCAGTTGTTCTGGCTGGTGACCTCTTATCTCGAACTATTGTCTCTAGTCATTGGCATTAATACTCACGAAATAATAAGATGTGAAGTCATGATTCTTTTTGCTTTGGCTGAGATATTCTGAAACATTGTTGAAATTTTACCCAAAAGCGGCATAAAAACATACTCACCGATAACCACAAAAATGGATCAGGACACATTTTTACTGACGGCACCTGTAAATAATCACGTCTGAACCAGGAAATCCAGTGATTAATATTGTAAGCAACAGCTGTCGTCAGGGTATGCTGTCATGCAACCAAGCAAATATTCGAGCCTGTATACCCGATCAGTTTGTCGACATAAATAATTGGTTGCAGTGGTCCAATTTACTCCTAAAACACGCAGAGGTTGTTGGATTCAAGGTATATTTAGACAATAACATCGTTTAACCTAAACTGGTGCACCCGGTACAAGAAGTATTTAAAGACCGCACGTTTAAGAAAGTGTAGCTGTGTAGTATTACCAATCATTGCAGGATAATGACTTTCCAGGTTAAATTAAATTTTGAAGCATGTCTCAATACCTGAACAATCTCAGGATCAGGGAATGATATCTATCTAGAATGAGAGGACAAGTGTGTGCCAGGGATGGATAGGTAGCTAGAATGAGAGGAAAAGTGTGTGCCAGGGATGGATAGGTAGCTAGAAGGTGAGGACAAGTGTGTACCAGGGATGGATAGGTAGCTAGAAGGAGAGGACAAGTGTGTGCCAGGGATGGATAGGTAGCTAGAAGGTGAGGACAAGTGTGTACCAGGGATGGATAGGTAGCTAGAAGGAGAGGACAAGTGTGTGCCAGGGATGGATAGGTAGCTAGAAGGTGAGGACAAGTGTGTGCCGGGGATGGATAGGTAGCTAGAATGAGAGGACAAGTGTGTACAAGGGATTGATAGATAGCTAGGATGAGAGGACAAGTGTGTGCCAGGGATGGATAGGTAGCTAGAAGGAGAGGACAAGTGTGTGCCAGGGATAGGCAGCTAGAAGGAGAGGACAAGTGCGTGCCAGGGATGGATAGGTAGCTAGAAGGAGAGGACAAGTGTGTGCCAGGGATGGATAGGTAGCTAGAAGGTGAGGACAAGTGTGTGCCAGGGTTGGTAGGTAGCTAGAAGGAGAGGACAAGTGTGTGCCAGGGATGGATGGGTAGCTAGAAGGTGAGGACAAGTGTGTACCAGGGATGGATAGGTAGCTAGAAGGAGAGGACAAGTGTGTGCCAGGGATGGATAGGTAGCTAGAAGGTGAGGACAAGTGTGTGCCAGGGATGGATGGGTAGCTAGAAGGAGAGGACAAGTGTGTGCCAGGGATGGATAGGTAGCTAGAAGGTGAGGACAAGTGTGTGCCGGGGATGGATAGGTAGCTAGAATGAGAGGACAAGTGTGTACAAGGGATTGATAGATAGCTAGGATGAGAGGACAAGTGTGTGCCAGGGATGGATAGGTAGCTAGAAGGAGAGGACAAGTGTGTGCCAGGGATAGGCAGCTAGAAGGAGAGGACAAGTGCGTGCCAGGGATGGATAGGTAGCTAGAAGGAGAGGACAAGTGTGTGCCAGGGATGGATAGGTAGCTAGAAGGTGAGGACAAGTGTGTGCCAGGGTTGGTAGGTAGCTAGAAGGAGAGGACAAGTGTGTGCCAGGGATGGATAGGTAGCTAGAAGGTGAGGACAAGTGTGTGCCAGGGATGGATAGGTAGCTAGAATGAGAGGACAAGTGTGTACCAGGGATGGATAGGTAGCTAGAATGAGAGGAAAAGTGTGTGCCAGGGATGGATAGGTAGCTAGAATGAGAGGACAAGTGTGTACCAGGGATGGATAGGTAGCTAAAATGAGAGGACAAGTGTGTACCAGGGATGGATAGGTAGCTAGAATGAGAGGACAAGTGTGTGCCAGGGATGGATAGGTAGCTAAAATGAGAGGACAAGTGTGTACCAGGGATGGATAGGTAGCTAGAATGAGAGGAAAAGTGTGTGCCAGGGATGGATAGGTAGCTAGAATGAGAGGACAAGTGTGTGCCAGGGATGGATAGGTAGCTAGAATGAGAGGACAAGTGTGTACCAGGGATGGATAGGTAGTTAGAATGAGGGGACAAGTGTGTACCAGGGATGGATAGGTAGCTAGAAGGAGAGGACAAGTGTGTACCAGGGATGGATAGGTAGCTAGAAGGAGAGGACAAGTGTGTACCAGGGATGGATAGGTAGCTAGAAGGAGAGGACAAGTGTGTACCAGGGATGGATAGGTAGCTAGAAGGAGAGGAAAAGTGTGTGCCAGGGATGGATAGGTAGCTAGAATGAGGGGACAAGTGTGTACCCATGGGAAGTCATTCGATCACAAAATACATCAGTTGAAATAAACATCACCAGTAATAAACAAATGTTACGAATAACCGAGTAATACTTTGTGCACGTCGGAGTTATGTTGGAGTTCTTTAGTGTACTTTTTCTGTGTACAGACGTTCTTTAATCGGCATTGTTCTTTCATTCATGCGTCGATTCTTCCTTAAAGATTGTTCATTGGTATTTTCACCTTTATTAGTAACATTGATTCTTCTATTTTTCATAATTTTTTATCATTGCGTACTGGTGACCTTTATTTTAACTGATGTATTTTTTGACAGAATGGTCGCCCATGGATATATATACTAGCCACATACAGAAACTGTGCACGGAGAAAATATAGATATAAGGGCACACCGTCCATATATGAAAGATAGGTTTGAACACAGCAATTATTGGAGACATTCAAACGCTCATGCACGTGCCATGCGATATGACGTCATTGATGGGGCCTATGGACGTGCAATGTGTTACTGCACGTACATCCTGTGCAGCTGTACACAGCATGTGCAACTCAAAATATGCTGTCACTTTGGAAAGCATGATCTGTGGTCATTCAAAAATTCAAATCTTCTCAGGCGCAGACACAAGCATATCACAAGCAAATCATGCCAAGATTGACAGCTGCACAGCGTGATGAAGCCTTTGGAATGATCCGAGCGGGAATGAGGCAACAACAGGTGGCAACACATTTCCAATGCCATCGTAACACGATATCGGCATTGGTGAGGCGTTATCAGAACACAAATGACGTTGCCGACCACCCACGTTCAGGACGTCCCCGAGTAACGACGCCAAGACAGGACAGATGGATTCGAGTTACACATCTCCGACACAGGTTCCAAACGGCAGTAACGACGTCCCAGACAATTCCTGGACTGCGCCGTATCCATCCCAACACTGTCAGGAATCGTTGACGTCAGTACGGGATTCGACTACGACGCCCTGCCATACGTCCCATCCTGACACACCGTCATCGAGTCAACCGTCTAAGATGGTGTCGAAATCATGTTCGCCAACCTCGAATATGGTGGAGAAATGTTGTCTTTACAGATGAATCGAGGTTCAACATTTCCCACAGTGACGGGCGCCAACGTGTCTACCGGCGTTTGAGAGAACGTTATGCACGCTACTGTATTGTTGAGAGGAATCGTTTTGTAGGTGGCTCTGTGATGATTTAGGGTGGGATAACAGCACGGCACCGAACCCCTTTGGTGGTTGTTCAGGGCAATCTCACCGGTGTTGGCTACAGAGATCAGATTCTGAGGCCTGTGGTCATTCCTTTCCGGCAACGTCATGGCCCGGGATTGACATTTCAACAGGACAACGCTCGTCCTCACACGGCTAGGGTCGCAATGGATTTCCTTCACCATAACAATGTCAGGTTACTGCCATGGCCTGCAATTTCTCCAGATCTCTCCCAATAAAGCATGTGTGGGATGAAATGGAGCGCAGTCTGCGTCGTCTTCCACATCCTCCAGATAACGTCCGTTACTTGGCACAGGATTTGAGGAGGATATGGCAGGCCATTCCCCAGGCCTTCCATGCCCATTTGGTGGACTCCATGCGTCGCCGATGCACTTCTGTGATTCACGCACAGGGTGGTCATACCCGTTATTGACTTTGTGACTTTGTCGTTTGACCCCCTACTCCATTTTGATCTTCTGACGTCATCGTAACAGATGTTGATCAGGTCCCGTTGACATTTTCTTATGGTCCGATCATTCAGCTGCTACAGCGTCTGCATCATTTTGTTCTTGCTGTGTTGTATTTCAATCCAGAATATATTTTCTCCGTGTACGGTTTCTTTATGTGGCTAGTATAGCTAGCCTGAGAGGGCAAGTGTACTAGGGAACTTAACTAGACTGAGAGCATAAGTGTGAAGTTCAACAACAACAAAAAACGCAAGGTAATTAGATGGCCGTCAAGATCCACCCAGGAGTGCGACACCTTCGTTAACCTGGAGGAAAACACAGTCACTTTGCTTGTTTTCGTCTTTTTCCAGAAGGGGTGATACAGAGATAAAGGCAATGCTGGACAGGGGCCTGTTGATCCTTCTACTACAGGGTAAGTTTATGTTGTTTGACTTGGATATTGGCAGCAGCATACAGTTGAACCGATGAGGACCATGATAGTGTTGAAGATAGCATTGCTCATATCTTAGGACTTGATGGCATCGATGTATTATTCAACAAAGTGGACACGGAGAGACATTCATGTGATAAAGTGGTTAATCATTCAGGAAAAGTTCTACTTGAGTGGTGTTCTGTGCTCAACCTGTTTATAACGACTGGTCGCTATGTAGCTGATGCGAGTACCGGTGACTTTACTTTCATTGTTTGGTAAAAGTGTTATCGACAATGTGATGTGTTCACCCATGCTGTCTACGGTTTGCGTTGATTTTCATGTCATATCTAGAGCAGACATTTACCAATAACTTCATTTCAAACCTGGGAAGCTGGACTCGCACTTGCAGGACGATGGATGCGGCACGTGAACCAGCGGATGACTACCGGTATGTGTGTGACGTAAATAAAGCTGACTTGCTCTGGCATAACCTGCTTGCAGATTATGGCTTTTCCTTGTTTTAAGAATGTCAACAATCTATGTCTGAAAGTGTGAGTGTTGCCATGGAAAAATTTAAAGATGCAATATGTAAGGCTGCAGACTGTGTGAAACATAGACGGGTCTGTGTGCACATAAATCTCAACAAAAGGACAAGTGTTACTTAAAGTGTTTAGATTGAATAAAGGTGATAGTAATTTGCAAGCGTATATAAAAACAGAAACTTATTTTCAGCTATTGTTCGAGACAAAAAAAGGATTCGTACTTGAATTTAATTAGAAATAGATTGTTGGATAATCTCAATATTAGTAAATCTTTTTGGTTTCCACTTAAGAGTTTTTCAGGTGCTTCACGTTCGGTTCGACCGTGTATTCCATTCCATTGCAGTGAATAGGTATGTGGATAAGGCTAACATGGACGATGTCAATGATGATCTCGGGGATATTACAGGAGATTTTGATGCATTTTGGATTCACCACTAACTCAAGAGGAGGTGGCAGCTGCTTTAGACAATCTCAAAACTTGAAAATCTCCCGGGTATGATAATATTATTGCTGAATTTTTTAAGCGTTAATCTGATATTTTATTACCGCTTCTTACTGTTTTATTAAATGGACTTTTTGAGGGTTATGTTTTCCCAGAATAGTGGTCGATCGGATTGATAGTGCCATTACATAGGAAGGGAGATCTAAACTCTTCATCTAATTATAGAGGTTAAACAATTTGAGTGTCTTCATGTATGTATATTTCAGTTTTGAACACTAGATCAAGATTTTGGTGTGATGCGTATGAAAAAGTTTTGGAATCGGAATCCGGTTTCCGGCAGGGTTACTCAGCCATGGACAATGTTTTCATATTAGTCTGTTGCTGGTCGTCTTTTGGGGGAAACAGAAAGGAAAATTATATGTTTTGTTTGTGGATTTTGCTAAAGGCTTTCATAAGGGAGTTTCGCCAACAATGTTGGGTTGTATCAAGTCTATTTATGAAAGTGTAAAATTGTGCGTTAAATTTGATACTTTTGTTTCAAATATGCTTGTCCGTAGCGTGGGAGTTCGTCAGAGATGTGTCTTAAGCCTCTTGCTGTTTTAATTGTTTTTTAATGATCTTTTTGATGAAGTAGAAAAAAATCCTGCTATCCTGGCATCCAGTTGCATTCATACTTGACTCTTTTATCAGACACTATTGGAGGTTTACAAAAACGAATTAACATGTTACAACAGTATAGTCAACAATATGACCTAACTGATATCTTAAAATGTCTGTCCAAACTTAGACCCCTGCCGGATGATGTTTTCTTCAAAGTTTTAGATAGTAAAGTGATATATATATATAAATGTAGTAGAGTTTAATTCTGCAGCTTGTAAATATGTATGTATTTTTAGTGTAGATAAGGTATTATGTCTTTTCTATTTCAGCTTGTTGATTCAACAGAGGGTTGTGTCATTTCCTGGTCTCTTATCTATCATTGGTTGTGTCCTTATCAGTATTTGCTACTGATAACTTTCTACTGTGTCAAAGGTCAATGGTTCAGTCTATTTTACTTCCAAGTGTGTTTTGTTCTATTGTTTGCTCGTCATTAGGTTTACCTGTTGTTGGCCAATTAGTATACCTTTCAATTCAAATCACTTTCTCACCTGCCATTGCTAATCTTATGCTGCACACACACATCTGCACTGCACAGCAAGTCATAATGGATTGAGCATCAAGTAGTCAAGGTTAGTAATCATAATTAATCTATATCAATCTAAACATTATGATTTCAATCATCAGTTTAAATCAAGTACATAAATAATAAAATAAGTTTTAAATAACTTGTAAACATAAACAAACGATAAGTTGAGTGAATGAGGTGAGTGTGCTGAGATTAGGGTCTGAATCATGAGTATTGCTTATCTATATATATTTTATATTTCAATCCATTGGTTATTTGGTATTTTGTGTATTTTGGTATTTGATGCATATTTGCTATTATTTAGTAAATCTGGTGTATTTCAAGACTTTGTACATATCTCTCTAGATGTATGTATGTATTTATTGATAGTTGTATGAATCAATGACTGAAGTTGTATTTCAGTGATGCATGTATATGTCATGATTATATATGTAATTTACAATATTATAATTAATATTGTATCTGTATTTAGGGTCATGTTACTGTCGAATGAGATGACTGGCAGAAGGCATGTTACACTCTCGTGTCACACACAGGGTATGTTTTGTATATAGTTTATCTATACAATATGTTCATGTTGTGCATTCATTATGCATAATATGATTATGTGATGATTTAATGATTTCCTCAGTGATGCGTTTAATAATGTGTAATTATATTGTCTTTGTATATGAAGGTACATCTGCACTGATTAGATATCGAGGCAGAAATATATTTGTGTATCTGCTGTAACGATGTAATGAGTTATTAAGAAGCAGATGTCTTCTTTATGCCTTGCTGAATAAACTGATATTCTCACAACCCCGAGGACTGTAATGTCTTGCGACTAAGGGTTACACATAAGGTCTACAACATTGGGGCCCCCAGGGAGGATTCAGCGGTTTTCCAGCGTCTCAACAGTGACCAACATAGACTTGATGATGTGTTGCTAGGTATATTTTTGTGATGTGCTTTATAAAGACAAAATGATATGTCAAATTGATATCAATTTATATAACTGATTTGATTTCCATCATTTATCAATTACTGGATAAGTGATTGACTTGTGACACAGTGGTTCGGTTTTCCATCCACTTTGACTGAGTCCATATCTACGTCCATCAGATGAATTGAAGATATCTCCAAGAATAGTATACTTTGTATAACTAGATCGACTTTCGCCATAAAGGCATTCAGATCATGTCGCCATAAAGGCACAGATTTACCACACGGTGTTGTTTACTTCCAGTGTTGTGTTCATTTCTATGATTACTTCTGTATTTATATTCTGTATAAAATTTATGTTTTGATATTTACATTTGTGTGACATATTTATATGCATACATTTATCCTTGTTTAAACACCAGCAATTATGAATATTTAATTGTGCTCTGTTTATAGTGTTTTTTGCATTTAGTTTTGATGCGCTAATTAGTCTATTTTTAGTCAGTTGAAGAATTTGAGTTGTCTGAGTGTGTATAAATATGATTAAACTTATTTCTAAATATTGCATCATCAAAACTTAGCAAAAACTTAGTATCATCCTTTTAACAAGCTTACTTAATTTAGTATATTATTCAATTCAGTATTTACACACTGCACTTTATAGCTGCTACGCTATACTAATTAATTTAATAACATCCAAAATCCCCTCATCAGCATTTAGTTGGGCTATTGTGCTTTTGGTTCTTGTATTCTGGTTTTTGTTTATATTTTGCATCAGGTCATAAGGTGTTCTGTTTATTTTTTGTTGCGTTTCTCGCATTTCTCTGATCGTATGTTGTGTGCTCGTGTTGTCGCGTTGTTGTCACGCAGTGTTGCATCGGCTTGACGTGATATTTTCGGGCAGAGCTGTCGAATTTGATGTTGCATTCCTTGTTTTTACATTGAATACAATATAAAACTTGTGTGTTTGAGTTATTCTTTTCTTATTCTGAATTTAATTGTGTTTATTACCTAATCTCTATTAGTTTATTGATGTGCACTTCAGGTAGTTTAGTTTAGTTTACATAGTTTAGATGTAAGTACTAACTTAGTTTAGTTTGAGTACTCAATTAAGGTTTCATTCTTAGTTTAGTACTAAGTCATTAGTTGCCACGTGGTATTAGTGTATTTTTCACTCACTTACAAGCATGTAAGCTTGTCACATTTTCCTCGCACACAAACAGTTAGTTTGTGCTGTTAGTCTATAACACTTATTACTTCTACCACAAACTCCGTCGTTTGTGCTGTTTACCATTCAACATATTATTTTTTTCTGTTAGTGCATTTCTACTTTGTGCTACGTTTTCACACAGTAGTTTGTCTTCGTAATTACACTGGTGAATCTACAAAATGGAACTCAGCAAAGACGAAATGAAAAAGATGATTGTTGCCTTTGAGAAGGCAGGATTGGAACCTAAAGCTGATACAGCGTAGGATTTCAAAGACTGGATCACTTCTGTCTCAGAACAGGAAGTTATAATTAAACAGGAAGTTGATCTTTGAGCTAGTGCTTCAGTGGATGATGTTGCTCCGACTGGTAGTACTACACAACAGAAGACTGTCAGTACTCACACATATCGCAGCTTCCCTAAACTTACAGTGTTTAGTTGGGAGCCAGGCAAGGATAGTGAATATGACCTTTTGCGATATGAGGTCGACTGCTTGCTTGAGGCCAAAACACACAGTAATGAGGGGATTCTACAAGCCATACGGAAATCCCTCAAGGGTGAAGCTGCTCTTTCAGCATTGAAGCTTGGTCACAAAGCTTCAATTACAGACATCCTATCCAAGTTGAAGAGTGCTTTTTGGACACTTCGGAGATGTTCAGTACTTATGTCCACATTTTACAGTGCCACTCAGAGGGATGGTGAAGATGCCACTGCTTGGAGCTGTTGTCTCGAGAGATTACCCTACCAGTTGGTTTGTCAGAAGTCTATATCCCATGTAGAGCAAGATGAGATGTTGAAGTCAAGGTTGTGGGATGGCTTGAATCCTACTCTTAAGGGACTAGCAGGCTACAAATATGAGTCTCTCAAGAATGTTGATGACCTTCGTCTATGCCTAAGAGAGTTGGGGTTTGACTTGCATCGTGGGACTATTCCTCAACTTAAAGGGAAGCAAGCCATGGTGAAGCAAGCGTCTTCTGAGAAGACAACAGAGCCTGACCACTATTCTGAACTTAAAGATATGTTGAAGAAAATGAAGTCGGAGATTACTGGCATAAAGGTTCATCAAACTCAAATGACGACACAGATCAATCAGCTTCAGTCAGGGCAACCAGATGTTAGGCCTAGAGGTCGTGGTAGATCAGGATATCGAGGTGCTTATGGTTCTACACAGGACACATCAGCGTCAGTGAATCAGTCTGAGAGTGCTTCTGGATCAGATATTCCTCCATCTCAAGAGAGTACACAGCAACGACCACTCCCTGTTTGTTGGAATTGTGGTTATCCTAGTCATCATTCATATGGTTGTGTGCCCGACAGCATCATCGCCGGAGACCTTGAAACTCCAACAGGCCTATGACTAGGGGGGGACTCCTAGGCCAAGATCTACGCCCCAGAGGACGACATGTCATGGACAAGCTTGTGGGTCATTCTAATGAGGTCGAGCTACAGGTTGAGGGTGTCACAACCAGAGGTTCACTTGACACTGAAGCGACAGTGTCTCTTGTGTCTCAGTCTTTTTATGATTCCTTCTTGAATCATTTACCAATTGAGCCTTTAGGTTGCATGTTGAATATCGAAAATGCTGTTGGTGATTCTTTGCCTTACATAGGTTTTGTTGAGGTTGGAGTCAGTTCCGGTGGTTGTGGTCTTGGTGATTGTGTCACTTCTTGTTTGCTTCTTGTTGTACCTGATACTAAGTACAACCATAAGGTACCTATTTTACTTGGCACCAATATCCTTTCACATTTGTTGGGTGAATGTACGTCTGCTTATAGTGTTCGTTTTCTTCAATGTGTTGACCTGTTTACTCCTTGGTATTTGACATTTCGGATTATGGTTGTTCAAGATAAGGAACTATCGAGGAATGGAGGAGTACTTGGCTACTTGAAGTCATCAGAGACAAGCAGAGTGATGATTCCACCCAACTCCCATGTCACTATTAAGGGACAACTATGCCATAGCGTACCATACCGTCAAGTATGTGCCCTTATACAAGCTACTCAAGACTCAGTGTTACCCAGGAATCTTGATGTTGCACCTACTCTATTGACCTATTATCACATCAAGCCATATGACATTGATGTACTTGTGTCAAATGTTACCTCTCAAACAGCTGTTGTACGTCCTAAGGATCTATTATGTGAGCTTCAGCCCATCTCCATAGAAGGAATGACACCAACTATGCCTTCAGATCCTGATACTTTGCTTGACCAGATAGAGTTAGACCGTGATGGACCTAAAGAAGATGAGATAGATCAAGGACTTCTTCAGTGCTTCAGTAATATATTCTCCAAAAGTGAAGATGATCTTGGTCACTCGTCACTTGTCCGCCAAAGGATAGACCTCGTAGACGACACACCTTTCAAACAACGGCATTGTCGTATTCCTCCTGGAATGTTTGAAGATGTAAAGCAACACTTGAATGACCTTTTGTCTGCTGGAGTGATAAGGCCCTCACACAGCCCTTGGGCATCAAACATTGTTCTGGTTAAGCGCAAGGATGGTCGTTTACGACTTTGTGTTGATTACCGTCAGTTAATTCAGAGAACAATACAGGACAGTTATGCATTACCCCGTATAGAAGAGCTTCTTGACAGCCTTGGTAGGATGAAATTTTACTCAGTGCTGGACATGAAAAGTGGATACTACCAGGTGGAGCTTGAGGAAGAACATAAACAGCGCACAGCATTTACTGTAGGCCCACTTGGGTTTTACGAGTGTAACGAATGCCTTTCGGTCTGTCCAATGCGCCCGCCACCTATCAGCGCCTCATGGAAAAGTGTTTGGAAGGTCTGCATCTCCGTATTTGTCTCATCTACCTGGATGACTTAATTATATTCTCCAAGACCTATGAGGAGCATGTGGAACGCCACAGAATAGTCTTCCAGCGTCTCCAGTGTGGCCTCAAACTTGCTACTAAGAAATGCAAGTTTTTCAAACGGAAGGTCAGGTATGTGGGATATATAGTGTCAGCTGAGGGACTTAAAGCAGACCAAGACAAGATCAAAATCAAGAACCAGCCTGTTCCCAAGAACCCTGAGGATGTTCGTCGTTTCCTGGGTTTCACAGGGTAGTACAGGAAATTTGTACAGAACTTTTGAAGGATTGCACGTCCTTTGTCGGCCTTGATGCCCTCCACACCACAGAGGAAGAGCAAGTCACGGAAGCATGTACCTCCAATTGACTGGCAGTGGGAAGAAGCACAGCAGGATTCTTTTGACAAGTTTAAGTCCTGTCTGTCAAGTCCTCCAGTTCTAGGATATCCAGACTTTTGTAAGCCCTTCGAGCTCCACACAGATGCAAGTGCTCAGGGATTAGGAGCTGTTATATACCAGGAGCAGAATGGGGTATCTAGAGTTATAGCCTACGCCAGTAGAGGACTCACACGCTCAGAACGGAACTATTCAGGTCACAAATTGGAATTTTTGTGCCTCAAGTGGAGTGTGATCGAAATATTCCATAACTACTTATATGGACACGAGTTTTTAGTCTTTACAGACAACAACCCACTTACGTATGTGTTAACTACTGCAAAGTTAGATGCCACAGGACACAGGTGGTTGGCTGGTTTATCCATGTACAACATCACCATCAAGTACAGACCTGGAAAGTCTAATGCGGATGCAGATTCCTTGTCAAGATTGCCAGTTTGCGAAGAAGTCAGCAGTGAAGTTGTTCACGCTATCTGTGGGAAAGTGCAGGTGTCCAACTTGGTCGAGACCATCCGTTTGTCTGTTGAAAGCATGTCCCAGGATGATGTTTCTATTGTTGTTGAACAATGTCGAACCAATGCCAAGGAGTGGAGTAAGACTCAGCGTAGAGACCCAGACTTGTTAGACATTATTGATTCTCTTGAATCAGGACGGAGATTGGACCGCAAGATGTACAGAGATAATCCTGTTATGACTGGTCTGCTCATGAACTCCGATCATCACAAGCTTATTGAGGGTGTTCTCTTCAAAGTTAATGTGACAGCAGATGGTACTCAGAAACAGATAGTTTTGCCTTCAAGATGTAGAATTGCTGCACTGCGTAGTTTGCATGATGACTCGGGACATCCTGGCAGAGACCGCACTTTATCTCTTTTAAGAGAGAGATTCTATTGGCCAGGCATGGCACAGGATGTTCAGAAACACCTAGAGTCCTATGACAGATGCTTAAAGAGGAAGGCGACCAATGACAAAGCACCACTAGTTAACATCGTGACCACACAGCCCCTAGAGCTGATATGCATTGACTTTTTGACTATCGAGGCATCCAAAGGAGGTCACCAGTATGTGTTAGTGGTCACCGACCACTTTACCAGTATGCACAGGCCTATTCATGTCGGAATACCTCAGCAAGAACAACAGCTGAACTATTCTTCAACCATTTTGTTGTACATTATGGTCTTCCACAGAGAATACATTCCGACAAGGGTGCCAACTTTGTAGGAAACCTCATGACTGAGTTGTGCAACCTTTTGCACATTGAAAAATTGTCCACTATCCCATACCACCCTATGGGTAATGGGATGTGCGAACGATTTAATAGGACTTTGTGTAACATGCTTGGTACTTTAGATCCTGAAGCAAAGAAAGACTTGAAGACACATGTTGGGCCATTAGTGCACGCCTACAACAGCACAAGGCATGAGTCCACTGGGTACTTGCCTTTTTATCTTATGTTTGACCGACACCCAAGGCTTCCAGTCGATGTTGCTTTCGGTCTTGACATACAGCCAAGCAAGCCAAGAACAACCTTACAGTATACAAAATCCTTGAAGGAAAGGTTGGACCAGGCCTACAAGTTGGCATCCCGAAAGGCAGATCAATCTCGTAGTCAGCAGAAGGATTTCTACGACAAACGTGTGAGAGCTGCAGTTCTGGATGTTGGCGATAGGGTGTTAGTACGAGTTGTGCCTTTTGAAGGACGTCATAAGATCCAGGACAAATGAGAAGGTGACTTTTATGTTGTGATCCATCAGCCTTACCCTGATGTACCTGTCTACACTGTCAGGAAGGAAAATGGACAAGGACGCACCAGGACCCTGCATAGAAATTTGTTACTTCCTGTGAGTTCTCTTCCACGTCAAGACGTCACACCCCTTAAGCCTGCACCAAGAACTAGTGTTCCTAGGCAAACAGTAGTTCCTAGAAGATCAAGGAGAATCCAAGGACAAGACCCAGATTCTGATGAAGATGAGGATGATGACTTCATACACTCCATCACAGCCGTCAGTGTCAACTTCTAGAGAAGTTGATAGGCCAACTGAGGTTAGAGTAGATGAAGATAGAGCTTCTACTTCAAGTGATCTGGATGTGGAAGAGCCTGCAGATTCTGTTCAGGAACAGGATCAAGAGACCGATGTGGATCAGGCTGAGGATCAGTCATCAAAATCTGCAACCTCAGACACAGCTTCTGTACCAATGGATGTCACTCCCGCAGTTCAAGATCTAGGTAGCTCCTAGACCAGTACCAGTTCCTAGACGCTCTACCCGAGAACGGAGAAAGCCTCAGTTGATGCAATCTGGAGATTACGTAATGTCTGCTATCACTGATGTTACAGAGGACTGGAGAAGTCGAGCTAATTATCTGCTTTCACTGATAGGTACAGGAGTTGTAAATGACGTCACAGCCAAGAGTATGCTTTTGTCCCTTATTTCCGGTCATGACAAATGATGAGGACATCATTTTGCCGAGGGGAGGAAGTATGTAGTAGGTGTTAATTCTGCAGCTTGTAAATATGTAAGTATTTTTAGTGTAGATAAGGTATTATGTCTTTTCTATTTCAGCTTGTTGATTCAACAGAGGGTTGTGTCATTTCCTGGTCTCTTATCTATCATTGGTTGTGTCCTTATCAGTATTTGCTACTGATAACTTTCTACTGTGTCAAAGGTCAATGGTTCAGTCTATTTTACTTCCAAGTGTGTTTTGTTCTATTGTTTGCTCGTCATTAGGTTTACCTGTTGTTGGCCAATTAGTATACCTTTCAATTCAAATCCCTTTCTCACCTGCCATTGCTAATCTTATGCTGCACACACACATCTGCACTGCACAGCAAGTCATAATGGATTGAGCATCAAGTAGTCAAGGTTAGTAATCATAATTAATCTATATCAATCTAAACATTATGATTTCAATCATCAGTTTAAATCAAGTACATAAATAATAAAATAAGTTTTAAATAACTTGTAAACATAAACAAACGATAAGTTGAGTGAATGAGGTGAGTGTGCTGAGATTAGGGTCTGATTCATGAGTATTGCTTATCTATACATATATTTTATATTTCAATCCATTGGTTATTTGGTATTTTGTGTATTTTGGTATTTGATGCATATTTGCTATTATTTAGTAAATCTGGTGTATTTCAAGACTTTGTACATATCTCTCTAGATGTATGCATGTATTTATTGATAGTTGTATGAATCAATGACTGAAGTTGTATTTCAGTGATGCATGTATATGTCATGATTATACATGTTATTTACAATATTATAATTAATATTGTATCTGTATTTAGGGTCATGTTACTGTCGAATGAGATGACTGGCAGAAGGCATGTTACACTCTCGTGTCACACACAGGGTATGTTTTGTATATAGTTTATCTATATAATATGTTCATGTTGTGCATTCATTATGCATAATATGATTATGTGATGATTTAATGATTTCCTCAGTTATGCGTTTAATAATGTGTAATTTTATTGTCTTTGTATATGAAGGTACATCTGCACTGATTAGATATCGAGGCAGAAATATATTTGTGTATCTGCTGTAACGATGTAATGAGTTATTAAGAAGCAGATCGATACCTTACATTCAATGTGTTATTGTACATTTATTCTGAAACAAGTGATAAATTGTGATTTTAAATTGTTTCAGGAGTGTCTTCTTTATGCCTTGCTGAATAAACTGATATTCTCACAACCCCGCAGACTGTAATCTCTTGCGACTAAGGGTTACACATAAGGTGTACAACATTGGGGCGCCCAGGGAGGATTCCGGATAGCGAGAGATTGATAGACATACGTGGTGTTTTACTCGTTGGCGTGTACCTCCAAGAGGACGGGGAGAATGTGGGTGTTGTGTTGGCAAAGCAATGATCAAAACGTTTCTTTCGGGAGAGATGGTTGGCCCTGAAAAGGACCGTTGGAAACTGGAAAACCGGAAACTATTGGAAACTTTTACGATGTACTTTGCTGGACCCACTGATTGTGAAATCATGTATGGAGCAGATGCATCGCCCCGAGGTGTTGGATACGCCACCCCATCGCATTGTATGACATGACACATCACTTGACCACTGTTGTAGCTTATGTATTTCAACATGTTGTTATGGCGGCAGACACTACATTCACGCTGTATGGTAGTGAGTTGTGTTTCTTTTCCATAGGAACAGGCCTTTTCCATGGGAGAGAAAGCACAACCGCTTTTCGACCAATCAGAGGGACGTACAGAGAGTGTGCGGCCTCTGATTGGTCGAAAACCCTAGCTTCTGATTGGTCAGATTTCGATCCACTTTCGGGAAGTGAACAGTGCATGGTACTCTCTCTGAACGCGTCTGTCTTTCCAGATAAAACGCCAACAGTCAACACAACGTTAGGAACATCATTAAAAAAATGTCTAGTCTCTGTACCCTAATGGGACCGTGTCTACAGGCAGACCTGTGCTTGTAGTGTAGAAGATGCGACGCTTGGTGCAGACAAAGCGGTAGTCTTTTGTGGTGGCTTGGGTCAGGAGATAGTTCCCTTGGTGAAGTCCTGCATGCATGATCCGATGAGGGTGATGCACCCTGATGATATCCCCAGACCGTTGTCCAACCATCAAGTCTTTCATGGTGTCAAAGTTGAGGTATTGTCAGGCTCTATAATTCAAGGTGACACCGCGACCTGCAAAAGGTCGCGTTGCGCGTTCAATCGAGTCTTGGGTGCATTAACTCATAGGCATAGTTTTTGGGACCTCCTGACACAAACGTCTTGATGGTGTTTCCGCCCAGCTCATCTGTTAAATCACCCAACGTAGCCCCCAGGGGTGGATTCATTTCCTCTGGGTGATGGACGTAAATGACACTGTCCGTGTCGAAGTACAAGACCCTGCGATCCAGCGGTTTGAGGATGCTGTACAGCTTGAGACGCGCCTGTTTGGTGATCCAAGCAGCCGCGGCGACATTGGAATTAGGATGTGGCGTGTGGTGTTCCATATGCTCGTTGATGACCATGACATCGTTGATTGTATTTCTTTTATTTCTCAACAGAGCAAAGTACTTGGCAGGATCGCTGATATATGCTGTCTGACCATAGCTCAAGCGCTGACCTCACTTGCCTCAGTGTAAATTAAGACAGGCCTTGCCAAGAGCGCGAAGTCCTGGGTTCTTCTTGATATTTGCCTTGTTCAGGGCGTTGCCTTCTTTCTTATAGAAGTCTTTGATGTAAGCATCGGGATAGGTACAACCCTCTGGGTATCCGCTTGCTTCGGTCTTCAACTTGAAAAAATGGTCGACATAACGGGCAAAGAGTCCCCCTTCCTGGGTCTCGGGGTCATACGTGTCAAAGGAGTCGAAATGCCAAGCTTCATAGATCTGAATCACTTTGTAGCCACACTGTTTCAAAGCTTCTTGGACTTCTAGGGTGGCGTACGTGCCCACCCAGGCCCTCTCTTCATCCGTGTGTTCCAGCAACGGTTTTTATCCCGAGGTTGTTGAGCACCAATTCTTACCTGGACTCATCTAAACTACAGGACAGATCATTAATTAGAGTTCTATGAAATTAACATATCTCCAAAACTTTCATTGTGTTCGGAGTAACTAAATTAGAGATGAACACCTTGTTCTATTCAAATGCAAGAAAAAATCTTCGTTGCCTAACAAATACTAGTCAAATATTTGTAAACAAGCACTTATTTGTATCTGCAACTAAACAGACTTAATCAAATCAGTGGCTCTGTTCATGAAATAAGCATTTCAACTGTGATTTCCCAAATATGCATTCTATGAGTGCTTCAAATGGCATAACTTTATTAATGCAATAGTCATTTTTAGATGTCTATTTTATATACTATATAAATAATCAACAGATAGTAATCGATTGTTCAAACTTCGGACACATCATTGTCATTGAACCAGGTTCTATAAGGCACACATGGAACAGTAGATGTTCAAGCTCAAGATGTTCATCTGTTCTCGTTTTCCCATGTAAGCAATCATGATTTTGCAAACTGTCGGAGGTTCTGGGGGTTGTTGCTGACGTGCCCGATTGGACCGACCTGGATGTGTGGGCAAAAGCTCTCACCCGTGTAACGTTGTGCCGTTAAATTGCCCAGAACTTGCAATCAGTTTGGTCTACCAGTGGGGGAGATGGCCCGTGAATGTGAATGTCCCGTGTTGTCCCGTGTCTGATAATGGTTCCACAGTCTTGTAATGGTGCTTGGTGCTTCGTGGCAAACCCTGGCTACAGCTGAAGTTGATTCTCCTGTTTGCAGTTGGTCAATGGCGTCGTTGCGGTTGGCTTCGCCAGTCGTGGCATGATTTCGCTGTTCACTGGCTGTAAGATTGTGGTGGCATGCAAATGAAAATCCAACAATTTTATAGCCCAATAAGTGATGTTGCACGTGCAT
Organism: Haliotis cracherodii; assembly: GCF_022045235.1. Lineage (NCBI taxonomy): Eukaryota > Metazoa > Mollusca > Gastropoda > Lepetellida > Haliotidae > Haliotis > Haliotis cracherodii. The sequence continues at coordinate 1,939,747 of NW_027266330.1, forward strand.
GTCGTATTGGTGTGTTTCGGCGTCAGGCTCTCACGTGGTTGTGTCATTGCGATTTGTCCATCTTTTCACCAATTTCGGCAGTACCACATTTTTTCCACACAAATCAATCTCAATTCATGCAGAAATTACCAATTCATTTTTGTTTTGTATGGATGTCGGCAACACTCTTTCCGATATTTACGTTATTATTTTTACTTTTGCGTTTCATTTTTTGCAGTGTATATCTTTTATACATTTCTTTAAAATATTGTTAATACCAGATGCTGCTGTAACTATACCTATATTGCATTATGGACTGTACTGCCACAACCTAACTAAAAGTTGACATACTTATTGTATAGTATCTGTACTTTTGGCCACATGGCCTATTTGCTGAATAAACTTGTCTTGTCTGTCTAAACCTGGTATCCCCATGAGGGTTAATATTAAGAACATCAATTTGCAATTTACCTATGTATAGATATGAAATATTCATGCTGGTTTGTAGCATAGAAACTTCTATTGTTTATGGCTGCATATTGTTCTTGACGTTTAAATCATAACCTAACAGTCGGGTGAGCTACGGAGAAATGATGCCTTTCCACATATGTTGACATTCAGGCATTACATGTGTAACATTTGAAAGAGTAAACAAATGCATTGGTTGTTCCAACAAGAAATCCGAGATTACTTCTTTCTCTCTTTCAGTCGTAGGTGTATTGGGCCAGGAGTGTCCCGTTGGGAAATATGGAGAAGACTGTCATGTGAACTGCAGCCGAACCTGTGCCCCTTACTCCGGCCAGGATGTTCACTGTCACAGACGAAGTGGCAAGTGTTCTGAAGGATGCATCCCGGGCTGGTACGGTGATCGGTGCCAACTGTCCTGTAGCAGGAACTGTCAGCAGCACATCTGTAGTCAGCAGACTGGTCACTGTACCTTGGGTTGTAAAGGAAACAACATGGGGGATTTCTGTGAGACATCCATAGGTATGTACAGAGTGGGGTTCGGAATCACAAACTATTGTTCTGCGGCAACTTAACTGTCAAAATATGATCATTCATATTCTTTCTGTCATACACGCCATTGATGGGCAAAGCAAGATTTTATTGAAGATCACCTTATATACTTTGCCAAAACTGTTTGTTATGAACCTAGGACTTACAAGATCTCCTCTGAAACTATAATGTTTATGCAACTTTGAATTGATGCAAAATTTTATTTGCATTCTGCAACCAAACAGACTTAATCAAATCAGTGGCTCTGTTCATGAAATAAGCATTTAGCTCTGATTTCCCAAATATGCATTCTATGAGTGCTTCAAGTGGCATAACTTTATATACTCTGCAAGAAAAGAAATGCAATAGTCATTTTTAGATGTCTATTTTATATACTATATAAATAATCAACAGATAGTAATCGATTGTTCAGACTCCGCACACTTCATTGTCATTGAACCAGGTTCCATATGGCACAAATGGAACAGTAGATGTTCAAGCTTAAGGTCATCAGTTCTCGTTTTCCCATGTTAGCAATCATGCTTTTGCCAACTGTCGGAGGTTCTTGGGTTGTTGCTGACGTGTTCGATTGGGTTTTAATGTGGAGACCTGGAGGGCCATTGCAGGGCCTGGATGTTGCGATTCCGGAGAAAGACTGTTGTCAGTCTTGCCGTGTGGGCAAAATCTCCTACCCATGTAACGTTGTGCCGTTAAAATGCCCAGAACTTGCAATAAGTCTGGTCTACCAGTGGAGGAGATGGCCGCCCACATCATCACACTACCATCACCAAATCTGCCCACTTCCTGTATGCAGTTTCGTGCATAACATTCCCCGCGATGCCTATAAACATGGCGTCTACCATCTGCACGCCGAGGCATAAAATGTGAGTCGTCACTAAATCAAACTTGTCTACGTCACAATTGTGGCCATAATCTGTGAACTTGACACGACTGACGTTGCAGCCGACGATGCAGGCACGTCAAAATGACACATCGAAATGATCGTCTAGCACGAGTACTTTGAGCGCATAAACGGTTCCTCACGGTCTGAGCTGATATCCTACGCAATCCTGGTATTGCCGTAGTTGCAGAGGTGACCATTGTGGTTCCGTATGAATCTCTCCCGTGCTCTAGTTGAAATACATGATCGACCGGATCTGTGAATAACCCATGTTGTCTCGTGTCTGATAACGGTTCCACAGTCTTGTAATGGTGCTTGGTGCTTCGTGGCAAACCCTGGCTACAGCTGAAGTTGATTCTCCTGTTTGCAGTTGGTCAATGGCGTCGTTGCGGTTGGCTTCGCCAGTCGTGGCATGATTTCGCTGTTCACTGGCTGTAAGATTGTGGTGGCATGCAAATGAAAATCCAACAATTTTATAGCCCAATAAGTGATGTTGCACGTGCATGTCGTATTGGTGTGTTTCGGCGTCAGGCTCTCACGTGGTTGTGTCATTGCGATTTGTCCATCTTTTCACCAATTTCGGCAGTACCACATTTTTTCCACACAAATCAATCTCAATTCATGCAGAAATTTCCAATTCATTTTTGTTTTGTATGGATGTCGGCAACACTCTTTCCGATATTTACGTTATTATTTTTACTTTTGCGTTTCATTTTTGCAGTGTATATCTTTTATCCTTTTCTTTAAAATATTGTAAATACCAGATGCTGCTGTAACTATACCTATATTGCATTATGGACTGTACTGCCACAACTTAACTGAAAGTTGACATACTTATTGTATAGTATCTGTACTTTTGGCCACATGGCCTATTTGCTGAATAAACTTGTCTTGTCTGTCTAAACCTGGTATCCCCATGAGGGTTAATATTAAGAACATCAATTTGCAATTTACCTATGTATAGATATGAAATATTCATGCTGTTTTGTAGCATAGAAGCTTCTATTGCTTATGGCTGCATATTGTTCTTGACGTTTTAATCATAACCTAATAGTCGGGTGAGCTACGGAGAAATGACGCCTTTCCACATATGTTGACATTCAGGTATTACATGTGTAACATTTGAAAGAGTAAACAAATACATTGGGTATTCCAACAAGAAATCCGAAACTACTTCTTTCTCATTTCAGTAGTGAGTGTATTTGGCCAGGAGTGTGCCATTGGGAAATATGGAGAAAACTGTGAACAGAACTGCAGCCGTTACTGTGCCCCTTACTCCGGCCAGGATGTTCACTGTTACAGACGAAGTGGCAAGTGTTCTGAAGGATGCATCCCGGGCTGATACGGTGATCGGTGCCAACTGTCCTGTAGCAGGAACTGTCAGCAGCACATCTGTAGTCAGCAGACTGGTCACTGTACCTTGGGTTGTAAAGGAAACAACATGGGGGATTTCTGTGAGACATCCATAGGTATGTACAGAGTGGGGTTCGGAATCACAAACTATTGTTCTGCGGCAACTTAACTGTCAAAATATGGTCATTCATTTTATGCCTGACATATGTTCTGTCTTTCTGACTCAAAGCTTTCTGTCATTTATTTCACTGATTGGTAAAGCAAGGTTTTATTGAAGATCACCTTATATAACTATTTGTTATAAACTTAGGATGTTCGAGATCTACACTGAAACTTTAATGTTTATGCAACTTTAAATGGATGCATGGTCTCAGAAATGTGCAAAGAATTCTCAATTTTCCTATGCACATATGCAGTAACATTTGTTATTATCCAAATGGAAGAGATATGTTCTGAATGAAAGTTTCGACAATATCTCACCATTTTCCTGTAGTTTCATATGAGGCGCCACTTAGAAAAATGTACATTATGTGTCAGGCGTTCCTTATTGAGCCGAAGCCATTCAACTCAATAGGAAACCTTATGCTAACCCTAAGGAAACGTTTGTACCTGTATCTGTAGCTGACTCCTGCTAATATTCTACGTTTGTAGAAAACAGGATGACAGCAAGTTATATTTCAAGGGCAGCTAACTCTGTCAGTGACCTTCTTCCGGGGTGTGTTCGGGCGAGCTGTTTTCACTCTGTTGTATGGATATCTAAGATGAGGAAATTGCACACTGTCATAGCAAAATGAGTATATAACATATTGTCTTCAATATGTTAACACTTTGTCTTCAATTCGTCACTGTTACGGTTGATAATGCACAAGCATTATTTCGCACTCACTAAAACACTCAACAACAGTTTGGTGCAGATACTTCATGTGTTTTATATGTCTCCATTTTCCAAGCATGGCCTGTTACTCAGGTTAATTGAATCATGGTTCAAGGTTCAAGATGCCTGCTTTAGTGTGGTATCACTTTCTCAAAGGTGTTCTATCATACAGGCTAGCACTATTGAGACAAATGTATTATTTTACAGAAAGTGGTCCAAAACAAGGTGAAAACGAGACAGCACAAGAACCTGCCTCAACACCAGTGGCTGCAATACTTGTCCCTGTGTTCACCATACTCATCATCATCATCATCGGCACTGTGATTGTACTCGTCTTCAGACACAGAAAGTATGAATACATTTTACTCTAAGAAGGTTCACTGGTAGCACACACGGAAGTAAACAGTTAAAATACACAGTCGTAAAATCACAAGTAAAGAAAAACACTGCCACAAGTTTACCAAATGTTAACTAGATACTGCAAACAATACACATGCGACAACATACTGAGAAGCATTGCGAGATAGCCTAACACTTCCCGTCATAAACGGATTGTTTCCTAATTCACAAAAAATGGGCATTTCTAATGTCAAAGTGTATCGGTTCCTGCAGTGACATTGTTCCTTTGTACTATTTTCTCTGGATGAATTACTCCCTATACACTCGGGTTCAACCACGGATAGCAATTAGAACATTTCAAACGTATTTCCACAATAAAATATCCCCTACATAGTCAATGTAACACCACCTACCTATTATGTACCTGAAACCACCATATGAATAGAAACCCTCCAAAAGTGACATAGTGTTACCTGAGCTTACTTTCAGAGTCCTTTTCCCACCATGACCAAGTCGAGGCTGATTTCAAATCTCCCAGCCAGCCAGTCACAGCTCAGCACACATCCTCAGGCCACCCCAGGGGTCCATTTTAGGTTACAGATTGTATATCTTCACTTCGCCTCAACTATACCATGGGGATCCTTTCAGGGTTGCAAAACGTTCATTACACATGATTTGCCAAGAACCTTTCAATGATAAGATATTTATATTCTACTGCTCGAGGCCATAAACCATGGCTTGTGATGTGTGAACATTGCGTATGTTACATCCGTAGTTTCTAAGGGCTCAGTCACACATGCAGGATTTTTACTGCCGTCTAGGACTATTCACGATTAAAATTTGTCAAAAGTCTGATCAAGATCCTGTGATTCGTGGCGGGAAATTCACAAACAATCAGATATTGTTCAGGAAGCGTCCCGATTCAGCCGTCTCAAGCCAAATTCGTCCCAATTCTCACATTCTCAGTCCGAATCTGATCCGAATTGTATCTTCCGCATGGTAAAACACGACCGAATCTGTCCCGACAGCGTCCAGATTCTCCCGAATGCGATCCGACAGAGATCAGACAGTGACCGGACAGTGAACCGACAAAAACTGTTCGCATTCGGCAAGATCCTTACGCAATCTGGACTCAATCGACAAGAAACGGCAATGACTAATTCATGCCCGTTCATTACGACAGCGTCCTGATCCACAGGACGCCGTCCAGATAACACAGGACATTGTTACGATTTTGATCCGATACAGCAGAATCTGTCACGACATAGTCACGATTGTAATCCGACTAGACAAAATCGGCTGAGTTTTCCGAATGTTACGGGACGCGCCATACTGTCCGGATTGCTTGGCCGACCTCTCTGGACCTTTCCCGATCCGTAGGACTCTGTAACGAACGTATACGACTGCTTTCAGACAATTATAGGGCAATTCAGATCATTGATGATAGCAATCCGACTTTTTCACTTTGCGTGTCGTAGCGCTATCTGATCTCAAACGGGAGTCATAATCGGCTCTGTGTGAACCTGGCCTACCAATTACTTTGATGCTTGCATGACATGCTAGACATGTTAGACTGGCAAAAAAGCTGACAAGTTGTGTTTGTTACTCTCAGCGCAACAAATAAAAAAACAATCCTTAGTTATCAACTGTGTTACGATAGACAGTAATCACAACAGCAATCAAGTCACAGATCACAGAAACAGATCTTGAGCATTATTTAATGATAATTTCATGATTTGAATTGATTGTCGCATTACTTATGTTATGTGTTATTCTGTTTCAGTTCTAATCAGGGTAAGTATTTAATCAGTAGTTGAAAAATATCAGTGATTACCAACACTAAATAGTCCCACTATTACAGTCGAGGGAATTCCCTTTCTGCTCACGTGTATCGTCATACACGGGACATTAAGCGAAATTCATGCATATTTATTGTCCAAACTACCCTCCTTTGAGACCGAAGGCCGAGAAGGAATGAAAACAGCAAACGTGTAGGCTTCTTGCCTGTTTTTTCCCGCCCGCCTTGGTTCCACAACTATCATTTCTTTGAGTTTCATTTCTAACCGTATTTCTCTAACTGTGTCTTCCCGTTCTCAGGGACCTAATGTTTGAATCTGGCGGAAACGGACCATGTCATTTGAAACAGCCGCCTTCTCCCGGACATATTTGTTACGGTTCGTTACAGTCTGACTGTTGCAGTTCTTCTCGCCTCCTGCCTGGAATGATGTGTGGGCGTGTCAATGTGCATAAATTGCATATCTTCAAAGACAGTTTACATAATGCCGAAGACATTTCCGACAAGACTGTGTATTGCTCTTGGGTCTGTATTGCTCTTGGGTCTGTATTGCTCTTTGGTCCCTGGACAGCCAGTGAACAGGGTTTAATCGTGTATGTATATATATAACCCGGGTTCGATTCGATATATATATATATATATATATATATATATATATACGTGTGTCTGTGTGTGTGTGTGTGTGTGTGTGTGTGTGTGTGTCTGTGTCTGTGTGTGTGTGTGTGTGTCTGTGTCTGTGTGTGTGTGTCTGTGTCTGTGTGTGTGTGTGTGTGTGTGTGTGTGTGTGTGTGTGTGTGTGTGTGTGTGTGTGTGTGTGTGTGTGTGTGTGTCTGTGTGTGTGTGTGTGTGTGTGTGTGTGTGTGTGTGTGTGTGTGTGTGACGCTTCCTTCAGTTATTGTACTCAAGGACGGTACTAAACTATAAATCAAATATAACTCCCAAGCGGGGTTACTTTTAATATGCAACCAAGAACAAAAGATGAGGCTCATATGTAACAACAATTTTATGTAAACTTTCAATACTTTCTGTGAAGAACCTTACAAGTATCATCTTTTAAGTAAAATAAACGATTAAAATCAAAATCCAATTTTGTCGCAACTAAAAAAATATATCCAAAAGAGACTAACAGGGTTTGACATGTATGGAGACAATTCTCAGAAAGTTTGGAAATTTAATTCCGTCGGTTCAAAGGAGTAAGGATTTGAAGACATGTACGCAAAAAACATTATGAAAACCCTGAATCCAATATGGCTACAAAACCACGTGACCACTGACCAAAGTCAAAGAACAAAACATGTGAAGCACCTCAATCAGCAGACACATGCAAAGTGAGAAAATATTCGAACAAGCAGTTGCGGAGCAATGGGGCGAAGTATATCGTAAGCCAAATACTTGTTTTTTAGTTATCTGCCCTTGGTCATTTGGTCTTTATTCTTGACATGCAGCAAAGTAAACCATATCTGGAAATAACTCGAACGCTCGCTGTACGAAAACGGTCAAATCAAAATCAATATGAACTTTATTCGTGTTGTGCTTTGTTATCCAAGTAGAAACAACCCAGTAAACATCAGTATTATGCTTTTCAAAGACCCGATTTTAAGAAGTATTCAAATCAAAGTATTCTATCATTCAAGGTGTTGCAGAATGAAGTGGAACTGTATTAATAATCTTGGTTCTCAGGCACCGTCCGCATCATCATAAATCACGCCACACGTTATCCTTTTCTTTCCATTTTCAAAAAGAAAGTCCTTAAATATTCCGTGTATCGTACACATGACCCCGGCAGTGAAATGCTACAATACTTAAAATCAATGCGATCCAATATAACGTTCAGTTGCATCCCTGTACATGCGCACTGCTTTACTGCGCATCTCGTGTAATGGTTTTGGCGGCAAAAAGGAGTTTGTGTGCTTGTTTTGCCGTTTGCTAATTTGGTCAATGAAAACATGAAATTTACTATAAACCATCACCAAACATGATGATATACAAATGCAATGGTATGTGTGTACTGTATCCCGGACCATGTTTCACAGCAAAGATTAAGATGACATGTGTATGTGTATTTGTAGTCAAATACTGTATTCCAGTATTTTACTCATCAAGAAATACATTTATGTAGGGAGGCCCTTTCCCAGTTTGACTGTACACAACTGTTTATTGGTTACATACTGGTTTGAACAACCCAAAATAAATAGCCACCGCAAGCCGCCACTTTCTAAAGCCATTGCCTGAGAACTGATTCTTTTTTATATACTTTATATGATTACTAAATGTTCTTCCTTACCAGACTGTAGTTTAGATAACACTGTATATTGTGTTTCAAATATGGTTTGGGACAATCACACAAGGTTCTAAGACAGATTCTTCATTTTCTTCAGGTGGTGTGGATGATACAGAACTGCTTAACCCTGGTGAAGGTATGAACACAGACACACGTATTTATGTAATGTTAGCTCACCTGACTGAAAGCTAGGTAAGCTTATGTCACGGCATTAAGTTTGTCCGGCATTTGTCATTCGTCACCCAGCATAAACATGCTCTCCCAAGAAGCCACCAAACCAAAGAAGCTGGAACTTCACATACTTCTTCTCACCAATGATGACAGCCCAATTGTTTAAGGGACTTGAATCCGATTTTCACTATAGCCACCACGGCAACCATTTTTAAAATGCTATTTGTGGCCATTACTCAGTCATCTTTGTTCAACATGGAATGCAATTTGGTCCATGAGTAGTTAGTGGTGGTTTCACTTTGACCAAACAAAAAACTCATTACTCGGCCATTTTCTTTCACAATGTAATGAAATTTGGTATATGTGTAGTAAGTAATGGGGCTCCATTTTTCGCAATATTTTTTAATTTTGATCATATGATGTCTCCTTATGGTTGCAGTGGACACTGACCTCATTGTTGCCTGCAGGGAGGGGAAACTACAGGGCGTGACACACATCCTGGAACAGAGTCCGGCAGACATCAACAAGAAAGGCTGTGGTGGGAGGACACCAGTGATGTGGGCAGCAAGAAGGGGACACAGAAAAGTGCTGGACTTGCTTGTGAGACAAGAAGCTGATCTTAAACTTGTGGATGATGCCAGTAACAATATCCTTCACTGGGCCTGTTATGGGGGGAATGTGGAAATTGTGAAACATATCGTTTCAAAGAACATGGTGGACATCAACAGTCAGGGGCAGGGTGGGAGGACCCCATTGATGTGGGCAGCTCGGGAGGGGAAGAGGAAAATGTTTGAGGTTTTTTTGTACTCAAAGGGGTCTTCTATCAGAGTTGGAAAATGACAGAAGCAACATCCTTCTATTAGCCTGTTTGGGTGGGAATGTGAAGATTGTGAACAACATCCTTTCCCTTGATGCTGCAGGCATCAATGTTAAAGGACAGTCCGACTGGACACCATTGATGGCAGCAGCACACAATGGACATGGAAAGGTGTTTGACTTACTTGTGAATACAGGAGCTGATCTGACGGTATTAACCAATGCTGGTGATGACGTCCTCCACGTGGCCTGTCTGGGAGGACATGTGGGTATTGTTAGCCGTGTCCTCAAGCTGGGCAAGGTGGACATAAACAGTCGAGGTCAATGCAGCAGGACACCACTGACGGTGGCAGCCAGCCTTGGACATAAGCAAATATTTGATTTACTTGTGAATAAAGGAGCTGATACAACACTAGGGGATTCTCATAATAACAACATCCTCCATCTGGCATGTAAGGGAGAGCATCTGGATATAGTGGAGTGTATCCTAAACGGGAAGATGGTGGACTCCAACGCCAACAACAACGATAATCAAGAAGCAGAGATGCTGAAGACAAACAAAGATATACGATGCAAGATTCTTCTGTCACGTCAGAGGACCATTGCTCGTCTGCAGCCTTAAAAGCGGCTGTACAGTCATACTCAGTTATATTGGTAATAACATTGTACAAGCAGACTCATTCTCATTATATCTACATCATAGAACGGGATTGTTATCTTGCTTCGTGTAACTTGTGTAACGAGGCACGGAGAATGTAAACACAAGATTGTCAGCTGTATTGACAGTTAAAGCGCTCGGTTCCAAATTAAAATAAGCTGTCTCTACAGTGGGACTACATGAAATTTCAAAACAAAGTAGGTACATCTCCTAAGTACCCCCTCAGTTGCAAGTCTAGCATTTTATTTAAGAGAATATGCATGATATGCAATAATAAAGGAGAAGTTACATCCTCCAAGTTACAGTTGTAAGCAATCTGTATTTCCTCAGTACACCTTTCTACAGTGAAGAAAAATATGCTGATTGTCAATGACTTTACTTTATACCAATTTTGCTTTATAACGAGAAAGGGGATATTAATTCAGCATGTCCTTCAGGTCTGTATTTTGATGTATGGACTTCAAAGCAAAGACAAGTAATCTTTGTTGATAATATTAGCAGCTTACTGCGAATGAACTAAAATATTCAGAGTAGCACAGGGCCAGAAACGCTGAATCTAGATAAAAGGAAGAACTTTTGGAACAAATCCCTTGTGTACATGTAACAGAGTTGAAAAGTATGTTATTGGTAATTATTTGGTGGTGGATTTTAAGTTCAAAATCATTAATTTGGTATTCTCAAGATACATGAATCCTTCCCCCAACCCGATATGGATCCCAAATCCACACTGAGCCTCATAGTTAGTATAAGGTTCATTTTTAAACAATACGTGTCGTCACATTTGATTGTCTTAAGGTTTATTCAACTAACTTAGGGCCATTTTGATTGGTTTAGTAATGTAAGTGTTTTTCATGCTTTTAACATGACACATACTTAATCACTTGGCAGGTAACATTAGGAGATGGAACATCTTTTCCTTCCTGGGAATGAGAAAACATTTTAGTTTAGTTTAGTTTGTTTCAGTAAAGTTGTTTTGTAAAAAAATCAAATATGAATACAATGATTGTATTGTTTTACACTTTGTAATAGTAGTTTAATTATTCATGCAATTTGATAATAACTTACCTTTGAACACTTCAAGTGTGTAGTTGTGAATAACTGTTCATAATTTGCAGTTTTGGCAGTTTTGTCTATGCAGTTATATATTGTACTAATCGGTATATTTGATATACTGCAAGTTTGATTAATGGCAGCTGATGACCAGGTCGATCCCTGCTCATGAGACTATGTAGTTCAGTCCATAGTTGGTAATACTGTTGTATTAATTCATAATATGGTAAAGTTACAGTATAAAAAGACATTGTGCTAATATTTCTATTGTAATTTAGCAGTCACTTGTCAATTACGATTTTTAAATGTTTAATATTTTATGATGTCATTTGGATATTAAGTTATTCTGTATGTTTTATGCCATTGCAAACAAATATGACCAACATCTATAGCTTGCAACCACTGATAGGATTGTAGATGTAATTGGCTATATCAGTTTCAGTTGGTTTATCGATTGTTGTATTGAATGTGAATAAATTCGATTCGATACGTATTTGATGTGATAATGTTGACAGGACCACTGTGTGAACTAGATTCATCCGTTTTACGCGGGTGTAGGGAGGCATTCGTGGATTTAGGGTGCAAGTTTCATTTACTCGGAAGTGAGAAATGCTACCAAACATGAAGGCCAGCCAGATAGGAACAGACATGTGTAGATGATGGAGCACAGTCTGCAGTATGTCTGATGTAATTTCTGTTTTAGAGGCGACCCAAATAATCTGGTATTGCTCTTTTCCTGTCCATGTCCTCCAGATAATCATGCATGCCTTGCTCTAGTGAGTTACCACCGCCTTACTCGTGATGCATCACAGAATGATATTTATGAAGGCAACACATATTTCCTCTCGGGTTGCACACGTCTTTCACGAAAACATTAACAGAACCAAACATAGCAAGTTTTTAACCAAGGGATAAATTTGTATGGTTCTTTCTGCATCAGATTACATCTTGCCAATGCTAGACCAATGGTCGGGCATTATGCATGTGCGCGAAACACCTCATTGCAACCCATTCATCTGGATAGCCTGCTGTGTGAAGATCTGTTTTAAAGATTATATCTGATGCTGATACTGATGCTTTTAAGTGTAAGTTGTAGGTAGATAAAACTCCTCAGCCAGACTAATACTAGTTTGATGCAAGCTGTTCCTTTGTTGATGAATTGACCTCGAACATATGTGTGTGTCCACCAGACCACACACGACACCACTAGCTAGCTGCCAAGTAGATAGAAAACAGCTATGTTCTTGTTGCTTACGTTCTACAAGTCAGATTGTCAGTGAATGTGAACAACAAGACGCACGTCTCCAACCGGACAAACGAGTGAAAAGTATACAAGAGGTGTTTCCCTTATACCATACAATCCTTCAGGTGATATTCCAAAACCCTGTTAAGATGCTGAAATACATAAAACACAATGAAACATGTAAAATAGTTCATTTAAAATAAATAAATTGATAGTGATTCCACGTCATTTGATTGGATAGCCAAGTAATTGCACTTTAGCGGACATCTGTTTGCTGATAGTCTGATAAATATAATAGGTCAACGCCAGAGAATAACCAGTCTTGATTATCCAACGAAGCGGTTTAGTCTCTGTTTGGTCCGACTTGGCTGGGGCAGTCAAAATCAAGCAGTATCATCAAGTGTGTTTACATCTATAGAATAGTATTAGCACTACCTATGTATCGCTTAATAATGTCACAGCACATCGTATTTGAAGAAACTTGGTTGGTTAAAGTCACGCCCGTTTACTATATTTTCTCAAGAAAATCTGTTACATGTCATATGTGTTTCGTCAGACTTGACAGCCCGAGCCAAGACGGACCGAACACTTGTGAGATTATGTAAGGGTATGGGGAAAAGAGCTTCACTTCAACCAACGTGTCTGCTTCAAATAGGATGAACAGTGAAATTATTAAGTGGTGTTTACTTAGATATAGTACAATTCTGTAAATAAACTCACACGCAAAAGAAACGCAAGTGGTTTTAAGCAAATAGGTAACAAAAAACCGAACCATAAATTGATACGAGTTTTAGCATGTAGTGAAGCCTGATGGTGTTATCAATATTTTTGCTTGCATTTTGGAAGCCCCGAGTAAAAACGCAACATAAAAAACGAATCGCCAAAACGCACCATTTCAATGAATATGTGGGTATCATGCACCCATTTCTCGCGAAATCGAAAATGCACGAACTGTCACGAACTGTAGTGGGTATAAAACAGTGGCCGATTCTTGGACCTACCACTCCTTGGTCAGCAATGCCACGCTTAACTCAAATTCAGAGAAACCAGGCTATCGGACGTTTGGAAGCTGGAGTCTGTTCAAGAGGTTGCCCGTCATTTCAACGTAAACATAACCACAATTTAGGGTCACCACACCTCGACAAGATCGGCAGATTACCCGTCAACACCAGCGACATCCGTTCCTAACTGCAAGTGCAAGTGCTCGACAGACCATAGGAACACATAATCGACACATTAGCCGGGACACTGTGATCCGACGTCTTCGTTCCAACAACTTCGAGCTCAGATGTCGCCAACCAGCACGTCGTCCTGTTCTCCAACCAAGGCATCGACAAGCACGACTTCAGTGGGCACAGGGTCATCGCAATCGGCGTCATCGTGAGTGGAGGCGTGTCATCTTCTCAGATGAAAGTGGCTTTTGTGTCTCCCATGCAGACGGAAGAGTCAGAATTTGGCGGCGCCGAGGTGATCGTTTCGCTGACAGAAACGTTGTGGAAAGGGATCCATGGGGTGGACCTAGCGTCATGATATGGGCAGGGATTGGACTTAATGCGAGACTTGGACCCATGTGCTTTCTGAATGTTGGTCAAAGTCGGGGCCACGGCGTCACTGCTCAGCGGTATATCTACCAAGTGATCAGACCCCACGTTGTTCCATTTTTTGCACAACATCAACAACACAATTTCCAGCAGGACAACGCTCGTCCCCATGTTGCCTAAGGCACCATGCAACAACACAACATCCGTCTTCTACCGAGGCCAGCCCTCAGCCCTGATCTGAACCCCATCGAACACTCGTGGGATGAGGTTCAAAGTCGTCAGCACAATGTGCGCCCAGTCCCTACAACTGCCGATAAACTACGCACAGCTGCTCTGGATGTGTGCAGGAGGATCCCTCGGGCCTTCACAAATCGTCTGATCCACTCAATGTACAGGAGATGTGTGGCAGTGATCAATGCTAATGGTGGTCAAACCAGGTATTGACTGACATTTTGGGTATTGACCCGAAACTAAGCCCTTAACATTTGAAAAAAAACAATTATGTCTTCTGCCTTTTAATCCATTAAACTGTCTTTAGTCAATTTTTTGTCAATCTTGCCCTATTAGTATTTCTTGTCTTTACTGTTGAAAATAAATAACATGTATACTGCATACTCGACTTGCGTTTCTTTTGCGTGTGAATATATAAACACTATGCCGACAGATGGAAAATTGTATCACGATAGTTGGAAGTATTCGATGCGTTTCAAATCCTATTTTGTTTAACGATTCGTCTTTTACAAGTAACCTAGCTCGGCGAGGGTTACAGACACCTCGACTTCCTGATTTTCAAGCGATCTGCTCGCAATATCGTTATTATGCTGCACGTTTTTTGGATTGTGATTGTTCATTAATGTCATGTGCGTATGTTGCAGCAATGACATGTAGGATGGTCGTCGATAATGGAGTAATTAACCGATAATAACCTTGGTCCGTCTTCGCCCGGGCCGGGCCGACTTGTTGGTAATCCCAAATTAAGGGGAGGGGAGATATATCAAATCCCCAACTGACTCAATTTTCAAGGTACTTTTTTCCAATGTCTGTGCAACATCATCATTTCTGCCATTCCTGGTTGTCGGCCATTACTTAAAACAGTTGATGGCCCATATGTTTGACTTACGACAAATGTGAGTGGTGCTGCAAACTTGTTATAACTATGACACCATGGCTCAGTATAACATATTTAATTGAATGTCAGAAATTGAGGGAAATACGAGTTTGATGATTCTCAAAGATTAACCTTTCCAAGGAAATAACATACTGTGTCATTTGCTTCAAACGTTTGAAACTATTTAAGACTTGACTCCTGTCCACATCATTACGTGGAGTAACCCAAGAGAAATAAACATCTAAAAGTAACTATCAACTAAATCATCACAAAATCTCAGAAATATCGTTAGTTTACATATCCCAAATCGATCGCTTTCATCTGTGGAATCCTTTCGTCTGACACAGCCGAGCACCAGAATCACAATGGGAGACAATTACTGCAGAAGCTCCAACTCTGGTAAACAATCTTCCGCTTTCTCTTTGGAAAATCTCCTCACAGGCAGCTGTCAAGACCCCTGGTTATTAGGGCTTCAAGACATCATGGCTAAGGACCCTTTCGTAATCGTTCTGTTTGTTTGTTTGTTTAGATACATCTTTCCGAGGCAAGGGAGTTAACTGACTGTAAAGTCCAATTTCCAACCTTGCCGAACAAGACTGGAATTTCTGGGCTCGATCGTGATGCGACCAGTAGCGATTACGAGGTATGTCCCTTCTATGGCCCTCCCATTGACCAATCAGATTCCACCTCTCCTAGTACTTGTATTTGCTTCAAATGAAATGGTGAGTCAAGACGATTTGATCGATCATCAAGAGCTATATTGTAATAAAAGTCGCGAAGTGTATCAAATCACGTGAGTGCCTTGATTAAAAAAATGAAAAGATTTTGAAAATATCTGTTGAACGCTAATTTGTCGGTACATATGCTTCGCCAATCGACCACAATCTGCACGGCAGTTTACGAACCAAAACTGAACCGGATGTCGATTTCGTTACGCGATTTTGATTGGACAACACACAGAGTCGTTAGTCCAGCCAAAATATAACTCCATAATTCCAGCCTAGTTCGGCCTTGGTGGAAACTGGACTTTTATAGTCAGTTAACTCCCTTGACTCGGGAAGATGGTTTATACACTATTCCGCCATTTTGGTACCAGAGATAACTCAATAACAAGTGGCCTGATCGTCTCAAAAGAAATCATGCACATGTGGGCCAATGAACTGTCGCAAAAACCTTAAGGCCTTAGGTCAATGACTAAGGGCAGATAATGCAAAATTAGATAATTGAAAGCTAATTTCAGCAGAAGTTATCTCCAAAACCAACCTTCCGGTGGCTTCCACATTTGGCATCCGGACAACGGATTACCATGATGCTAAATTCAGGGAATACTAATCTGGTTGAGATCAGCATTTGTTTTAAAACTTAAAACATGTGCTCCTTTCTTTTTAAAATACAAATAACGAGCTGTACCCGCTATTATAGTCTTCTGTATATGTTGGACAGGTCACCGTTTAATAAAAGCTGTTGTGAATTTGCAAGAATGGGCACATTATTTTTGTTCCAGTAATTCGAGGCATATTTTTTTTTTCAGTAAACATGGGCCTCTGGTTATTACAATTTATTCACTCGACGAAAGTACGAGTCTCCCTTTGGCGATTTCAGGGAGTCTGTCCCACTCCTCTAGCAGGGCCTGGCCAAGTTCAGCCAACGTGGTAGGCGGCCTATGACGTTAACGCACACGTCTCCCTATCACGTTCCAGGCGTGTTCAATGGGGGAAACGTCTTGGCTCATTGCTAGCTATTACATTCTATGCATGTTGTGCTTCTGGGGTTTAGATTTGACAGCACGTGCACGGTGAGCACGGATGTTGTCATCCTGTATGATGTCCCGATAGTACTGTTCAATAACCCTTCCTTAGACAACATGGAGTGGGGTTCGCTCAGTCATAGTGATGCCATCCAATACCATAACCTTTCCGCCGCCAAACCGTTCATGAGGTGTCAGGTTGTCTTGGGGTTGACGTTCATTTCGACGTCGCCAGACAGAGAATCAGGGCTCTGAAAACATGACACGTGACCAGCAACGATTACCCCAGTTTCGACATTGTGTAAACCATTGATTTTTGTTGACAATATGACGATTTGTAAGGGGCGGCACAACACGTGACCGTCGAACATGGATATAAACTTCATGTACACGATTTCTAATCGTCTAATTCATAACTCCAGAAGTGAGATGAAAGTTTGCAGCAATGGTGTTTTTTGTGTTAAATTTTAAAGACATAAGCGTTCTTGCATAGAATGTTTGTCGTCAACACTTATCATTGTTCTAATACTTGGTATTTACATTGATATTTCATTATCCCCTACTTTGCTTAAAAGAGTATATGAACTGTAAGTCCCCATGGACCCCAGTATGGTGATCTACCTTCAGTGGCTGGCGATCTATAGCTCATTTATATCTTGTATTTTTACGTATGGTGTTTTATTTTAATGGTTATCTAGTAGTTTTAAATAAAATCTGTGATAAATATAGTTAT
Source organism: Haliotis cracherodii (assembly GCF_022045235.1). Lineage (NCBI taxonomy): Eukaryota > Metazoa > Mollusca > Gastropoda > Lepetellida > Haliotidae > Haliotis > Haliotis cracherodii. The sequence goes on from NW_027266330.1 coordinate 1,957,332, forward strand.
TTTACTGTCCTTCGACGACAGGTTTTTATAGTCTAAATATATGTTTCAATATAGTACTTTTTCTCGTCACGATATGGCTGAAATAATGCCGATGTGACGTTAAATTTTAACTCACTCACCCACTCACTTAAAGATGTTGGGTTAAAAGATTGTCACTCTCCGAAATTAATAGGTGGAATAAAGTATATATTCATTATTGTTTACAATAACATTTATATTTCTTGATGCTCTACCTTTTTTAAAGTTGATAATGGTTATGATGTTTGGAGACTTGTCAGTGGAAACAACTGTAAACCTAACATAAAGGGCAGCCAGACGTTGGATGACAGCTGCCTGGGACAGAAAGGGTATATTCAATTACTGTTTCCTCTTTTTCAGTTTGTGCATTCTACCAATGACAACACCACGCACTGACTTAACCCACTCTGGAAGACATTCAACGGGTTCCTCTTCTCTTTTGCCCCATTTTTTGGCATATGATTCGACAGCACCAATAATGATTTTAAAGTTGTGATCCGAAATGGTAGGAGACCGATCACGATATTTTGATCCATATTTAAATAAATGACGAAGGATGTTATTGACAACAGTAGAGAAGTCACATGTGATTTTATGACCAACAGGTTGTTAGCAGTATGCTGAGTCTTGGCTGTAGAAGTCGAATTTACATCATGAGCTGTATAGTCCACGCAACAAGTTCCTATGAATGAACAACTTGGATGAAACGGTGTTGTGTAGGAAAATGAAACTGTTGGTGATTATTGAAACTTGAAATATTGTGGGACATGTTCGGAAATTATTTTTTTATAGAATTTAATGGAAATAAAATGCATCAATTCCCTTCAAATTCAAGAACGTGCGGTCTTTGCCAGATTAAGTGCAATCTGGTTTGGTCGAACGCTTCAAAGCAATATTAAGAACCATACTCTTTATTTGATACTGTGGGATCTTCACTTCACAACAAAACCCATACCTAACTTCTGAAAAACATTTGTGCAGCTCACACATCTGTTTGTCCCACTTCTTTTAAAGGGGCGGTCGGGTAGCCTAGTGGTTAAAGCGTTCGCTCGTCATGCCGAAGACCCTTGTTCGATTCCCGACATGGGTACAATGTGTGAAGCCCATTTCTGGTGTCCCCCTCCGTGATATTGCTGGAATATTGCTAAAAGCGGCGTAAAACCAAACTCACTCACTTCTTTTACATGTGATCTCTGGTTTATAATCACTGTATGGAATTTGAAGAAGTGCCGAAAAATAGGCTGCGCCCACCAACGGACTAGTGTTTCCTGATTGATTGATAACATAATTGGCAGACATGTGATGCATTTATGCCCTGAAAGAAGCCACTGAATTCGTATTGTCTACAGTGTTGTGTGTTAATGAGTAATTATCACTGTTGACGTAGTTATTTATAAAAATTGACTTCAATACGCGGATACATAATTTATGTTAATTTCTCAAAAAACTGTCATATTATTGCCTGCAGCGTTGAACAAAGTGATCGGATCGGGTGACCATACCTCACACATGCCATGCTAGTCGCCGACAGCCGGAAGATGAAACTGAAACCATGAATCAAGAGCAAACCATTAAAACACCGAAATCAGGCGACACACAGAGAATAGATGCGGTCGTCACTGCCCAACACAACAATATGCATAAATTTCAAGTGTGTATATTTCGTTTTCAGGTGCACTATGGTATTGTGTTTTGGATTATAGTTGTGGCCTGTATGGCCGATTCCACACAAGGTAAGAAGGACGACGGACAAACGGACGAAGCAAGACGTAAACTCATCTAAATCTTTTTTTCTCTCTGTGAGTGTAAATTGATAAAATACAATGCTTTTTCAAACAAAACTTAATGTTTTGTGTTACTTCTGGTCAAAGCTTACACTAATATTGTTTTTGGAATATGTATCGCCATGGGGTGATCTGCATCATCATCAAATGTCATCGCATCACGACTAATGTTTAGCTCACCTTACATGTCCGTACGCCGGTCTGAAAGTCACAGACTGAGACCCACTGCCTGAGTTCTATCAGTGTGAAACATGCCAACAGCCCTTAGGAGTAGGAGTCGACGCAATCCCACTCTGATCACAGATACTTCATTAATTATTTAATTTTGTCTTTTGGAGTGTTAGTTTAAGTATTGTTAACTTTGACGTAAGATGTCCTTATTCATGTTTACATTATACCTTGTATCTGACAGGTGCGGGATGTACAGGGGGCCAGCATTGTTCAGACTGCGACACGGCGGGCAAATGCTCACAAGATTGTGACAAGGGATACTTTGGACTAAAATGTAGATCGCTATGCAGCACCACATGCAGATACAATACATGCACACTAGTTGCGGATAGAGGTATAGGCAGGTGTACTTATGGCTGTGTACCAGGATTCCAGGGCACAATCTGTGACAGACCCTGTGACCAGGTAGTCAACTGTATTCTGTGTCAAGGTGGATGTGATGGGGGATATTGTCAACTGGGTGGGGCTTGTTTTGCCGGATGTAGAGATTCCTTTTACGGAGCAGGATGCAAGACGTGCCCCAGTCGCTGCAGAACCTGCAACAGGATGACAGGAGTATGTGACGAGTGCGACCCAACACATCATGGAGTGAACTGCGAGAAGTCGTGTGAGAACTGTGCAGGATCCTGTGAGTCCAGCTGTGAATGTGTTCCTGGCTTCTACGGGGATTTCTGTGCCGAGACTTGCAGTAAAACATGCCGCCCTAAGTCAGTACACAAGTGTCTTCCATTTCCTGGTATGACGTCAGACAATTGTACAGGTGAATGTCAGAAACACAGTGCCGAGTGTCTCCATGGTTGTGTGGATGGCTGGTTCGGGCCGACGTGTTCTTCTCCCTGTAATCCTGGATGCCAACATCAAAGATGTAATGCTGAAAGTTCTTGTGCTGAAGGCTGTGAACGTCACCATTTCGGTCCAGCCTGTGAACCGTGTCCTGAGAACTGCGTCAACCAGACATGTGACTCTAACAACGGCTCCTGTGTAGCTGGGTGTCGTGACGGGTTGTATGGGGAACACTGCAATGAAACCTGCACGTTATGTCCTCTTGGTGTTTGTGATCAGCACACTGGTATCTGTGTGACAGATTGCAATGTCACCCAGGAAGGACGTCAGGTCAACTGCACACAGCCTTGCTCCCCACCAGAGTGTTCGACAGGCTATCGTAACTCCAGTGAGATATTTTTCAATCATAATTATAATGTGTATTGGTTTAGATTGATTCAAAATGTAACGCATAATGTTCGATTGTACGTTTCCTGATTTACTTTATACAGTATATTCATTTCATGAAGCATACAAACACAAGTGTAACAGTGTTCAGGCCAGTGTGTAAAGATAATCCACAAAAACATTTTCATAATCATAAAATATCTCGACTAAGGCAAGGCTAAGTTTATCATTCACTATTAAATAGTGATGGTATCAGGTGTTCGCCAATATCGATGTATACATGACATTATCTTTATTTCACAAGAAGGATGTTTTCATTTGGCAGTTGTCCGCAGAATCATGTTCATTTATTTTGCTTGTCAGGTCTTCCAAAGTGGCGTCATATCAGCACGACTACACTGACGTCGGTTGTGTGTGCAGTCGTCTTTTTCGTTCTGGTTGCATGTTCCGTGTGCCGTGTCTGTTTCCGCAAAGGCCCGTGTTTTCAAAGGTCAGTCTAGCTGCATTGTTCAGTCGTCTGTGTGTCGGGGTTCATCGTGTGCGTAAATATACGACTGGGTGAGTGAGTGAGTGAGTGACTAAATGAGTAATGTTTGCGAACACTAATGCAGCAACTAAGTTTCCATATCACGACAGCATGTTGACATACAAGTGTTGACCAGACCAGTGACAGAGAGCACAAGCAACGACCCACGCCGCCAGGGCACGATGACACATAAATCAGCCAATCACAGAGTCCGGCAACCCGATCAACATTACAACAACAACACACGAGGGTACATGCATCTTCCCGAGGCAAGAGAGTTAACTGATTTTAAAACTGACTTGGCATTCTTGTTTATACAAAATTCAAACACGTGTAGTTCAAACAGTTTGCCAGTTTCTTTCGGTCGACAGGCGTCAGTCGCCTCAAAGTCACTAGCTCTCGTGGCTACGAACAGATAACCAAAGCTTTTCATCTGCACATTCTCAACAACATCAAACTGTGTAAACTGATTCTACAACAAGTAAGGTTTATTTGACTCTTTCAAGGGAGCATATGCCTTACCTTTTAACCCTCGTGGTGCCTCGTCGTCAGCCAGCTTTGATCACCGCTCAGTGTCCCACTGTGATGACGTCGCGGTTTCAAAAACGTATAATTTCATACTTTGAACTGTACACTGTTTCTTTCATGCTGATTGGCTGATTAGGTAGTCACGTGGTATTTGGAGTTCACACACCTGTGAACGGACAGAAAAAGTTCACACAATGTGAACATTTCTTTTGTGAAATTGAACTTTTGCCGGAACTGCTTTCCGGGGTTTCCCCGAATTCTCGATCGGTGTTTACAATCAACCAGCTTTTCTACTCTCTTTTCATTCTTTGCATTTATCAGCAATATAATTAATTTAGTATTTTTGCCTGGTCTTGTAACATTTCATCTGTCTTAAAGCAAGTGAAGACAATGAATTCGGTAAAAGTACTGAGGTGAATGAAATTGATTTATGTAGCGATATTGACTTTGCAATTGATGCCTTAGTTTCGGAAAAGACAGGAATCTAGCACCAAGACAATTGCGAATGAAAACAATGCCGTACCCTGCTCAGATGTGGCCACTGACACAGGTCAAAACGACTGTTCCTGGTCAATCCCAAACAATCGTATCGGGAAAAACATCAAAGATTTTGAGAAACTATAACACATAAAAGGTTAGGAAAGAAAAGAAACTTAAATTAAAAACACAAAAACAAAACGCTTGCCTACCTGGTTTACCGATTGGTCACTGGAGACGAGAACATATCTATGCTAGATAGTGCACACTATACAACAGAACTATACTCAACAACAAAAGTTCCTGTGACACTAATATTTTAGTGTAATTTTCAGACAAGTATAGTTTGGTTTTCAATATTGTAGTACATGTATGGAATCAAGTCACAATAACGCAACTGCTACAGAAAAGCATGCATTCAATGCAAAAGTTGACTTTTATGCAAGCCCCAAGCATTTCATTAACCAAGAATGGGTATAAAAACATGTGCGTTAACGGGATTCCATATGCCATGTTTAGCATCGTTCTGACAACAACCACTCAGAAAAACAACAAAATTACGCAATTATTCAACATTACGAAATGTCACGCCTGTCCTAAAATGAGCGTCTGCGAGCCATTGGTATGCTTGAAGCAGGATCGCGTCAACGTCATGTTGCAAGACAATGTAACGTTATTGCAACGTTGGCAACAGATGAATGCAGTCAGAGACCATCCTTGGAGTGGCAGGCCACGCGTAACCAATAATCAACAAGACAAGGGGATTCGAACAACACACCTACGAAATCGATTCCGGCCAGCAAAAGTGACTGCAAGAAGCATCCCTGGCCTTCGACGAATATCTTCACAAACCGTATGTCGTCGTCTCAGATGTGCAGGGATTATCGCCAAAAGACCCGCCAGACGTCCCATTTTGACAGGAAACCACCGTCAGGCACGACTACTGTGGTGCAGACTACTACGCTGCACGGCCATGCAGAGGGGACAAGTTCTATTCTCTGACGCGTCTCGTTTCCACCTCAGCCATAGCGATGGATGAATTCGAGGGTACTGACGTCGAGGTGAACGTTACGTCAATCATTGTATCATGGAAGAAGATCGGTTCGGAGGCGGCAGCGTTATGGTATGGGTTGGAATATAGCAACACAGAGGACCCGTTTGATAGTGGTAGAGGGAAATCTCAATGGACAACGCTACCGCGACGAGGTCATCGGCCCTGTTGTTCTACCTTTTTTTCGTCGTCACGGCCCAGGCATTACCTTTCAACATGATAACGCCCGGCCTCATATTGCTTGACTTGTTCAGGATTCTCTTCAACAAAACAACGTGAATGTCATCCCCTGGCCGGCTCGCTCCCCCTGATCTCTCACCAATCGAGCACATGTGGGATGAGATGGATCGGCGCCTTCAACGTCAACCTCGTGTTCCACAGACGCTCCAGGAATTTCGAAACATGCTGCAGCAGATATCCCACAGGACATTGTGCGACGCCAGGTCCATTCCATGAGACGAAGATGTGTTTCTTGCTTCGCAACCTGCGGTGGACACACACGCTTTGGCATGTTCATGTGGTTTTATTATGAGATCACGCATTTTCTGAAGTCAGTATGGCAAATTAAACTATTTGAACACTTACAGGAGTCTTTTATCTGTTGCAAATTGTTTCAGATTTGGTAAAAAACATAACTTTGCATTAAATCTTATTCAATGTCACAGTAAATTTTGTTGTTCAGTATATATCAACAACACGTCATCTGTGTTATGAGGTTGGATTAAGTGGACAGTGTGTTTTTTTAAATATGGATTGATACAAAACAGCTGATTCTTGATTAGCGACAGGTTATTTCTTGAAACAAATGATATACATAACGGAAACTATGTCATTCGTGAAGTTAATGTTTTAAATTCAACTTAAAACATGAATTTCACCCGTGACGTATTTTCCGTAATCACTCGTGCCTCGTGGGTTATTCTATAATTATTAGTCTAATAGCAGGAAAAGAAAGACATAATCAACATGTAAATATATTTTTCTGACGTCAGAACTGTTTGTCGATCGCACGCATTGCCTTTGGAAGTTTCATGGATTATTCATACATCATTCGATATGATATTCAATGTTTTCCTGTACTACACCATAGCAATGGAAGTACATGTGAGTGTTCAAGTGATTCTATGAGCCGCCATCGCCGCAATAAACAACAAACCAAAAGAACAATTCATTACTACAAATATTTCTGTTGTATCTGTTCAAACAGGGCGAACCCATCTGACACTGGTACACGCAACAATGTATTGGAGCAGGCTGATGCCGCGTATATGGAGTACCAGGTATTACATCATTATTGGGAAATCAGAGAAGATGCAGCAGAATTTGGCGAGGAGATTCGGAACCAGAACCACGAAAGTAGCAGTGATACAAGTGATGCTGCAATGCATGTTTTAGCAGATTACTTTCCGGGAGACGCCGGAGATATAGGTATTGAAGCCAGAGGTAATGCCATTGAAGATGATGACGACATTGAAGCCGAAGATGCAGACATTGAAGCCGGTGATGACGACATTGAAGCCAGTGATGTCGACATTGAAGCCCGTGATGATGCTGACATTGAAGCTGGTAATGATGCTGACATTGAAGCCGGTAATGATGCTGACATTGAAGCCGGAGATGATGCTGACATTGAAGCCGGAGATGATGCTGACATGGAAGCCGGTGATGATGACGACACTGACGCAGGAGATGGTACATCAGACAGTTCTGTCACAGAGAACCATTCCTACACACGCCTCATGGGGGACGTTTTCGCTGCTGGTCGGAGAGAAGTCGTCACATATATATCACCAGTTGAGGACTAACATTCGTCAATCTCTGTCATTTCCATAAAATGTATTTACGATATAAAGGGTAGGCTTCTTGGCACAATAAAGCCAACGGATGCAAACTGTATCTGTCATATATGGATAAAGATGCCAATATGGAAGGTCAGGTAGGTACAACTTTCATTATTTACAACAAACATGGCATCGCCCTTGTCATTCAGTGATCGAATAAGAATTAACCATCGAAATCTAGAGAAACTACTGAGATAATCGTTATCATTATCAAAACAATAGTCTGAGATACTGAAAAGCAGTGTATCTCCAAGACTGGAAGTTCTATCTTTAGATTTCTTTCCCACACAACACACTTCATGAAAACGTCAATCCTTGATCCATGGGGTATTTATTACTAAACGTGGCGAGCATAGATATAGTTACATATCTATCTTCAAAGGTTCAGGCCAATTTGTCAAAAATGAAAGCAAATGTTATCTGGAGTTCACTGAGAAAACAAAATGTGAAATGCTGGACTTCCTCATTGATAACATCTATGATAAAGTTGGGAGTAAGACATTTATGTAAGTAGTAGCCCCAGTTGTACTCCCGTTCCTGCTTATTTGTTTCATTGTGCATATGAATCGAAATGTCTGTCGGATTGGCAAAGTCAAAACAAGGCAATTTTAACTTGTGCTTCAGGTATGATCTCATATTGTCTGATATCCATCAAATAGCCAATTTCCTTCCAATGATTTACCCACCTGAACTTGACATAAAGGAGACCAGTGAGACCTCCTCATCTGTAATATATTAAGATATACGCATTTAGAGTGACAAAACACTTTCCACAAGGCTGTATGACAAGAGGGTTGGCTTCAACTTTCCAAATTTCAACTTTCCCTTCATGTCGAGCACTATACCAGCAGCACCAGCCTTGCGTGTCCACATTTCACAACCTTTGATGTACAATCAAGCATGCTCTTTCTACAAAAATTTCAAAGGTGTTTGACCAAGGTCAACAGTCAAGGCCTTTCAATGTGCAGGACATTTCCACATTTGACGTATCAGTGACAAACTTTATGTCCGGTTCCTTATTTTGACTTGCACCATATGTTGCCATGGTTTTTTCAGTAACATTTTGACTTGCCTCTGCATGTGATATACGCTCATCTTTTCACTATCACTATTTGATATATGATCTTGGTGAAGTCGGAATAGTACAATCAACTCTGCTATTGGCAGAGATTTCATGTGGCCATGGAAAGGGTTTTGTCGCTTGTGTTAATGTGTGGTTAAAGGGGAAGTGTACACGCAAAAATCACTTTCTTTCTTTTTCTAAACAAAACGCAATTTTAGAATTAATTAGTATCTGTGTTTGAAAATATACACTCATTTTTTTCACAGTGAAAGTAGGAAGCTCACAATAGTGTGAAAGTGATATGCCGTTATGAGGCCTTCGTTTTTCGAGCTAAACAGGCCTGAGTTATCCCCCTTAGATTATGACGTAATTGGTGCCACTTCAACTGGGTCCCTGTCTATTCTCAACGCAAAAGATATCAAGTACCAGTTTGCGGTAAAACAACATGGCCTACGACACACTCCGGCGCAGTGGTGACTCAGCATAACACTATGCTGGCTGGCATCTGAGACGCTAGAATCACACACCTAGACCTACACCACGTGAAGCGGCTCTAACAAAGCATGATGACGTCATATTGCAAGGGGCATAAGCCATGGTGTTTTTGTTGTGGAAATAGAACACTTGGTAAATGTGAAAAATATAAATCGTTTTAATGCGAAAAATATGTTAATTAATTGTGATATTTTTATATTTTTGTCTATGACACTTCTAGGTTAACACTTTTAATGTGGAAAAAGTACAAGAAAAATAGGTTCATTTCCGTGTGAACTTGCCCTTTAAGGATGTTGTTACACATATGTTTATGTAAGGATAAGAATTTATGGATGAACAACTTCTATATTTCAATTAAGAGCGACGTTTGGATGGAGGTTCTAACTCCGTTATCAAGCAAGTGATAGAACCTACACCGAAACGTCGCTCTTGATTGTAATAAAGAAGTTGTTCATCGATAAAGTCTTATCCTTACTTAGTATTCCAACTTCTAATTGCCTATCAAAGAAGTTATATATGTTTATGTCGTGCTCGTGGGTTTCACCAATGTGGTAAACATCTGAAACCCGCATCACGTTCGGATTTCTACCCACATAATTGATAATAAATAATAATAATTACACATGTGTAGTACTCAGCTGAAATCCAGTTGAAACAACTTCTCAAAAGAGCATGTGAACAATTCGTCCTACAGGATACATTGAAGGGCATGTAATGTGAAAGAATTATTACGATTTGTTTGCCAATATCAATTGTTCTACAAATATGAAGTCAATTTTCAGGGGTGGGGGATGCGAATCATAACATTAGTAGAAAGTATTTAAATGTGAAAGTGCTGAAATCACACGCTGTGTAATCGGTTTCCAAAACAAACATATCTGGGGGCCTGGCCTAAAGTTACCAGCGCCGCGGTGCGTGACATATCAAACACTGCATGGGACCGACGGATGCTTGTAACACATGGCTAACCATTTGAGACTCAAATAAACACAATAGGTACGTTTTTCCTTTAAAACATTCACATCTCAAATTTACATAATTCACAGTCCAACTAAATGTGAAAGACCCTTGTTAACTGGTTTCTGGTTGGCGAGGAGTTGTCTCTTCTCCCTCTCATGGGCATGGTCTAGGTTTCGCAACTTCTTCTTGGGTGGCATCAAACTGACTGGATTGCTGTATTATCCCGCTCAACTTGCAGTATCTCAATAAATATTTGTACAGATTTGGATGCCACCTTTTCAGGTGCTTTGTTGTTGTCGACCCACTGCTCAGTGACATATTATTGTGCTTCGTAACAAGGTCTTCTTTAGAGTTAATGGTGGTCGGGTATCCTCTTTGCGGACATTTCCAATGAATGGAAATTTGACGTCCGGGCGTAATCCAGAACTTGTATTCGACAAAAACCAAGTGCCGACCCCTCTTCGAATTCGGAATAAACTGAACATTAACCTGCGCATTTGCCTCAGTGAAATACTGTTTCTTGTCTGTACTTCCCTATTTAGGCCAAATCGTACGAAATGATAAATATGTTCACTCATTCATTGACAAATATTTTCACTCAGTACAGTGTATGTGAATATAGTTCACCAATTAGATGTGTCGTTTTATTTTGTGAGATATACACCAGTTCCTGTGTAATATGTGAGATATCCCCCTTTTCTCCTATTTTCTTACCAACGCTCGTGTGAATTTGTACATATAACAATAGGTGTTGGTCAAGTAGGAAGACCCCCAAAATAATAATCATGCAGACTAGACACCGGCGCGACCGTTGAAATTGCACAGAAGTTAAACACCAGTACCCGTTTTAACCAGTGTAAAGGGACTCCCCATTTGTGGCGGATTCTGTCGTTTGGGGACGATTTTAGTGTAAATGAAATTATGTGGCCCTGTCTGTTTAAACTGTTTAAGACAATTTATCGTCATCCAGTTCCAAATAACTTCAATGAAACTTCTTATGCGACCGAAAGCATTTTCTATTGACGACCTATCAGCAGGTTTGAAAGCCAAATATAGCTGTGTGTCATCTGCATACTTGTGGAAGGAAAGCCGATGTGACCGAGCAATATCTCCCAGAGGTGAAGTGTAAATATGGAACAACACTGGCGTTACGGCTTTATATTGCTGACACACTGGGGTATAACTGAAATACTGCTAAAAAGGTCGTTAAGTCCAACTCACTTACTCCTAATCGTATTATTAATGTATTTGTGACCTTACAAATCTGTGGTTGGAAATATTTCAGAGGATCCATTAGAGCAACAGAGCAGGAATATATAGCCTGATGCTGAAGGGATGCTGCAGTCATTGCAGAAATTTCGTTCTGTTGATGAGTGTGTGAATATATAGTTACGATGTAGCCGAGCGCTGCCATGAAGTCGAAAGCCAACACATACATGTCTTGAAAGAGTAAAACGTTTTCATTTTGTGTTGACAACATTGACCATTCAAAGGTACAGTGGATTCAACCGGGCATTTTGAGTAGCTGTGGTTACCGTATCCCCTCATCCGTTATTCAGTGTTTCTATACGCTACTGTTGGAGTAGAGGAAGGCTCAAATGTGCCACGCGCTGGAAGCAGCTGAGAAGTAAGCGTTAACCGAGGGAGGGTAGGGTTACATAGTCTGGCAGCAAGTCTACGTCACTAAATCCCTTATTCCAAGGCAGTGAGTTCTAATGAGGGCTCAATATAACGTTAATAGACACTTGCTGCCTGCACCCCATGTGGTACTGGAAATACTTCCCAGAAGGTTCAGGACTTTAGTGCACTTTTCAATCAGATAGTCCATGTGTGGTTACCATTTAAGCTGCGTATCAAACCAGACCCAGCAACTCATTTGTCAGTATTTTTGTTGAACTTGGAGCAGTCATTGAAGTATTGCGTTGGATTCATTTTAAGGCCTCTGTCAGCGGTCATTTTTTTGTGATTTTGTCGGTACGTTACAAGCGATTGGGTCAGGGTCTCCTCGGCGAGACAGGACTTCTTGAGAGAACTAAGTGCAATATTCTTCATTTCTTCAGAAACCATATTTGCTTTCTGATACATTTAATCGATCATGTGTTTCTTACAAGTGTCGGATATATATTCAATCATAAGTCTATTAGATGGTTTGTTTAACGTTAGATAAATTATCATATTGTCAGTGTCACAGCCTTAAAGATTCTAATTAATCCAGACGTTTCAGTTTCCAGGGAGGTCAGCCACGTTACCACATTTCTGTATGTTGCGGTGTGTGTTCATGTATGAAGACATTCCCAACACTAATGGGCACTTAACTATATATGTTTTCACTATATATGTCACTATGCATGAAAAGGGTGTTTACAGTTTTACATTCTCTCCAATTATATAAGTGCTTTGTCAATAATCTGCCTAATTGAATACTAAATGTACCTATTTTACTCACATATTATCCTTCTTTGTACTTCTACCCTTTGTAAATATATCCTAAGTGCAACCGTTGGAAGGTGAGGTGTACAACACATTTTGTTATCCTTTACTATTGTCAATCTTAGTTTAGTATGAGTGCATGCACATACTTCTAGGCAATAATGTTGGAAGAATATAGCTTTCTATGTTGTGCATTTACTCATGTACATACACTATATAGCTATATTCCATGTTTGGTCATCAATTGTCGATTGCCACACGAAGTGCAAATAAACTCTTCTTCCTTCAGTTTGTGACTTGTTATTACAATTCTGCTTTAAGCAGAGATTTCCTATGATGATGGAGAGGGTTTCGTCGCTTTAATATACAAGAGTAAACCTTACTGCATATTCACTTGCCGTATGTCTGGATGAGTCATCGCCTACTGCTTCCTGCTTTCAATGGAACGTATCACAACTGAAGTGCGATGTATAACCTGGGTTACATACCATCAATAGCATGTCGAGACATCTAAACATGTGTGTGAAACAGACTGGTTGATGAACAGGAAGGATGTACATATTGTGCCGATTTTAGAATATACAATCCCAAAAATTTACTGCAATCTCGAGTACATACACATTGTATCTCGAAGCAGCAGTCATTTAACAGATATCTGTATTTGTTCTATGTTGGTTTTGTACTGACGTCCAAAAGAAACTATACCAAGAAAAAAGGGCTCTAATTCCTTTATAATATCGCTTGTCCACCACAAATGACATGCGTTCTACCTAATGACAATAAATGGTCGTCCACAATTAAATATCACTTGTCATTCCTGAATGTGACAAGTCTCGGACTCATGTTAATTTCGAAACCTGAATTTTGGGTTGGAAATGAAATGTTTAAATATGGCCCCTAATTACAAGCAAATGTATCCGATGACTTAAAACCGATGAAAGTGTGATGCATTAAAAAAAACTGTGCATTGTGCCATAATGACGTATGGACACCCTCCACGTTTACAGGAGGTTGGTTGGGTTGGGTTGTTGTTAACGCCACACTCAGCAATATTCCACCTGTATGACGGCGGTCTGTAAATAATCGAGTCTGGACCAGACAATCCTGTGATTAATATCATGAGCATCGATCCACGCAATTGGAATCGATGACATGCATCAACCAAGTCAGCGAGCCTGACCACCCGATCCCGTTAGTCGCCTCTTACAACAAGCAAAGTCGCCGTTTACGGCAAGCATGTGTTGCTGAAGACCTATTCTACCCCGGACCTTCACGGGTGGAGACAAGCATGGGTTGCTGAAGACCTATCCTACCCCGGACCTTCACGGGTGGAGACAAGCATGGGTTGCTGAAGACCTATTCTACCCCGGACCTTCACGGGTGGAGACAAGCATGGGTTGCTGAAGACCTATTCTACCCCGGACCTTCACGGGGCTTGCAGGAGGTGATGTCATGGTCCGTGGAGGAATATGTGGGAACTTGAAAACAAGGTTGGTTATCATTCGAGACAACCATTATGTACTGGGGTATCGAGTTGAAGTCTTGAGACCCGTTCTGCTACCATTTCGTCAACAACAACGCCGTATGAATACACAATGCCATTTACAAATGTCAATGTAACCAATGTTATTTTGGAGATAACACTTTCTTACTAAAGGACAGATTCTTGTACTCTTTTGTGCTGGCGAATAGGTGCCTCACTCTGAGAGAGTGTGGGTTCGAATCCCGGATTGGACTCAACCCAAAAAAGTACTAGAATGGTTTCTTTACTAAGAAAGTGGTATCCCAAATATGCCATTTGTTATAACGTCAGGTATATATACTTTTCCAGCAAGAGTTATAGTTAAACACCATAGAGTAGCGGCCAACCCATAAACGGCTTATTTGAGGAGCAACCCCTCAGTAGAACAAAGCACAACCACATTTTACATCACAAGATGTCATTTATGCATTAGAAAATGCTGGTTGGGGTGATTTATTTTGGTGGCAGACATGTGTTTTGGTGAGAAAATGCACTTTTTATCACAAAAACAATGTGCTGACGTAGGAAACCTACAAGAGAACAAATAAACAGTAAGCAAAATTGTTTTAATAGAGTTATGAGCCCAAAACATGAAACATATGACTTCATTTTCATTTTCAAATTATTACAAAACTGAAGATAATGTAACGTCTATATTGACAATCATGTCAAAATTTTCCCGCATGTTATAGGAGCGTAAACAAAATCCACAATTAATGTAGGTATAATATAATGTATGAAAATTTAGTAATTTGATCCCAACCCTATCCTGTTAAAAAACAACATATAATTACATATTAAAACCATTTACTATGACAACTCTTACATTCATGTACACCAAATTGTTTTATTTGAATACATGAATCGTTTAAGTATCTTACATATACATTTCTCTGCTTGCTCTTATAGACTTTTTGTGAGTTTAATATAACGACAATAGATAGATATATGTAAATTTGCCTCGGGAGGAACGGGAGGGGTAACTAATAAATGACACCAATAACCATATTCCACATTTTTCATGAACATCTTTATGTTTAAAACATGTTGATATTATGGGATATTGAGCCCCTGATGCGTTACCTATCATTAACGTGTTTAACGCAAAGAATGGGTTCCTTTTGGGGATTTAAACTTAAATCATATAAGCACGTTTTAGGGTAAGTTTGTTTAGCACCTGTTTTATAGCTTAACACATTTTTACAGTCTATAATCATGGTAACATCTTAATGACACGACCCTTAAAATTCATTATTGCAGCAAATAACAGAACAGAATATTTTACATATTATAGATTATCATATAATGGGTAGGTTTCTCGGCAGGATAAAGCCAACGGATAAAAAAGATATCCGTTGGGGTCATATGCGGATAGAGATGCAAATATCAAAGGTTAAGTAGGGACTACTTTCACTGTTTATAAACAAACATGGCGTCGCCCTCGTCATTCGGCGATCGAGTCAGAATTAACCATCGGGAATCTGGATACAAGATTGCTGTCATTATCAAAAGAACAGTCTTATATACAGAAAATCAGTGTCTAACTGTGACGTAGCTAAGGCATTTCATAAGTTTTGGCAAATGTGGAGATATAAATTTTGACATAATTTTGCGAGGGCACGAGGCCTAGCCAAGCGGGATCAGTAGCCATATCTGTGCTTGTAGACCTCTGCGGCTTGAAACCTTCTCCACAAATTAAAATAGTTGGATTTGGCCGAAATAAGTTTGAATTGTTACCTTGTTTCGTTTTGTCGCTGTGTGTACATCTGACTACACTCCTTAACGTTATGACAGGACAGACCGACTGTCAACAACGTCTGACCTTGGCCCTGACGTCTCGTAGACTAGGATTAGAGTAGCTTTCCTTTGACAAAGGGCAGTTACTCTTGTGGACAGACCGATGGATTGCCGCGAAAGGCAATTAAAAACATTTGTTGTTTTGCGTATATGTTGCTTCGCAACTGTATAAGAAACATATTTCAGTTGGAACTATATTGCCTACTGTCACTGTCCGACTGACACATCACTTACCCTTTGACATAATAAATATTAATGCGCGCATTCTAGGGAAACTCGCAATGTTTCGGTAATGTTTGTGAGAGAGGGAAAGCGATTTTGAAGCACGGAATTAAAGAAAGACATTATATGATAAAGAGGTTATCACGCTTGTGTGTTTGGGGATGGTAAATATCCTGTGTTAGGAATAAACACTATGTATTTAGCTCGCCAAGACTCGCTATATAGAATGTTTATTCCTAATGCAGGATATTTACCATCCGCAAACACACTCGCGTGATAACCTCTATATATACTAAATTTGAAGGTGACAGGAATTTTATCAACATACTGTAAATCTGAATGGCATAATATCTAAGTGATAGATTCTGCTCATGTCGGTGATAGTAACACAGGTAGTATTCTAACTGGGAACATGTACATTTTACCGCATATTGTCAGCACAAAATATACACACAAGAAGGTTTCCATGCAGAGCGATAATACATTGCGGTTAAGTTTCCAATAATTGGAAAATGTAAATAGAGGGATGTAACATTTCTTTTGTTTATTTTTACTGATAACGCAATTTGTGCGAGGCTCTAGGTTTTTAAAACATATAATTCAAGTCTTCTATGTGTAAACTATCACATAAATGATAAAACAGAGGACTCAATGCACACACTACTTTTTTAGGGGACTTTATTTTATTTTCTGTATTTTTACAACAGAAATGTGCATTTTTACCCCAAAACAGTAACTGCCACCAAAACATTTGACCACAAACATCATTTTCTAGTCTGATGGATATCAAAACATAAAGAAAACCTTGCTTTGTTCCACTATGGGGAGGTTTGTGTCGACAAGTTGAGGAGGGTCAGGCCACTACTCTTTTGCCCCGGTGTCCCGGCATAAACTCTCCCCCGTACAAATTCTGCCCCGGAGAATCTGTTCTGAAATAAAATCTCCCCCGGGCGGATATATTTCGCCCCCCCCCCCCCCCCCCCCCCGCCCCCCATCAGGATAAAGTCTTTCCCCCTCTCTCCCCCCCCCCCCCCCCCCCCCCCCCCCCCCCCCCCCACAGTGGCTAGAATATCATGGTGCAACCAGGTTTCTGGTTTCTGTTAAACACACAACATCATAACTATCTAATTCAGCACTGATCTACTTTGTCTTTAAGACTGAGTACGTTCCTGTATATCTAAACGCTACGCCGACAGATGGAAATTTGTATCACGATAGCTTGAGGTATTTGATACGTTTCCAATATTTAATTAACGATTGCTCTTTTACATGTTACCTAGATCAGCGACGCTTTTCTGGTTTTCAAGCGAATTACTCCGAATTACTTATTTATGGTGCACGTTTAGGATTGGTGATTGTACAGTAGTGTCATGTTTGTATGTTGCGTCAATAATATGTACATGTAGGTATGAACGCCGATAATGAAGTAATTAGCCAATAACACTTTGGCCCGTCTTGGCCCGGCCCGACTTTTAGGCAATGCCTTCAACTATTGAACTGCATGTGGGTGGGTGGGGGGGGGGGGGGGGGGGGGGGGTTTGTTATTTCGTAGTGCGGGGGAGAGTTTATATTTTGAGAGGGGCGGAACTGTACTGGTATAAATTCGCCGAGGGGAGATTTTATTCTGGGGGCGAATATATTTCGTGACACCGGCAAGGAAAAAGCAAAGTGACATTGCTCAGAGAGGAACATTTGGAGTTGTCTCCCTTCCGTTCCAATAACGAAAGTAGATTTTTAGCCGAACAGGAGGAGGACATGTTTGCAATTCGTGCTGTAAGTATGCACCAATAATTTTATTTAACTAAGGGAGCGAGTGACGTAGTGATACATGAAACAATATCTCGATTTCAACTCAATAGTTGTATCACAGGTTTAGACACGGAAGGTATGCATAGGCCGGCCTATGAACGGGAACAGCTAGAAAGTTGGAGAAGTTTCAGCTAGACTAGTTGTGTTTTACCATTTGAGTCTAAATACGTTTACCCGCAGATAGTGTCCCAAAAAGTCACTAATCAGAAGAAGGTGTAAGTATTGCATTTACTGCTGAAAGTACTAAGTTTACTTTTCACTGCATTGTCACGTTTACGGTTTAGTACTTGACGGCGCGGCGGGGTCATGACCCCTGACTCCTGGAGATGGGCTATTTCCGCTTAATCCTACGTAAACATATAGGAAGAATAATCTAAAGTATGAAAATGAATCATAGTTATTAGAGTTCATTTACCAAGGCCTTTATTATCCTTTATCATTTCAGTCTGTCACAGACACGACACTATTGGGGCTGGAAGGGTAACTCACGTACTGTTGGAACAATGTTGTGCATAACGTTGATATGACATTGATTTTTGGGTTGGATTTGGAAATTGTGATGATGTTGAAAGGTCAATGTGGAATCAATATTAGATATGAATATTGAATTTTGTTTGAGTATTGATGGGATATTTGTTGCATTGGTGGAATATCTGTTGCATTGGTGGAATATATGTTGCATTGGTGGAATATATGTTGCATTGGTGGAGTATCTGTTGCATTGGTGGAATATCTGTAACATTGGTGGAATATCTGTTGCATTGGTGGAATATCTGTTGCACTGTTGGAATATCTGTTGCATTGGTGGAATATCTGTTGCATTGGTGGAATATCTGTTGCATTGGTGGAATATATGTTGCATTGGTGGAATATCTGTTGCATTGGTGGAATATATGTTGCATTGGTGGAATATCTGTTGCATTGATGGAATATCTGTTGCATTGATGGAATATCTGTTGCATTGGTGGAATATCTGTTGCATTGGTGGAGTATCTGTTGCATTGGTGGAATATCTGTTGCATTGGTGGAGTATCTGTTGCATTGGTGGAATATATGTTGCATTGGTGGAATATATGTTGCATTGAGGGAATATCTGTTGCATTGGTGGAGTATATGTTGCATTGGTGGAATATTTGTTACATTGACACATACAGCTCTATAGCACTTTCTAAGATGCTTCACAAAAGATCAATTGTGCTGAGTGTATATACTTTATCCTTGGAACTAGCGTATCCTTGGTAACATGGTTCTTTCATTACTGCCATTACAAGATGGCGCATCCAAATCGGTTACTGGTGAAATACTTCATTAAACTTGTTGAATTTAGAGATATAAGGAAAGTTGATGTAGGCTATCTCTCAGACTAATCCCAAACACCTTCAAACCAATGTGTCACTGCCACAGCAGTCACAGAATTGTCTGAGGCGGGTGTTGGTTTCCTACGAATTATGTATGTCTCTTGGGACGAAGGAATGAACAATCCATGAAAAGTTTCATAACAACATGTCCATCTGTTGCTCACAGTGAGGCATTTAACAACACACACCAGTCAAACAAACCGGCCGTTGCTGCTCACAGTGAGGCATTTAACAACACACACCAGTCAAACAAACTGACCGTTGCTGCTCACTGTAAGGCATTTAACAACACACACCAGTCAAACAAACCAGCCGTTGCTGCTCACAGTGAGGCATTTAACAACACACACCAGTCAAACAAACCGGCCGTTGCTGCTCACTGTAAGGCATTTAACAACACACACCAGTCAAACAAACCGGCCGTTGCTGCTCACTGTAAGGCATTTAACAACACACACCAGTCAAACAAACCGGCCGTTGCTGCTCACTGTAAGGCATTTAACAACACACACCAGTCAAACAAACCGACCGTCGCTGCTCACTGTAAGGCATTTAACAACACACACCAGTCAAACGAACCGACCGTTGTTGCTCACAGTGAGGCATTTAACAACACACACCAGTCAAACAAACCGACCGTTGTTGCTCACTGTAAGGCATTTAACAACACACACCAGTCAAACAAACCGACCGTTGCTGCTCACAGTGAGGCATTTAACAACACACACCAGTCAAACAAACCGACCGTTGTTGCTCACTGTAAGGCATTTAACAACACACACCAGTCAAACACACCGTCCGTTGTTGCTCTTCCTCCGCCATGGTTGTCCCATGGCAAGGCCATATCACACCCCAGGCCATCAGTTCACCTTAGTTGCGGTAACATGTCGTGCAGCCAGCTCGGTTAGCACGCTGTTTCATGGCATATAGTTGCTGCAGTCTGCTAACATTAGTGGCAGTTACAAAGTAAAACTTGTACAACAGAAAACACCTCAACTCACAATAACCAACGATACCGAATTTCAGCTATGTTTATTATACATGTTAGCTCGGCCCCACAAAAACCTTGTGGAAGTTACAAGTCATGTGATTAAATTGAAGCAAATTGCTATGAAAACTTAAATCTATGAATCCTTCTTATTGCTGGGTTTATGAATACCCTCACACTGAACTGATAAATGAAGTCCTTTGATGCAAGACAGACAACACTGATATAAGTCATTGTTTTTACAGGCTAAATGTCCTCCTATCTATGAGCACCATCTGTCTATTGTCTTTGGGATATCCATCATTTGGCTCAAGTTAGTCTTTTGGCACATCCCTCGAACGGCCTCCGGATGTCGAGTATCTGATGTCAGTACTGAACACAACAAATTAAGAATCTGTGTCTTCCCACAACAAGTAGTTTACAGCATAAAGCCTGCATTATCTCCCTTGGTCCATCAAAGATATCTGCTCTCCTCGTCCTGCCTCAAACAATATAAGTGGGTCAAGGTTTATCATGATGATAGAAAATGCATTTCTACACCTGAATAATTCAGGCTGAATTACTGCTCTGTGGCAATACTTTGTCGATGTGACATGAACATAATTTCTCAGTCAATCCACATAAAGTTAACAGTTTGCAAGAGTAACACTTCTTCTAACTCGGTCAAGGTCATCTCACGCTGAGCCAGCTGATGAGTTGTGTTAAACAATTTTGTAAGCTTTTCAACCTCTTTCATTTCTCTTAAAAATGCCCTTTTCTATTTGGGATTGTCCAGGTTTTATTATTGCAGCGAACTGCACACTAAGTGCAGGCTAAATGTGTATGTCATTTTCCATATGACAATCTAAATTGCTTGTTCTGAAACCACTTGAGCCTGTTACAAAAGAGTTTTGTTGATTTTCAACAAGAATCAAGATACAAATGAGTTTATTTGTAGTTCAGGCCTAAAGACTCATATCACAAATATAGCTACAACTGTTGTCTAGTGAGCATTACAAAGAGTTTACAATTCTTCCCATATTTTAAATACACATATGAGATATTTGGCAAGTTTAAAAAGAGAATCTGAATTAGAGATTGAACAAATAGATCTTATGTTGTGATACACATTGCCCTTTCTTTCCACTTCCTGTGCAATCCACACATACCCAAAACCAGGTTGGAATTGTATCTTTCTTACGTTGCTGGCACAATTCGGGTGTTTTGTATCAATAATGCCTACTCACATTCTATAGCATTGGTATGGGTGCCTCGAATGTGACATTCTCAGGAGACAGAGCCAGCATCTGATACATTTTTCAAAATATGTAATAAATAGAGTATATCTGCCAGTTTCCCATATGTAACACAGTTTGGAGTTCTATATCCTAAACCCAAGATAAATTTACAATATTTTCTAGATCTATGTACAATTTAAATGTTTTCGTTACGAGTAAATCCCCAAATTTCAGAACCATAGGTAGAATCTTTTTATCAAACATCTGGAAGGCATTCGCTCCGATCTGAAACTAGAATTGTTTTCTCAGATCTAAATGTCTTATCTAAATTGTAATATAATTTCACATCCTCTATATTTGGTCAATAAACAGTGACACTAGCTAGTTGGTAATCGTTAATGTCCATCTTTACAATAAGCTCATTGCCATTTAACATCTCATATTTCGTATGGCTACACCTCTAAAATCCTATTATGAAAGCTGAAAGAGCAATCTTTGTTTTTCCATTCTTCTTCAATATTTTGTTCCATAGTTTTGTCAAAGGCACATCTTGCAAACAGTAGATACTTGCTTTCTTTTTCTTTACTTTTAGTTTTATCATTGATACCTCTACAATTTTGTGATATTATTTTCAGTATGTCACCCATTTGATAATTCACGGCTGGTAATCATGTATTTGAAGAGTTGTGAGGCAGTGAACAGGACATGTCAAAGAGGAATACATAGACAATGATATTGTTAGAATAAACACATGTTCGTGGTAGTCTTTCAGTTTTGGTCCTTCATTCAGCGCACATCTCTTCCCGAGGGGGTGGCGAGGTGGTTGCTGATTTGGTATGGGAACGTGTTGCCGTCACAGACAGCTTCTGGCTAATGTGGAGTTGCCTCCCTTGGTGACTATATAAGCGGTAGAGCACTTTGGTTACAACAGTCCTGCTGTCTTTTGGCAACAGCCAAATTTATCGGGTTGCCTGTAAGGTTATTATGATGTCATGTGTCATGGGTCTGAGGCCATGTGTTTAATCGCCCTGGCTGTTAATGCTTGTGACTCGTTTTAGGTAACAAGTTTGATAACTACATACATTATTGTGGCTGACTGAGTTGTGGGTGCCTGTATACACCGACACCAGTGAAAGAAATTACCTTTGTGTGTTGCATTTATGGCATGAATTGAATAAATGCTGTGTTAAAGCATTTGCTCATCACTCCAGAGACCAAGTTTGATTGCCCACATGGGTACAATGTATGAAGCCCATTTCTGGTGTCACACGTGATATCGCTCGAATATTGCTTGAACATCACTCATTCACTCACTCACTCACTCCCCACCCACCCACTTACTGACAGACCGCCTCCGTGGTCTTGTGGTAGAGTGTCTGCCCAGAGAGCGGTAGGGCCGGGGTTCGATCCCCGACATCGTCATACAAAAAGACGTTAAAAGATTGTACTTGTTGTTACCCTGTCTGGCGCTCGGCATTAAGGGGCTAAAACAAGGACTGGTCGGCTCGGAGTCAGTATACTGTGTCTGAGTGGGGTATTCATGTTAAACTGCGGCATGGTATCTCAGTGAGCTAGCACTATAAATCGGCATCAGTCCGGACTAGTACAAGCAGCCCCACACACACATACACGTGCATGCACATCGCTATATAAGTGCAATAATCTTGGACGCAACGTTAAACCCAATTTTACCTCACCTCACTTACTGACAGGGTACAGTCTTGGTGTTATCGTTTTTGAAGTTCAAAGGAAGGAGTAATTGTATTAATTTCATAATACATTTTGGGCCAGGGGGTTGACACCCTCATTAATTTGGTGGTGCATTTCATGATTTACAGTGTGGTTTTGGAGAATTATTATGATGAATACGGTAAATACAACATAGATAGTTTTATCATTTCAGATGATGTCAGCAATGAATGAGAGATGCTGAAGTACAGCCTGCTTGTCATAATCCTTGGTGAGTTATGTATATAAGTTTGTGTAACACCCCCCGAACGGTGTAACTTTCTATAGATATTTACTACCTGAAAGAATTCAAAAGAAGAATTAGACCCAGGACAACTTCTGTTTATTCAAAACAGTAATGGTGTCACATATGAGATGGCATCACATGTGAGATGCAATTCAAACGGATAATTATCAATTAACACTAAAGTTGAAATTCAGTTCATGACTTAGGCTTACACCTAGCATTTAGCCGATCCAGGTTAAGCAACCTTAGAGCAATAGTGAATGCATAGTTAACTCCCTTGGATTACTTTGGAAAATTCACTAAGTTACTATTATGACAATATTGCTTATAAATGCATTATTATTGTTTGATGGGACCACTTGTACATTTGACATGAAAACAGTATTGTGTTTCAATTATATCCCTCCAGAAAGTTCAACGTATTACAGGACTGTAGATGAGACAAATGGGATTGAGAGCCTCCGGAGTCAACTAATGACTGTCATATCTGAGTATGGTGATAATATACAGTTTACTGTAATAGGTGATTTGAATGTGAGGGTTGGACTTGAGCAAGATTTTATAATTGATGATGACATCCCATACCTGGATGCAGAATATGATACTGACTGTTTTAACATTAGCAGAATATCCAAGGATAATGTTGTGAATTTATTTGGACGATCACTACTATCACTATGTAGAGTGATGGGGCTACACATGCTAAATGGAAGATCTGGAGGAGATAGGTGCGGTAATTTCACTTTCATCTCACATACTGGAAAGAGTGTAATAGACTATGTCTTGGTTTCTACAAAAGTGTTTCAGATTTTGACATACTTGCCATACCAGAATCAGATCACCTACCAGTGACACGTAGACTTACTTTAATCCCTCAAGTTAATCCACACAAGACAGGCCAGCAGTTAAAGTCATGGAATAAGCTAAATTGGAAACCAAACTCCTGCCAGCTATATGGTGACCAACTTGTAAATGGAACATGCAACAGCGAGCTGCAAATGACATTTGTAAAGAATCTGGATGATAATGACATTAATGTGGCAGTAAGCAACTTGTCTGAAGTTATTTGTAAATGTGCTATTTTAAGTGGTATGAAATCAAATAAGGGGTCTGAGGGGCGCTCCCCTAGTCAGCCCCAGTGGTGGGACCATGAATGTGCGATTATCAAAGGTGAAAAATATAAGTGTTTAGACAAGTTTAGATTATCTGGTTCTAACATTAACTTCAAGAAATACATTTTATCAAGAAATAAATTTAAGAACGCATGTAAACAAAAAAAAGCCAGATATGACATGGCGGATAAACCAGATGTAATGCGGGTGATAAATAATGTGGGTGTGACCACACAGGACTTATGGAAATTCATCAAACACTACAACAGGCAAGGGAGGTCTTGCAGTGAAGCAATTTCACCAGAGGAATGGTATGATCATTTTTCATCACTGTTAAACAACAGTAACTTGATACTGACCCTGACTTCTGTGAACATGTACATTAACTTATCTGGGATAAGGAAGATCACACAGCCTGTTGTGACAATGTTGAGGGTGTACAAGTTTTAGATAAGACTATTACTATGGAGGAAATTAGATCTATAATTAATGATCTCCCCAATGGCAAAGCGCCAGGACCTGATGGAATTTTAAATGAACATTGAAAAAGGGTATCTCATATACTTTTACCATATATCCACAGGTTATTTAACAAGATATTATCTGTTGGAGTTTACCCATCACAATGGACCGAGGCAATAATATTTCCTATTCATAAAAATGGTGAAAATACAGATCCTAATAATTATAGGGAAATATCTTTGTTATCAGTAATTGGAAAGGCCTTTACCAAAATACTAAGTAATAGACTTGTTGGCTGGTGTGAAGAAAAAGAAAAGCTGTTTGAGGAACAAGCTGGCTACAGAAATGGACATAGCATCATAGACAATATATTTGTATTACAATCGGTTATTCAGAAATACCTCTCCAAGTCAAAAGGGCGCTGCTATTGTTTATTCACAGACTTTTCGAAGGCATTCAGCAGCGTCCAGCACCATTTATTGAAATATGTACTTTTACAAAAAGGTGTAAAAGGTAAATTTTTCACAGTGATCTCATCTCTGTATAGCCAGCCAAAATCATGTGTTCTAGTTAACAAGTCCTCACTGTCGGAGTTCTTTGAGTGTACAATAGGAGCCAGGCAAGGGTGTATGATAAGCCCACTGTTATTCACTGTTTTTGAATGAGCTAGTAGATAATTACAGGTTTAATGATTGCAGGGGTATTTTTGTCAATGAGTATGCTGAAAACATCACTTTGATGATGTTTGCAGATGATATTGCTAATGTTGGAGATTCTGTTAGAAGGTTACAGCACCAGATAGATTGTCTAGCAGGATTTTCAGTCAGAAGTGGATGAGGGTTAATTTGGAGAAAACGAAAGTCATGGTATTCCGAAGAGGTGGTATAGTAACAAAAAAGGAAAAGTGGCATTATGATGGTATTCCTCTGGAAGCAGTATCCGCTTATAAGTATCTTGGTGTGTTTTTCACTCCAAAGATCTCATGGAGTTTGGCAAGAAGTACCCTGGCACAACAAGGAGAAAAAGCTCTGTATATTTTGTTTGGATTCTTGAAAAAGTCTAAGCTGAACATTAAAGAGTCCTTGTTTCTATTTGATAGGATGTTTTTTCCAGTCTTATATTATGCATCATGTGTTTGGGTTTTTTGAAAGTGTCCAAGTTATAGAAAATGTGCACTGCAAATTTCTTAGAAAAGTTCTCCATGTTAATTCAAACACTCCAGCAGCAGTCTTGTATGGGGAGCTAGGATGCTAACCATGTTCAATTCAATTAAGTATTGGCTGAAAATATTAAACATGTCCACAAGTAGGTATCCTAAGGCTTGCTATCTGATGTTATATCAGTTAGATGGGGCTGGTAGAGCCACATGGGCAACTAGAATAAAATATCTGTTGAACAGACTTGGATTTGGTCTAGTTTGGTTTGAACAGGGTGTTGGTGACATAACCAATTTCCTTAGAATTTGTAGGGAAAGGTTGCAGGATTGTTGGAAACAAACATGGGCACTATCTATAAGTGAAACAAGTAAGCTTAATAGTTATTCCATTATCAAATCAGTGTTGGAGCCTGAAAGGTATTTGGACAATATGAAGAGTACAAATTTAAGAATTGTTCTTAGTCGATTCAGATGTGGTAACCACAAACTGGCTGTTGAAATTGGGCGGTGGGGAGGAGTTGCTAGAGAGGATAGAGTATGTAAATATTGTCTTGATAATCTGAGTGTGTCAATTGTGGAGGATGAAGTTCATTTTATCACATCATGTTACTTGTTTACCAAGTTCAGAAATATGCTTTTGCCAAGTATTTGTACTAGTACTATTTGTACTCTCGACAAATTTGAGAAAGTTATGACAGATAATTCTTTGTCAGAATCTTTAACATTGTATATTGTTAAATGCACGCAGGCAAGGCAGGTTTATCTCAGAGGTTAAAGTGAGACAACTTTATATACAGTTTACGAATGCTTCACTTACTTTTGAAGATTATAGTACCATATTTTCTTGAGTATAGTGCGCACCCATGTATAATGTGCACCCCCCTCTAGCGGGTTCAATATTTTGGAAAAAAAGAAATTTGAATATTATGCGCAGAAAAAATTTACACCGTACCCTTTCAGCGAAGTCCGGCAAACGAACGGGTGATGAGAAACTTCGTCAGTACAAATTCGAAATTTGAGATAAAAAATCACCAGACATGTTTATTTACTGTTTAAATAGTATTATTGTTCTGCTAGGCATTGTTTTATATCTAGGGATTAAGATTACCTTGTGTATTAATGTGTGAAATAATAAAATGAAAATATGAAAATACTTGAAAATTGCTTTGACAGTAATTGGAAAATATTTGTAAACAATACTAATTATGCTCCTTGACAAATATATTGACTATTCTATAAATACAGCGGACTAGATTTGTTTACATTAAAAGGTACAAAGTATTAATATATTTTGCAAAGAAAGTGAATTACAGTAATGTTGATTAAAACAGAAATTCAAACCATTATGGAAATTACTAACTGTTACAGCAAAGTTATAGCTATTTACTTGCAACACTCAAAATGTAAACAAAACACAGATCGACAACATCGATTTAGAATTACCTCCCTCAATAGACGGAAGTGGCGCTTCGACCCCGTATAACTCTAGTAAGTTCTTACAGAATTGTCTCCCTTTCATTGACTTGCATGTTCACTTTAACTAATTTCTGCTTTTACAGGATTTGTACAGATTAAAAACTAACATATTTATAGAGGTTATCACGCGAGTGTGTTTGGGGATGGTAAATATTCTGCATTAGGAATAAACATTGTATTTAGCGAAGCACCATATATACAAAACAACAATTGTTTTTACTTGCCTTTTGCGGCAATCCATCGGTCTGTCCGCTAGAGTAACTGCTCTTTGTCAAAGGGAAGCTACTCTAACCCTAGTCTATGAGACGTCACAGCCACGGTCAGACGTTGTTGACAGTTGGTCTGTCCTGTCATACCGTTAAGAAGTGTAGTCAGATGTACACACAGCGACAAAACGAAACAAGGTAACAATTCAAATATATTTCGGCCAAATCCAACTATTTTAATTTGTGGAGAAGGTTTCAAGCTGCAGAGGTCTACAAGCACAGATATGGCTACTGATCCCGCTTGGCTAGGCCACGTGACCTCGCAAAATTGTTTCGAAATATATATCTCCAAAGTTGCCAAAACTTATAAAATGCCTTAGCTACGTCACAGTTAGACACTGATTTTCAGTATATTAGACTGTTCTTTTGATAATGATAGCAATTATCCCTGTAGTTTATCCAGATCCCGATTATCACCGGTAACAAATGTTGTATTTGGGATAACGCTGCAAATACCGGACGGGACTCAACCTCTAAAAGTACGAGAATCTGTACTTTACTAAGGAAGTGTTATCATCAATATAACATTTGTTACATTTGACCACTTTCTAAATGGCATTGTGTATTCGAATCAGCGGTAGATTCCAAGATATGTGTGCACAGCTGATTGCTACTTCCGGCTCAGTTTACGCGACAACACAAATGGTAATTATATTCTCTTCATATAACACAAGCCTAGGAGAACAGGAAATACAATTTACTCGGTAAATCATCATGACTAGGGATGTTTTATCTAACATTTCCAATTTGTATTGACCAAATTTTATATTGATGATAACACTTCCTTAGTTACATAGCGATGTGCATGCACCTGTGTGTGTATGGCTGCTTGTACTAGTCCGGACTGATGCCGATACCATGCCGCAGTTTAACATGAATACCCCACTCAGACACAGTATACTGACTCCGAGCCGACCAGTCCTTGTATTAGCCCCTAAATGCTGAGCGCCAGACAGGGTCACAACAAGTACCATCTTTTAACGTCTTTTGGTATGATGCGGTTGGGGATCAAGCCCGTACCTTCCGCTCTCCGGACGGACGCTCTACCACTAGACCACGGAGGTGGTCCGACGTAATAAGCGCTCCGGGCGCTCTCAAAA
The DNA here is from genome assembly GCF_022045235.1 of Haliotis cracherodii. Lineage (NCBI taxonomy): Eukaryota > Metazoa > Mollusca > Gastropoda > Lepetellida > Haliotidae > Haliotis > Haliotis cracherodii. The sequence goes on from NW_027266330.1 coordinate 1,986,366, forward strand.
TTAGAAATGGGGGGTTCTTATTAGAATATTATTTTGGTGGAAAAAAAGAGAGTTGAAAGATAAATTTCGTGGTTAATGCAGACAGCCTGAAATGATTAGGTACGACAGATATATTTCTCCTGAATTTTATTGCCCATAATTAAGGGTGTATATAACACACGAGTGCGTAATATAACTGAATAAATTGATCAATGGGAAGGGGTGCTAATTGGGATTTTCCACTAGCCAATATCTTAGCAAATGTCGCCGTGGGCGCTTATTAGAGCGGAGCTCTTATTACGTCGATACGGTAATACAAAATTTCACAATGTAAACTGACACCATCAAAATTGCCACCAAATGGAATAACATTTGAAATTGGAATATTTTAAGCTGTCTTTAGTGGCATTGTCAGTATGTTTAATGAATTGACACTTTTTCCATCAGATAATCATGTCGCCCATTGCTGCTTATGTAAGAGTCAATACTATCCGCCTCTATTTTTTATCCTGAGGATGAAATTCTCTTGTGTCAGGATAATTCTCCCTAGTGAATTTGAACCCATACCAGTGTGGCACTAGGGTAGGATACTATACTCTAGAGTAAAACTTCCCCCAGGATAATATTTAGGTAGGATATAATCCTTGCCTACACTTACACCAATAGTGAACCCTACAACATCGTCTGAGGAACACTACAACACTGCTCACTGTAGAACACATCATACTGTGGAGAGGGTTTTGGACTCCTTAAGTCCAGGTCACGGTATGTACATCACTTATTTTACTCACAGACATACAACATTTATCAATATTTGAGACATTAGTAAGGTATACATTTGTGCTGATGACATTAAGATATGATACTTTAAGATAATACTACTACTGTTTCTCTTAATGATTGTGTGATTAAGCTTATTATGTCTTTTTGTAACCGATCATAAATGACAGCAGAAGCTACATTAACTGTCTGAATTGTTTTATTTTTGAAAATGAATCAAAGTTTATATGAATTGAATAATTGTGGATACATTTAGTCAGCCAGAGCGGCCAGCTTCCAATGGGATGATGTAGGCCAGTTTCTGTTCTTCCAAGTGGAGTCTCTTTTTTTGGACCTCAAGAAGATCCTTTAGGACTTTCAGTGTCTCCCTCTCTATGTTAACAATGGTATCCTTGTCTGAAAGAAAGTTTCATATGACATGACACAAGTCTCACAGCAACAGTTATATCATCCATCTGTATACAAACTTTATCAAAACAAAAATCAGGGTTTCTTCAGTAAATTACACTTTTTTACAACTTTCAAATGTGATGTATTGCTGTATACACCACTGAGAGTGTTTGTGGCCTTCAAGTGTGAAACTGCATCAACTGTATTAAAGAAACAAATCATTTAACTGAGACTTATGAATGTTGTCTTTAAAACATAACCACATGAATACGAAATTCTGAGTTAAATAAAGAAGTTATGAACTATATTTCTAAGTCCTGTGATATTGTATACATGATTTCGTGTTATGTTGTGGAAGGTATACTTACAATAAACTATCAGTTGTAAATCTCTCCACACCCAGAATCCTTTAAACATAACGTTTTGTGCAGTACCGGTATTTCCATTATGTATATGGTAATGACCTTGAGGAATATTATCTGCTGACATCACACTGTCAGAGATATAGTCATTAACATAAACTATGAGACCTGTTTAGTAAACAACTGCACATACAACCATTCACACTACCTATCACACAACTTACAATCCTATTCTTCACTTTCAAAGCCACCCTCACAACCTTGAATTAAGCAGGAAGGTGTGGCTATGGAAACTTCTCTAAACTTGCTAAGCTGGAGGAGGTGAAGTTTGGCTTGTATTGTGTTGCTTATTATGACTTTATGCTTTATATTTTAGTGTCTTTTATGATTGTTTATTTGAAATTTGTGAATATGAATGCTCACAGCATCTTTGTGGCTGTTTTTGTTGACATTTCAAATGGCTGACAACATATCCATGTGAGCTACAGTGGCACTTCTTGTCTGGCCACTCACTGTGCACGTACTGAATGTGAAGATCTGTAATGGAACAAAACATAATAAGGAATCACCAACAGTTTAATCAACATGATTGTTTCAGCCATCCAAGGACAGGGTGAAGAATGTCCCCTGGGTAAATATGGTAAAAACTGTGATGAAACGTGCAGCGCCAACTGTGCCCCTTCTTCTACTGATGAATCTGTGTACTGTCACAAACTGACTGGAAAGTGTTCGGAGGGATGCAAGACAGGCTGGCATGGTGACCAATGTAATCACCAGTGTAGCAAGAACTGCCTCAACAATGTCTGTAACGTACAAAATGGAGCTTGCAGTAAATGTAAAGAACACTTTTCAGGGGATTATTGTGAGACAGGTACGTGGACTGAAGAATATGTATCATTTATGTTTGGCAGCATGATAACATGTACACAAAAATTATTATTCATCCATACAGTGATGACAGATTGATTGCTGAATTGTTTAAGGATACATATGTGATTTATTATTTTTTTATATACGTAAGTGTGAAAGACTGAGTTTTCCAAAGTTGAGAAAAGTGATATTTTGATTGCACTTGATATTTAACAGCAGTGTATATAACACTTAATATTTCACTGCTGTGAAAATCTCACTATTACGGAACTATTGTCATACAAGAGTGACCTCCCCTCAAATTGTCTCCCTTTATCGTAAGTGTCTAGCCCTCACTCAAACTGTTGTCTTCCTTTATACATTTGTTCCACATTGACTAGGCAAAAATAATGAGCGATGGCCATTTATGGAGTAAATATCGCTTCAGGCTGTTTGTTATGCTCTTGAAAATGTTTCGTAATACACTGTAAATTTCTCACTTATCTCATCAATTGAGACTATTGGTTTTGCAAAGCGCCATTTACTTGACCAGCGTGTATTCCTTTGCTTCCAACAGCGGTTTGGTAGTTTTCAAGTATATTTTTCGCCAAAGTTGATTTTGTATATAAATCATTATCATATGTATGATACCGAATTTTCATGCCCCTAAATAATTTTCGTTACTTTGTTTATATTTTTTTAAGATTTTGCAAACGCAAAACTACTTTTTTAGTCGCAAATACAAGGGGTGTTGAACCGTCCCTGAGAATTAGGTAGGGATAATTTACATTTCAAGGTTTTACATTTGTATTGAAATACTAAAATTCCCGGTAGACAACTACACAAATAGCCTTTTTTGTGCGGTGGGATTATTATCAATATAATCTTACTATGTTGTTAATGAAATTCTACAAAGTTCTGGGTTAAAATATGAAATGGAAATGAGAAGGGTGATTGTACCGGGAGGCTGTACAAAAGACCTATGAGGTCAAGGATTATTGATTGTGTTTCTCTTTGTAATAGAATTAACTTCTTAAGAGTTGAAGGGAATTACCAAGATCTGGTCTTGATATACAAGTGCCAAAGAGCAAATGAAAAGATGGAATAAATTATCAGTATTGACATGACCAAATATTGTAAGAACTACTGCTTGAATGGAATGGGCTGATTAAAGGTTTTCTGGCGCCAAACAGCCTGACATAGTATTTGGTTTTCATCCTATGTTCACTTAACTGATTAACTATTTCTGATTGACTGATAAATTTAGGTAGTTAATCAAGTTATTTTAGACAAGAAGAGTTTGATAGCACGAACTAAATTACCATTTGAGGGAAGGGCATTTAGCTTTTATTGAGATAAGCTTATGACTCATTCTGCATGACATTGAACATTATTTCGGGGGAGGAGCTGAAATTATTATTGATAGTATTTTGTTTGTTGTCCAGGAGTAGTGTGGGGGTTTGGAGACTCACAGCTGAACAGAGAGGTTCTCTCTCTATATTAAAAATCCGGATCAGAAATATATCAGACTCAGAGTGTATCAGAGTGTGGCAGGGCGTGGAGTCATCCCACAGATGACATCCTTACCTTGTCAGCTTGCTGACGGGGTTAACGTCTTTGGTCATGTGGACAAGGCGTCCGACCTCGGATCAGGTCCGTGGTTCGAATCCTATCACGGGACTCGAAAATTTTATGGCCGCTATCCCTTAGATATGTGTTGTGCATAAACAAGTCAGGCTTCAGAAAAACAACTTAGGACCTCTTGTGTGTAATATTCAAGAATTCTGTCTCAAATAATGGACTGTGAGTAACAAATCCAACTTGTACTTTGAGAGAGAGCTACAGAAGAACAGTTGCCGAGGTAGAAGGGTATCCCATACCCGACACACACAGAAACATTATTCCTGGAGACCAATTTTCCGGAAACATTCCAAATTCATGAATATTATTAAAAATACTGACTAAATAATGAATAACTATATCTGAGGAATGTTTACATATTCTGATAGAACATCATCAATTCCTGTTGATTTCCTTTTTTTAACAGCATGATTAATATCCAATATTTCAGTTCTTGGGTCTTATATCGAGCTGTCGTATTGGCCATCTGTTTGATTTTAATAGCCTGTACTGTATGTGTAAAATGTGTTTAAATGTACACATTCTACTGTTTTATCACAAAGACACTTAGTATATGCTACGCACAGTAAGATCTATATTTATTAGTTGACTTTAACTGAAATAACATGGAATTGATGTATATGTGTCGAATGCAAATTCATATATATATGACTATCAGCTTCAAATTGTCATCAACATAAACTGACCACTGTCTCTCCATATTTACACAAGTTAGTACATACATCAACTGTAATAAAATCATCACCACAGTGGTGATCACAGCAATAGACAATAGAAGCCAACACTTCAGTAATTAGCACTGTCTATTGCTAATCACCTATCAACGCCAATTATCTGGCTATTGGCTTCACTTGTTAAGTTTCCACCTTTTGTTATCTTATTGCTGTGAGAGATTCTTGCTAGTTTTTGTTTTATTCCACATAATTGTAAGGTGTACATGATGTACTTGGTCAACCACAGTTGGTCAATGTTTTAGGCATGTCATAATGAAACACCATAATGATGGCATATATTCTTCTAGAATAAATAGAGGTTATCACGCGAGTGTGTTTGGGGATGGTAAATATCCTACATTAGGAATAAACATTGTATTTAGCGAGCCTTTGTATGCGATGTTATAGTCGGGGTATATAAACTAGCATCCATTTTGAAGGCTTGTACACAGGGGGTCGCCTTACACGTGGGGTCGCATTATAGACGGCAATATGTGGTAAGAATCAGTATAAGCATTATAGTACCTCAAAGTGCGAGACAACAGGCTACCACTTGCTACTTGTCTTCCAGAAGGAAATAGGCTGATGCTTGCAAGTTAGTTGAATTTCTTATTATCCTTGACTACATTTTTGGTTAAAATAATGGGACAAGTAAAGACGATGTGTTCAGTCCCATCATCATGTAAAGAGTTATTGTATTACATATTAATATATTTGAAAAAAGGGGAGAAAGGAGACATATTTCTTTTTCTTGCTGGGAGAACAAGATAATTTTCTTCTATATGCTCACGTTACATGCTCACAGTAACATGTTTGCATTGGGGAGAAAAAAATGCAAACATGTTACTGTGAGCATGTAACGCAGGAAACATCATGTTGACAATGTATAACATCATGTTGACGATGTATAACATCATGTTGACAATGTATAACATCATGTTGACGATGTATAACATCATGTTGACAATGGATAACATGTTGACAATGGATAACATCATGTTGACAATGTATAACATCATGTTGACGATGTATAACATCATGTTGACAATGGATAACATGTTGACAATGTATAACATCATGTTGACGATGTATAACATCATGTTGACGATGTATAACATCATGTTGACGATGTATAACATCACGTTGACGATGTATAACATCATGTTGACGATGTATAACATGTTGACGATGTATAACATCATGTTGACAATGTATAACATCATGTTGACATTGCTACAAAAGCTCCCAAAAGGGCTCTGTAAACTCCTTCCCTGATCGTGTTGACAATAGCCTTGATTTCACTTTACATTTGTACCATGCTCTTACATTCTCTCAAAATACATATTTGGCTATGGAAACTTCTCTAAACTTGCTAAGCTGGGGGAGGTGAAGTTTGGCTTGTATTGTGTTGCTTATTATTACATCATGCTTAGATAAAACTTTATATTTGAGTGTCTTTTATGATTGTTTATTTGAAATTTTTGAATATGAATGCTCACAGCATCTTTGTGGCTGTTTTCACAGACCGCATCCATCTCGCGTACAAGATACGGCAGAGCCGTCACGCGTACATGTTATGTCTGCGACTGGTTTTTGTTGACATTTCAAACGGCTGACAACATATCCATGTGAGCTACAGTGGCACTTCTTGTCTGGCCACTCACTGTGCACGTACTGAATGTGAAGATCTGTAATGGAACAAAACATAATAAGGAATCACCAACAGTTTAATCAACATGATTGTTTCAGCCATCCAAGGACAGGGTGAAGAATGTACGATGGGTAAATATGGTGCAACCTGTGAGGAAGTGTGCAGCCCTAACTGTGCCCCTTCTCCTGACAAGTCAGTCCACTGTCACAAACTGACTGGAAAGTGTTCAGAAGGATGCAATAGAGGCTGGCATGGTGACCAATGTAATCACCAGTGTAGCAAGAACTGCCTCAACAATGTCTGTAACGTACAAAATGGAGCTTGCACTAAATGTAAAGAACACTTTTCAGGGGATGATTGTGAGACAGGTATGTGGACTGAAGAATATGTATCATTTATATTTTATTTTGTCTGCATGATAACATGTACACAAAAATTATTATTCATCCATACAGTGATGACAGATTGATTGCTGAATTGTTTAAGGATACATATGTGATTTATTATTTTATTATATATGTAAGTGTGAAAGACTGTGTTTTCCAAAGTTGAGAAAAGTGATATTTTGACTGCACTTGATATTTAACAGCAGTGTACATAACACTTAATATTTCACTGCTGTGAAAATAACACTTTGACGGAACTATTGTCATACAAGAGTGACCTCCCCTCAAATTGTCTCCCTTTATCATAAGTGTCTAGCCCTCACTCAAACTGTTGACTTCCTTTATACATTTGTTCCACATTGACAAGGCAAAAATAATGAGCGATGGCCATTTATGGAGTAAATATCGCTTCAGGCTGTTTGTTATGCTCTTGAAAATGTTTCGTAATACACTGTAAATTTCTCACTTATCTCATCAATTTAGACTGTTGGTTTTGCAAAGCACCATTTACTTGACCAGCGTGTATCCTTTTGCTTCCAACAGCGGTTGCGTAGTTTTCAAGTATATTTTTCGTCAAAGTTGATTTTGTATATAAATCATATTCATATGTATGATGCAGAATTTTCATGCCCCTAAATAATTTTCGTTACTTTTGTTTATATTTTTTTTAAGATTTTGCAAATGCAAAACTACTTTTTTAGTCGCAAATACAAGGGGTGGAATACCTGTGTATTAGGTAGGCAGAATTTACATTTCAAGGTTTTACATTTGTAATGAAATACTAAAATTCCCGGTAGACAACTACACAAATAGCCTTTTTTGTGCAGTGGGATTATTATCAATATAATCTTACTATGTTGTTAATGAAATTCTACAAAGTTCTGGGTTAAAATATGAAATGGAAATGAGAAGGGTGATTGTACCGGGAGGCTGTACAAAGGACCTATGAGGTCAAGGATTATTGATTGATTATTTCAGGGGAGGAGCTGAAATTATTATTGATAGTATTTTGTTTGTTGTCCAGGAGTAGTGTGGGGGTTTGGAGACTCACGGCTGAACAGAGAGGTTCTCTCTCTATATTAAAAATCTGGATCAGAAATATATCAGACTCAGAGTGTATCAGAGTGTGGCAGGGCGTGGAGTCATCCCACAGATGACATCCTTACCTTGTCAGCTTGCTGACGGGGTTAACGTCTTTGGTCATGTGGACAAGGCGTCCGACCTCGGATCAGAAGGTCCGTGGTTCGAATCCCATCACGGGACTCGAAAATTTTATGGCCGCTATCCCCTAGATATGTGTTGTGCATAAACAAGTCAGGCTTCAGAAAAACAACTTAGGACCTCTTGTGTGTAATATTCAAGAATTCTGTCTCAAATAATGGACTGTGAGTAACAAATCCAACTTGTACTTTGAGAGAGAGCTACAGAAGAACAGTTGCCGAGGTAGAAGGGTATCCCATACCCGACACACACAGAAACATTATTCCTGGAGACCAATTTTCCGGAAACATTCCAAATTCATGAATATTATTAAAAATACTGACTAAATAATGAATAACTATATCTGAGGAATGTTTACATATTCTGATAGAACATCATCAATTCCTGTTGATTTCCTTTTTTTAACAGCATGATTAATATCCAATATTTCAGTTCTTGGGTCTTATATCGAGCTGTCGTATTGGCCATCTGTTTGATTTTAATAGCCTGTACTGTATGTGTAAAATGTGTTTAAATGTACACATTCTACTGTTTTATCACAAAGACACTTAGTATATGCTACGCACAGTAAGATCCATATTTATTAGTTGACTTTAACTGAAATAACATGGAATTGATGTATATGTGTCGAATGCAAATTCATATATATATGACTATCAGCTTCAAATTGTCATCAACATAAACTGACCACTGTCTCTCCATATTTACACAAGTTAGTACATACATCAACTGTAATAAAATCATCATCACAGTGGTGATCACAGCAATAGACAATAGAAGCCAACACTTCAGTAATTAGCACTGTCTATTGCTAATCACCTATCAACGCCAATTATCTGGCTATTGGCTTCACTTGTTAAGTTTCCACCTTTTGTTATCTTATTGCTGTGAGAGATTCTTGCTAGTTTTTGTTTTATTCCACATAATTGTAAGGTGTACATGATGTACTTGGTCAACCACAGTTGGTCAATGTTTTAGGCATGTCATAATGAAACACCATAATGATGGCATATATTCTTCTAGAATAAATAGAGGTTATCACGCGAGTGTGTTTGGGGATGGTAAATATCCTGCATTTGGAATAAACATTGTATTTAGCGAGCCTTGGCGAACTAAGTACAAAATGTTTATTCCTAATACAGGAGGGCGGTCGGGTAGCCTAGTGGTTAAAGCGTTCGCTCGTCACGCCGAAGACTCAGGTTCGATTCCCGACATGGGTACAATGTGTGAAGCCCATTTGTGGTGTCCCCCGCCGTGATATTGCTGGAATATTGCTAAACGTGGCGTAAAACCTCACTCACTCACTCACTCCTAATACAGGATATTTACCATCCCCAAACACACAAGCGTGATAAACTCTTTATCATATAATGTCATTCTTTAATTCTGTGCTTGAAAATCGCTCTCCCTCTCTCACAAACATTACCGAAACATTGTGCGCATTGATATTCATTACGTCACAGGGTAAGTGATGTGTCAGTCGGACAGTGACAGTAGCCAATATAGTTCCAACGGAAATCTGTTTCTTATACAGTGGCCAAGCAACATATACACAAAACAACAATTGTTTTTAATTGCCTTTCGCGCCAATCCATCGGTCTGTCTGCAAGAGTAACTGCCCTTAGTCAAAGGGAAGCTACTCTAACCCTAGTCTATGAGACGTCACGGCCACGGTCAGACGTTGTTGACAGTCTGTCTGTCCTGTCATAACGTTACAAAATGTGCAGTCAGATGTACACACAGCGACAAAACGAAACAAGGTAACAATTGAAACATATTTCGGCCAAATCCAACTATTTTAATTTGTGGAGAAGGTTTCAAGCTGCAGAGGTCTACAAGCACAGATATGGCTACTGATCCCGCTTGGCTAGGCCTAGTGCCCTCGCAAAATTGTTTCGAAATATATATCTCCAATGTTGCCAAAACTTATAAAATGCCTTAGCTACGTCAGAGTTTGACACTGATTTTCAGTATATTAGACTGTTCTTTTGATAATGATGGCAATTGTCCCTGTAGTTTATCCAAATTCCTGATGGTTAATTCTGACTCGATCGCCGAATGACGAGGGCGACGCCATGTTTGTTTATAAACACTGAAAATAGTTCCTACTTGACCTTTGATATTTGCATCTCTATCCGCATATGACCCCAACGGATATCGTTTTTATCCGTTGGCTTTATCCTGCCGAGAAACCTACACATTATATGATAAAGACTAGTTATTTCACTTTGGGGACTTGAGAAATGAAAGTGAAAATTCTCAAAGTGAAAATGGAATTGTATTGTCAACAGGTACCACCCCACCAGCTAACCTGGCTGCAATACTGACCCCTGTGATTTTGATCCCGGCAGTCATTGCAGTCTTGGCAGCCATTGCAGTCATTGTGTATAAGAGGTAAGATTATTCCAATCGGATCTTTGGAAATTCCTATGAAAATGTATATGCCAGTAAGTAGTTGTAAGTTGAGAATTGTGTTAACATGTGTTAGGAAAATGAGGACACGGTGGCCCAGTTGTTTAAGTGCACCGTGATTCACTGCATAGACTTACATCCTTTGGGCACGCCAGACATCTGTGATTGTGGGTTCAAATCCTGGTTCGCCCTGATTATGTTTCTAGGTTTGTCAGCACCATAACCGTGCTCATGGGTTTCACCGATGTAGTAAATGTCTGAGACCTGTTCGGTCTTTCCTCCCACATTAAGCTGACACATCATGATATAACTGGAATACTGTTAAATCGGCAATAAACCAACTCACTCACTCACATGTTAGGAAAATTGTAAGAGAAAGTTGTTTGAGTGGAAAGCCACTTTATGATGAGAATGTGTGACTTCATCTTCCCGAGGCAAGAGAGTTAACTGACTTTAAAAGTCCAGTTTCCACCCTTGCAGAACTAGGCTGGAATTCCTGGCCTCGATCATAGAGCCACCAGTGGCTATTACGAGTTATGTCCTTTCTACGCATCTCCTATTGACCAATCAGATTCAACTTCTCGTATCACTTGCATTTGCTTCAAATAAAACGGTGGCGCCCAGTCAAGACGATCTGATCGATAATCAAGATCTAAATTGTGATAAAACGAGTCTTACATCGCAAAGTGCATCAAATCATGTGAGCACGTGAGAAAAGATTTAGAAACTATCTGTTGACAACGAGTTAGTGGTGCACATGCTTTGCAAATCCTGCAGTCGACCGAAATCTGCATGACACTTTACGAACCGGATTTCGATTTCAGTGCACGATTTTGATTGGACTATGCATAGACTCGTTAGTCAGCCAAAATGTAACTCCATAATACCAGCCTAGTTCGGCAAGGGTGGAAACTAGACTTTTAAGTTAGTTAACTCACTTGCCTCGGGAAGATGGTGTGACTAACTGTATTTTCTTGAGAATAGTGCGCACTTTTTTTCCAAAAAACACAGCTGTGTAGAAGTGGGTGCGCATTATACACGAGTTATGAGTTTGGATGTTTTTTCCCCCGTGGAAAGACATTACCATAAGCACGTAACACCGGAAATACCATGCCAACAAATCCACACTGAAGTACGCAAATTAATCATGTAATTACACTGTCTGGCTATAAAAAAATGTTCTTTGTATATCTGGACTAACGTTTGTAAACATAAAAAATAAAAGGGGATATTTCATTTAACATCTTAGACTCTTTTCCCCAATTAGGACATGACTTTCACCAACTGGCCCTGCTTGCACAGAGCCCCCTTAGCTTTAAGGTGATCCCTACACTAACGGCACAAACCTCTTTCACAAAGCCCCCTTAAATAGAGATCACAAGCTAGTAAAAAATAGGTGAGAATGACCCATCCCCAGTCATGACAATTCCCGTAATAATGGTGGCATTCATCATATTGAATGAATCTTTGAAACAGAATCCGATCAAAAGCAAAAGAATATTTATTTTGGGATTGCTCCTACATGTTATCTGATGACGATCTTATTGCTAGGTACAGAATACCAAGAGCAGCTATCTTTGGTCATCATGTTAGAAAATGTGGAAGTTTTACTTCATCAGCAATAATATTTAGCCTGTTGCTGCCTTCACACTCATTTTGTCTTAGTTGGTATAGACATTTTACAACCTCTTCTGTCATCTGTGCGATTATACCGTTGCAAAAGAGTTTCAGATTAGTGCAAAGGGCAATTGTAGAAATCTTACAATGACTCTAAGGGCGCTTTGTGAAACCAGTTTTGATATTTTGTAAAGGCATCCTTAACATCCTTGCAACTGCTAAGAGTTCCCTTAGCAAGGCAGGCACTGGACCAACTTTCACAAAATGATCATTACTCCCATACTTTAACATAGGCTTACGATAATCTTAGCGTTAAGATGGCTTTGTGCAAGTGGGCCCACTAAGACCCATTAATGACACTGCCACACTTTATTTTCATGTCAAGTATATCTCCTATATACCCCTTATGGCAGTGGTGATATTAGAAATAATTGTGAGTGATCCACAAATAGGTCGAGGTCACTGAGGTCATTTGCCAGTAATATTTGCCATTTCCACCGTATGTCTTTTCCTACCAGGGTGCGAAATGAATAAATACAAGTGTGCCGATTGCAATCACGATGGCACTGTTAAAACAAACTTCACTGCCCTTATGGTACACCTAATATTTTAAGCATATATAACAAATCTATTTTCAAACACTAACTCATGAAATTAATCAAGTGAAAATTATATATACTGAACAACAAAAGTTCCTGTGACACTACCACTTTGCTGAAACCCACGAGCACTGGTATAGTGCTGGCTTCCCTAGAAACATAATCAGGGCATATGGTATTGGTCTATACTGAACAACAAAAGTTCCTTTGAATAAGATTTAATGCAAAGTTATGTTTTTTACCAAATCTGAAACAATGTCGGTTTGCAACAGATAAAAGGCTCCTGTAAGTGTTCAAATGGTTTAATTTGCCATACTGACTTCAGAAAATGCGGGATTTCATAAGAAACATGAACATGCCAAAATGTCAACTTACAAATCAATAACGTGTGTGTCCACCTCTGGTTGCGATGCAAGCAACACATCTTCGTCTCATGGAATGGACCAGGCGTCGCACAAAGTCCTGTGGGATATCTGTCCATATCTGCTGGAGCATGTTTTGAAGTTCCTGGAGTGTCTGTGGAACACGTGGTTGACGTTGAAGGCGCCGATCCATCTCATCTCACATGTGCTCGATTGGTGAGAGATCAGGGGAGCGAGCCGACCAGAGGATGACATTCACATTGTTTTGTTAAAGAGAATCCTGAACAGATCGAGCAATATGAGGCCGGGCGTTGTCATGTTGAAAGGTAAGGCCTGGGCCATGACGACGCAAAAACAGTAGAACAACAGGGCCGATGATCTCGTCGCGGTAGCACTGTCCATTAAGATTTCAATCTACCGCTATCAAACTTGCTGTAATCCCACCCCATACCATAATGCTGCCGCCCCACGAACTGATCTTCTTCCATGACACAATGATTGACGTAACGTTCACCTCGATGTCGGTACACTCGAATCCGACCATCCCTGTGGCTGAGGTGAAAACGAGACTCGTCAATGAATAGAATTTGTCCCCACTGCATGGCTGTTCAGCGTAGATGCTGTCTGCACCCCTGTAGATGGGCTTGACGGTGGTTCCCTGTCAAAATGGGACGTCTGGGGGATCTTCTGGTGACATCCCTGCACATCTGAAGCACCGACATACGGTTTGTGAAGCTATTCGTCAAAGGCCAGGTAGTCACTGTTGCTGACTGGAATCAATTTTGTAGGTGTGTTGTTGGAATCCAGTTGTCTTGTCGATTATTGGTTACATTAGGCTTGCCACTCCGAGGATGGTCTCTGACTGCATTCATCTGTTGCCAACGTTGCCATAACACCAAATGGTGTTTCTGTGGTCGTTAAATTGTCTTGCAACATCACATTGACTTGATCCTGCTTCAAGCATACCAATGGCTCGCAGACGCTCATTTTCGGACAGGCGTGGCATTTCGTAATGTTGAATAATTGTGTAATTTTTTCTGAGTGGTTGTTGTCAGCACAATGCTAAACAATGCATGTGGAATCCCATTAACGCACATGTTTTTATACCCATTCTTAGGTAGTGAAATGCATGGGGCTTGATAAAAGTCAACTTTTGCATGGAATGCATGCTTTTCTGTAGCAGTTGTGTTTTGTGACTTGATTCCATACATGTACTACAATATTGAAAAACAAACTTTACTTGTTTGAAAAATACACTAAAATATTGATGTCACAGGAACTTTTGTTGTTGAGTATAGTTTGGACTTCATCCCAGCTTCTATGTATGCAACGGCAACAACTCCTATCCCAAGTCCATTCTTGAGCAGTCTCGTCTCAGGACAAAAAGATGATTATGACACCATCCATGATGGCCCCCAAACTTTTCAATGACCAGCTTGGGATATCACAGACAAGGTGAGAGAAGATACAACCAAGTGTTACACGCGACCTTTCCAGGTCCGGTGGACCATGTGTCACTACCAGAGCACAACCCGACAGATTCACACGGCTTCGTCACTTGAGTCAAAGAACCACCACGGCAACCTCTACAACTACGGCAATACCAGGATTGTGTAGGGTATCAGCCCAGACAGTGAGGAACTGAAGGTATTCACGCTTGATGACCAGCTCGACGTGTCATTTGGGCGGACCTGCATCGTCTGTTGCAAACTCTGTATGATATATAATATATTCATCTGAAATCACTTTTGCGTTTCTTTTTTGTCAGAGTATATGTCATGTCCTTCAAACAGAAGGCATTAGTTTGTTCACTGACAGTTTACATTGCAAATAAAGAAGTGGCTATAGTTTAATGGGTTTTTCGTTAACAAGACAGAATTGTTTACATTTAGCCCTTTCTGCTTTTCTAATCAGTCTTTAATTTTACACCATGGAGTAGAAAATCCAGCACTATGTAACTCTGTTAAATTGCATTGGTTGGCCCAGTGCTGCATGATATGTGTCCCAATCATGAAACATTTAAAGGGTCAAGGACCATGTTTCTGTGTTCAATGGACAGTAACTTTTCAAGGGCGGTGATCATCCTGAGACTTACAATGACCATAAATTTGTAATTTTTAACTTTTGATTTACAAGTCTGCTTAATTCTAAAGTCGTGAATTTGGTGACTAAGATTTTATGTGGTAATAAAAGGTTTTGTTTGAATCCTGGAAATCATTCTCATTTTGTACAGGCTGTCTATTCACAAATCAAAACAAGAAATAAGTAAACGGGGTGAATCTCTAATCCATGGGATCTGGTCACGGTGACATGAAGTCAGTGGGGGACAGCAAGTAGATCCTCATTATGAATAAATTACAAGAGATTTCATGACATCTGATTGGCTAACCAACTAAACCGAGTAATTATAGTGATTTGTTCGCATAAACCTAAAACAAAATAGGCCACGACCACAAGCGGGCTCCTCAGCACTACCAGCAACACATAATAAGAGCAAAATAATTTTTTTGCAAATAAAAATGTTTTCCCAATTACAGTGTTTGTCCTATGTTCACAGTAATGGCCAGTAACAATTTACACCTTCATAGATATTCATTTATGAAACATTGAATGTTTCTGACATACATTCCAATGTCTTAAAAGATATTGTGAGTTTAGGAAGTATGGATTTTCTTGACAAAGATTTTAATCCTCCTTGATGGGCAACTCAAATGTATTATTTCCATATCACTTCATTCAAACACAGGGGGCACGGGTGGCCCAGTCGTCTAAGGCGCCACTATTCGCTGTGCAAAGTTGCGTCACTTGGGCACGCCAGAAACCTATCATTGTGGGTTTGAATCCCAGTTCGCCCCGATTATGTTTCTAGGTTTGTCAACACCATCGCTTGTGGGTTTCACCGAAATGATAAATGTCTGAGACTTGCATCACTTCAGGTCTCCTCCCACATTAAGCTGACATGCTGCGATATAACTGGAATATTGTTTAAAACGGCGTTAAACCCAACTCATTCACTCACTTACTCACTCACTCACTCACTCACTCATTCAAACACAAATCTGTATCCTGATTGGTTGATAATAGAGCAGGTGGGATTTAACTTGAGGAATTGATTGATATTTGTCTTGTCACTTGTGTTGCATTATTGCTCTAAACAGTGTCACTTATTTCATATTCTACAGTGGTTTGTATTAAATGTGCAGTCTCTGAAGTTATTATTGTTGCATCACTATCAGTTTGTCTATGGTCGCCTGATCAAGGAAGAGGCAAAAGGTAATACTAGAAATAGTGTGTGTTTTTAGGAAACACTTTGATTGAGATCAAACATTACATATGTCTATGATTAGGATTTTGATAGATAAATTATGTAGATGATTGTCTTTCTCATTTTCAGGAAATCAAAAAAGCGTAAGTATTTGAAAATGTATTATCAATAACATGAATGTTATGTACTTCCCAATCTTCAGCCATTTGTTTCTTGTCTGACTTTTAGTGTGCAGTTGGTATATGTACCATGCTCCAGAAACTTTCATTAACTCTTCAATATGCTTTTAGTCCTGTCAGTCTTCTGTCTGGCCTACACTGCCATGTGAGCCTGTGCTGTCAAAAGTTGTCCATCTTCTGTCAGCATCGTCCCTAAACAATTTACATTTTCAACTCTTTCTTTTAAAGGATTGATGTATATTTTATTTATAAGGGGTTCAAGTTTGAAGGGGTGCAATGTATGAAAATTGAAATGGTAAATATTTAAAAGAAATAATTTCAAATATTTCTGCTACAAAAGTCATTGTTGGAAATTAAATATGACTGGTTTCATTGAAAACGGCCACAACAGTAGCATATTTCTATTACCAAAAACTTCTCTTCAGAAAGAATGAGACATAATTTTTAGACTACATTACCACCTTGGCAAGGTCTCTAGATGATTAGACTTTGTTTGCAAAAACTGGAAAGCATTATTTCAGCCATGTCATTGTACAAAGAACAGGCTACAACTGTGTTACCCATGTTGGGAACAATTCTAATGTCAAGACCAAATCAAGTGACAAGACTTTTCTTTCACTAACAACCCTCTTGTGATAGGGATGTTTTCTTAATTATGAAGTGATCTATTTAAAATGATAAAATAAGGGATCACTGGAGTGAATAGGAACAGATAATATTGTTTTCACATTTAAAGCAAATATAAAAGATGTTCGGATAGAAATAGTTGTGCATCTAAAGAAAATCATGAACTCCGAAATAATGTCTATTTTATATTATATTGCACATGTTGATCATCAGAGTTGATGCTTGTTGACTATCATTCTTCAAAACGAATTCAGGTAAACGGGTATTAATTTGGTCTGGTCAAAGGTATTTATTTTGTTATTTTTAAACTTGGTATAGGCCACAAAAAGATGGTTTAATGTGGGATTAGAACCTGCAACACTGCTGTAGCTATAAGCAAGGTGTACCTTGCTTATATGGAAGACTTTCACTCTCATGCTTGTCTTCCATGATGTTATGATCATTGACAAAAACAACTCTCGTCTAGAGGTCATTCTCCATACATCTAAAGGACTCTAATTTTCAGCCCAAGAAAATGTTGATGCTGAAGGACAAGAAGGAGAGCCACTAAACCCTCCTCCAGAGGAGTCCAGCATCTCAGGTAAGATAGATGTGAAATGCCAGGTGAGATTATGTCACGGCCGGCATAAGGTATTTACTTTGTTACCTCCAAACATGGTATTAACAGGATAAAGAAACTTCCAATATGAAGTGGTTTTCATCAAGCTGCTTGATTGGCATTCTGGAAGTTGTTGAGTAAATAAGATGTACAACTCTGTGGATAACAGCTTCTGGTTTATTACATTTAGCAACATTTGTAGTCCATTATCAGGCGGGAATGACGCCAACAAAGTGATGACAGTAGCACATTAACATTAACTGCAAATGATAATAGAGAACAAGTATACGTAGCATGCAGATATATATGAAGCCAAATGTACAATAAGGACAACAAATAAAAAACAGGTAATGAAGCCAGATGTACAGTAAGGATAAGGATTAAGAAGTTATAACAAGCTGATTGGATAGTAATTGAAAAGACTCCTACAAACAGGACATTACATCCAATCTGTTTATAAAGATGTATTCAAGCAAAAGACTGTTTTCAATTAGTATAAAAACTGCTTGTTACAACTTCTTAATCCTTATCCTTACTGTACATCTGATGTCCCAAAATGGTATTGTTAGGATGTAAGTTCAACTGATAGATCAAGGAAACTGAAACATAGGGGATACTGATGGTGTAAGTGACTGATTGAAGGTTCAAGATTCAAAGAGCGATGGAGTTCCATTTTTTGAAGATTTCCTACAGTTTGTCTGCGTACAAACAACTATGTGCTAAAATAACCATTGGAAATGAATTTTACTAAATTTTGTTTGTGTTTGTTTTCCTTTACATCTAATACAGTTGGCTACATATACAGTGAGCTACTATTTTGGTCTATTTTGTATTACACATACCCTATGACCTGTATCAACTGAGAATATGTTATGGTTTGAAGTTCTTGTAGACACCCTATACACCCAGGGTAAATCACTCTTCATACTTTTAATGGACTCTAATTTTCAGCCACAGTACATTCAGCACCTGGAGGACAGGAAGGTGATTCACCCGACCCTCCTCGAGGGGATCCTGACACCTCAGGTAAGATGTAGGTGTAACATGTCAGCTGACCTGTGTGTCCATCACAACTTGCATTCCCTCTTCATTATCTCAACAGTAGTATTATAATATTGCCATGATATTTCTCTCTGTGCTTCTATATATTTACCCTGGTTCTTTCCATCTCATGATATGGTCTTGGTTTCTGTGTCTCGTCTCATCTAGATCACTCCATAATTTAGGGTACTGTAATTTGCAGCCCAAGAAAATGTAGAAACTGAACTGCAGGAACAGGATTCACTGCACCCCCATCAAGTGGAGCTTGACACACAAGGTGAAAGAAAGGATATGGTTGAGAAAAGTGTAGATGTAGAATGTTGATGTGTCTGACTTCAATTTAAACTTTTGAAATATTTTCCTCTATAGTTTCAATATTTAACATTCAATTACTAGCTCACCTGTCTTAAAGTCAAGTGAGCATTTGTGCTTTCTTGTTTGTTGTCCATCTTGGCAGTGTTGTCAGAAGCGTTATTCAAAAGTCATGGGACCAATTTAGCTGGCCACCATGGAAGCCATGTTGCCAGGCTCATGTTCAGCCAATTCTCTGCCACTTCTGAAATTGTATTGTAGCTCAAAAGAGGTTCAGTATCTTTTGTGATGTTTCAATTATTGATCTTAGTTTGACCTATGCCAAAAGCATAGCCCATTGATAGCACAAATGTGTGGGGGATGTGTGTGTGTGTGTGTGGCAGGAGAGAAGTTAGTGTGTCATTTATGAACTGTTGATTTTTGTTCATGTTTCTAACCATAAAAGCTTGAATTGTTAAAAAGTCAAATTAATATAATATAATTGAAAAAATTTAAGAATTAAAAGACATTAATTATTAAAAGTTAACACTGGAGAATAATCTGTCACAATTATCCTCAACGGATTTCCTTGGGCTTAAGAGGCAAAATTGCAGTGAAAATTATATGAATGAATCAGCAATGAGGTTTAAGATTTTTTTGTCTGGCTATTGGAAGGGCTGTGATTGCCAGTCAGCTTGAGAATCTATTTCACATTGATTGAAGCAATAAACTCAATAAAATTATTCAAACATCATAAGAATTCAAGGTTTTGTTTGAAAGTTGAAGTCATCCCTCTTGTCATACAGTCTTGAAGAGAGTGTTTTGTCACTCTGAGTCTTTATGCATAGGTCTAACTATGAAACAGATGAGGCGGTCTCATTGATCTCTGCTATTTCTAGTTCAGGTGGGTATATCAGTGGAAGGGAATTGGCTATTTGATGGCTACTGTACAATATCAGATCATGGATAAACCTGAAGCTCATGTTAAACTACATGCCAATCCAATCATCTGTGATTATATGTGAGATATTACATTTTACAACTTATCCTATGTATGCATTTCTCATTCTTCTGTCGATCATATGTTGAAAGGTGCTTAAACAAAACACCCGAACACACCTAGTTGGTGTCAGCACAAACTATGATCAAGTGAAAAAAAGAAAATTCGTTCCTGAGGCATTTAGGCAAATATTTAGACAAGAGACTTTGTCTGAAATGTGCTGTTTGTCAAAGGATGTTGGCCAATATTTTGATAAGTTAAAGCAGCTGTTGAAAGATTTCAAGCAGTATGTGTGTGTCTTCTGAGATCAAGTCTTTGTTTTGAATAGAAGATAGATCATTTACACCATGCTGTAACTTTGGCAGATGATTACTTGGTTCCTACCCGTAACGATCCGGGGTAGAATAGGTCTTCAACAACCCATGCTTGCCATAAAAGGCGACTATGCTTTTCGTAAGGAACATTGCTGAGTGCGTCGTAAAACAACAAACATAACTCGGTTACTCATATAAAGATAATTTCAGGCAGTAGAGTTACTCTCCCAAGAATGATCAGGGTAATTTCAGATCACCGTTATGGGGTTTTGTTTTTTGTGGTTGAGAGTAAAATAAATCTCCTTTGAAGACATATGCAAGCTCAGTGTTATGTCTCAGCATTGGAGGGGATCTGGCAGTTTGGATAAACTTGTTAAACAGAATGCTAGGAGTTGCACATAAAGAAATTGAAATTTTATATTTGTTTTACTTTTTTTATATCGTTTTAAAATTGGTGCTTTGTCATGTTTATGTGCATAATGGCTACAAGAAGATTCAAGTTACCTGTCATGAGGTCAGAGGTCAAGGTCACAAGATAAAATGAAGTAACTTTTTTCATACGTATCATTTCGTCCTGATCAGGGATGCAGAAAATGGATATGTACACCTATTAAATGGCTGCCTTTGTTGAATACACATAGAGGTGAGCTGCAGTCCAGTGGGACTATTTTGTTAATAATTGCCTTAGCATAGTGACAAATGATGACAATACAGAACCCAGTGTATACTCAGTGCAAAATATCAAAACGATAGTTACCATTGTTACTAATTCTGAGAATACTGCCTCTATTACAACATTGCCATAAATCATCCATTTTGGCTGCAAGCACACAATGACTAAATCTTCAGATTGTCAATAGAAGACCTCTTCACTGTCAACTACACACATCTAGTTGTTCAGGCAATAGTACCAGTAGCCTAACAGCTCTTCGGTGCACAAAGGCAGGAAGACCTCGCTTCTTTCCAAAACATCTAACCACTAGGGGAAGATGATTTGGGAGGTGGATGGGAGTAATCCAGATCTAATAGAGGCAGTATGTTTAGAATTATATTATTAACAATGACAACTATTGTTTTGATCATTCTTGCAAATGCTCTACCTCTATTACATCATTGCCAGATTATACCACACTGACAGGTTGGTTCTGCCTCTAGGACACTCCCTATAAACCTCTTGTGATTCCATTTTATATTACCGTTTCAAACCCTCTTGGTATCACTTCTAGGGGACTTGAAATAGTTGAATGAACCAGTGTTAACTTGAAAATAGATAATTATATTGCAGATGTTCCACAAATGATGTCTTCAGTTCTATTCTTGCTCATCATTTGCTCCAATCTCTCTGGTCTATCATATTTCCGGATACGACGTCACTTCCGATCCTATTTCTCTTCCGATTCTGACGTCAATTCCGATGATCTGTCAGCAACCTCCAACTCTGGACTGATACAGCTATACCTTGGTACTCTTACACTCAGTAGCTAGTGTTCTAAGAATAGGTGTACTCACCTCCTGTTGCTGCTGATGTCATCATTGGCCCATTTTTTTTTCAACTGAAGGACAAAAAACTAAGGTCTAATGATAGAATGGGCTGTGGACAACAGGGCCACGGAATATATGCCATGCATATCTTGCTGGATATCCCGCGAGTAAAACTAGTGATGGTAGAGTGTGATGCCCTTTGGCATCCAGCTACGACCTGTACAACAGAAACAGAAGTCCTGGATGCCAGGCTCATCTCCTGCTCTGGTCATAAACCCTATATTGTCCATATGGGCTCCACAGTCCGAGGCATCCGTAAAGTGATGGTGGTCGGGCGGTTCGAGAGGAATCCCCAACATTACATGATCACATCAAGTCCACCAGGACAGATCGTGAAACAGGTGGAGAGGCATCAGAACAGCGGTTGAAGGGAGTTGATCCAGTTCTGCAGAGGGTGAAACTATAACCAGCCCCTGTGAGTCATATCTTGCAGAGAGGACAGGGTTCCCAAGAAAGACATCCACCACCTGAATGAGTGAGTTGGTCGATCCAGTAAAGTGTGGATCATCATGAGAGTCTGGGTACACCGATCCTCTGGACGATAGAGATATCCTGCATCCTGGCCCCGATGTTATCTGTCCTCGATCAGTAGGTGTTCCGATTGGGACAGATGGATGATGAAACCAAGATAAGTCAGGAGTTGGGTGAGTAAGATTCCGAGAAACTTCCGGATGGGGCGCTAAAGAGATGTTCAGGTATACACTATTTGAAGATGGACAAAGCTGATAATGGGTGACGTGATTCGGGTGAAGAGGCAGGGCGCAACTGAAATGGCAAGACCTGGAACTTGTAGCGTCAATGGTTTACGGCAAAACAGAGGCACTTTCATGATGTAGGATGGCCCATTCGGCAATCAATGTCTTGATGGTTAGATCGACTGCCTCCAATTTGGCTCCCACCAGACGAAATCTGTTACATACAGGCCAGAATAGAAGGCGTGGGTGTTTGTTCAAGTGGAACTTGGACCTCTAAAGAATTACGTCTGGAATCCAGTCACACATAACGTGCGTCCAATATTTGGTGTATGACAAAAGATGCCGTCCCACTGGACCCAGCAATGGTGTTACATTGAAAAGTGGTAGGCATGTTTCAAAGTCTGTAGACAAACCCAGGTCGAACAGATCTGCGACGATGGGGGGAGTGGGATAGAGTCCTTTGTGTTGCCCCATACCTCCGAACTTGAAGCCTCTTCATATGGATCCACGATGTTTGGAGTCTGAGGGACGAAAAGAGCTCAGAGACTGACTGGTAAACGACTCTTTCCCAGAAGGTATGAATTTCTTCAGAGCCAGTTCACAGAATGTAGAATCCTTGGAAGAATCATGAAACCATTCAGTCGTATTTTGACAGACCTCCCCAAAGATTTTCACAAGCTGGTCATTGAAAATCTTCCGAGCCATAATGTGCTGACTGTAAATAAGTCAGACCAGATCAGTGTGTTTGGGCGTCAGTATGTCCCCCAGGACATCATTGTAGTAGAGTGACAAAGGAAGCATGGCATGGCGAATCCCAACAAACCAGTTGAGATACGTGCCCACATCAATGGAGTACCTGTTAACCATTGATAAATCCTGGACATAGCTGGCATGGACGATGAGTTTCATATTTGGATTCTTGACTAATTTGATAAACTTGTGATTAACCAGTTGCGAATCTGGGAATGGTGAAATATGGGTTTGATACAGGAGTCAGTTGAAGTCAGAATGGCCATAATCGTCACCAAAGTCTGATTCTGAATCCGTGGGAAGGATGATGATGAGGTACATCCATAACATTCAATGAATCTGTGTCACCCCCATGTAAATCCTCATCCAGCAGTGTCCATGATTCCAGGATGATGTGTTGTCAGAGGTAATTGCATGGATCTGGACAGCCTGAATGATGATGCTGTGGGGTATAATCAAAATCTGCATGCGACACAGAGTCAGTGCGTAACTGCATGGCTTTCCAGGGTAACACTTGTGAGAACCGTGCTGTAGTTGAAAAGTTACTGTAGTTACTGAAAAGTTACCCCGTTACTGTAGAAGACTGGTAGTCTGTATGGGAGCCATATGGGACCTCAGTTGAACCCATGCCCTCAGGCTGAACCTCAGTTCTCTTGGTCATGTGGACCGTGTGGGGTGTAGCTGGTGGCTGTCAATGAGGGGTGAGGCACGGTCACCACTACACAGCTGGTCATCCGGAGGTGCTTCCAACCGAAGATGGTCGGGGTTCAACTTGAAACATTCCACCATTTGGCTTCTTGTCTGGGGGATTCTTCTGAGCCTTTTTACAAGGTTGACCTCCGACAATAAGGCTGATAGACAGGAGGTAAGGAAGACCTGCATGAATGCCTTCTGCTGTTGTCAAGGTGGACACTGTGGTCTTGGCCTCCTTATGCTTGCCTTGAGTTGACTGTTTGATGTTTAACGCTGCACTCAGCAATATTCCAACTATGTGACTGCGGTCTGTAAATAAACGAATCTGGACCAGACAATCCAGTGATTGTCATCACTAGCATCGATCCACGCAGTTGGAATACGATGACATGCATCAACCATGTCAGCGAGTCTGACCACCCAATCCTGTTAGTGGCCTCTTACGACAAGCATAGTCGCCTTTTATGACATCATCACTTCTGGTCATGTGGTCTTCTGCAGCCTGGACCTCTCACAGCTCCATCTTTCTAGTAAAAAAACAGCAGTAATAGCATTGAGGTAGTAATGCAAGATAAGTATCCAAATGTAAAAAATATTTCGATTTTACTAATTGATGGCAATGATGTAATAGAGGTAGAGGATTAACAAGAATTATGTCATTCATGTTTTTTTAAATTTATATAATTACAGTAATACCAACATTAAGAAGTGCAGAGGAGACATGGATTACACGATTTGTTCGTGATGGTCGGATGGACATCATGAGAAGAGACTGGCCAGACAGGCCTCCAGAGATATTGTTAGTATGGAAAAAACAATTCGAACAAGATGCTGATGTGACACTAACTGAGAGTTTCAGAAAACTGCTGAATGACGTCGTCGAGGCTGTCCTCAATGTTGGAGATATCATTACAGTGAAGGCAGTGCTTTTAAATGACAGTGTTGACATTAATGGTCGACTAAAGATGGGAAGAACTCCACTGATGGTGGTAGCAAGGCATGGACACAAAGAAGTGTTTGACTTACTTGTGAGTAAACAAGCCGATGTGTCACTGGTCGATGATGATGGCAATAACATTCTTCATCAGGCATGTCAGGGAGGGCATGTTGATATTGTGGAGAGTATCCTTTCAAAGGACTTGCAGAAGATCAACAGTAAAGGACAGTATGGGAGGAGTGCAGTGATGGAGGCAGCATGGCGTGGAGATAAACACTTGTTTGACATCCTTGTCAGGGGAGGAGCTGACTTATCTCTTGAGGATGATTTAGGTAACACGATCCTCCATCTTGCTTGTATTGGGAAAAATGAGGAAATTGTACAGGATGTCATCTCAAGGAATATTGTGGACATCAACACTAGAGGGCAACATGGCAGGACATCGGTGATGGAAGCAGCATACTGGGGCATGCGAAACATTGACTTCCTTGTGAGTAACGGTGCTGATTTATCAATAGTGGATAATAGTGGTAACACTATCCTTCATGTGGCCTGTTGTGGAGGACTTTTGGACATGGTAAAGTATGTCCTTTCAAAGAAAACTGAGTTCATCAACGAAATATCAGATGGTGGGAAGACACCAGTGATTGAGGCAGCTTTTAGGGGAAATTTGGAAATGTTCAGACATCTTGTGGAAAGTGGGGGTAATCCCCGAGTAACTGATGCTGACGGTAACACTGGACTTCATGTGGCCTCCAAGAGAGGACATTTGGACATAGTGAAGTATAATCTATCAGAACAGTTTGTAAACATTGATGATGGAGGATGTGGCAAGAGGACCCCTATAATGATGGCAGCAGAGAAGGGACATACAGAAGTTTTGAAACATCTTGTCAGTGAAAAGGCTGATTTAGGTCTTCAGGATGAGGGTGGTAACAACATCCTTCACATTGCTTGTATGTGGGGCCATCTGGAGATAGTGAAGTATGTTCTCTCTCTAAATGTGATCGATATCCATGTTTTGAACAAAAGAGATCAAACAGCAAAAGAGGCAGCAAAACGTTGGGGACGTAGCTCAGTCTATGACCTTTTTTAGAGCTGGTGTGTCAAACACCTTGGAACAATGTTATTGTGTTGATATGACTATAATGCAAATGGCTTCAGATGGAAAGGTCAATTGAAATTAGGATTGACTGACCACTGATCATGTCCACTCGTCCTATCGGAAATGTCCTTTTGGGGGAAATTGGATGAATGTCCTCACTATGTCACTGACGCACATTCCTAACTGTGATAAAGTTTGACAGACGGAATCTGTAACAAAGTATCAGCCCTTCAACCTTTGTAGCTCACTTCAACTGAAAAGCATCACAGAGTGAACCATTTCTTATTTCAGGATTTGTTCAAAACTGTATCACATTGCTTATGATGACTGTGTACATGAAGACATCCCCAAAAAGGTTCAATGATTAATTGTGTTATGTCAGCATTAAATTGGCACAGTCATTCCTTATCCTGTATTGCACATTGCCCTCAGAGATATTAATGGTGGTTAAGTGGTTAAAGTGTTTGCTTACCACGTTGAAGGTCCCGATCTGATTTCTCAGATGGCTACAATGTGTCAAAAATATAAGTAACAAAACTCCTTCCATATTCTTAAGAAATCTGCTAAACGGCGAGTGAACGGAAAAAACTGATTGTGATTTTGTTGCAAATATCAGTAAAATTCATAATAGTAAAAAAATGTGCTGAAATGACATGCTCCGTAATTGACTTCTGAAACAAAACTATTTGGTGGTGGCCTAAAGCTATCGGCAGAGCTCTGAAAACTGTTCTCATTGCTGATACATTTGTCATGTTTATCTATCTTGTGATGCTTAGCCGTTACATGTGTACAGTTTCTGCTATTTCTGTTAATCCTTCAAAAATAACAACATTGCATACATTTATGAATGTGTGAAACAACCACAATATAACATAACAATTAACAATCAGTACCTAATTATGCGCCAGTTAGACATAACATCCTGAATCTCAAGGAGTGTTAGAGGGCTTTCATCAGACTCTTAAGAATATGACAAGGACTTACTGTTTTTAGACTGAGAAGGATTGGGATGAAGGCATTCATTTGTTGTTTGGTTTTTGGGAGTCAGTTCAGGAGTCCCTGGGTTTAAGTGCTTTTGAGCTTGTCTTTGGCCACACTGTTTGTGGACCTTAATAGCACTTGAAGGGACATTAGCTCAATGATAGGTCTGACATGACCTTAATAGCACTTGAAGGGACATTAGCTCAATGATAGGTCTGACATGACCTTAATAGCACTTGAAGGGACATTAGCTCAATGATAGGTCTGACATGACCTTAATAGCACTTGAAGGGACATTAGCTCAATGATAGGTCTGACATGACCTTAATAGCACTTGAAGGGACATTAGCTCAATGATAGGTCTGACATGACCTTAATAGCACTTGAAGGGACATTAGCTTACTGATAGGTCTGACATGACCTTAATAGCACTTGAAGGGACATTAGCTCAATGATAGGTCTGACATGACCTTAATAGCACTTGAAGGGACATTAGCTTAATGATAGGTCTGACATGACCTTAATAGCACTTGAAGGGACATTAGCTCAATGATAGGTCTGACATGGCCTTAATAGCACTTGAAGGGACATTAGCTCAATGATAGGTCTGACATGACCTTAATAGCACTTGAAGGGACATTAGCTCAATGATAGGTCTGACATGACCTTAATAGCACTTGAAGGGACATTAGCTCAATGATAGGTCTGACATGACCTTAATAGCACTTGAAGGGACATTAGCTTAATGATAGGTCTGACATGACCTTAATAGCACTTGAAGGGACATTAGCTCAATGATAGGTCTGACATGACCTTAATAGCACTTGAAGGGACATTAGCTTAATGATAGGTCTGACATGACCTTAATACCACTTGAAGGGACATTAGCTTAATGATAGGTCTGACATGACCTTAATAGCACTTGAAGGGACATTAGCTCAATGATAGGTCTGACATGGCCTTAATAGCACTTGAAGGGACATTAGCTCAATGATAGGTCTGACATGACCTTAATAGCACTTGAAGGGACATTAGCTCAATGATAGGTCTGACATGACCTTAATAGCACTTGAAGGGACATTAGCTCAATGATAGGTCTGACATGACCTTAATAGCACTTGAAGGGACATTAGCTCAATGATAGGTCTGACATGACCTTAATAGCACTTGAAGGGACATTAGCTCAATGATAGGTCTGACATGACCTTAATAGCACTTGAAGGGACATTAGCTCAATGATAGGTCTGACATGACCTTAATAGCACTTGAAGGGACATTAGCTCAATGATAGGTCTGACATGACCTTAATAGCACTTGAAGGGACATTAGCTCAATGATAGGTCTGACATGACCTTAATAGCACTTGAAGGGACATTAGCTCAATGATAGGTCTGACATGACCTTAATAGCACTTGAAGGGACATTAGCTTACTGATAGGTCTGACATGACCTTAATAGCACTTGAAGGGACATTAGCTTAATGATAGGTCTGACATGACCTTAATAGCACTTGAAGGGACATTAGCTTAATGATAGGTCTGACATGACCTTAATAGCACTTGAAGGGACATTAGCTCAATGATAGGTCTGACATGACCTTAATAGCACTTGAAGGGACATTAGCTCAATGATAGGTCTGACATGGCCTTAATAGCACTTGAAGGGACATTAGCTCAATGATAGGTCTGACATGACCTTAATAGCACTTGAAGGGACATTAGCTCAATGATAGGTCTGACATGACCTTAATAGCACTTGAAGGGACATTAGCTCAATGATAGGTCTGACATGACCTTAATAGCACTTGAAGGGACATTAGCTCAATGATAGGTCTGACATGACCTTAATAGCACTTGAAGGGACATTAGCTCAATGATAGGTCTGACATGACCTTAATAGCACTTGAAGGGACATTAGCTCAATGATAGGTCTGACATGACCTTAATAGCACTTGAAGGGACATTAGCTCAATGATAGGTCTGACATGACCTTAATAGCACTTGAAGGGACATTAGCTCAATGATAGGTCTGACATGACCTTAATAGCACTTGAAGGGACATTAGCTCAATGATAGGTCTGACATGACCTTAATAGCACTTGAAGGGACATTAGCTTACTGATAGGTCTGACATGACCTTAATAGCACTTGAAGGGACATTAGCTCAATGATAGGTCTGACATGACCTTAATAGCACTTGAAGGGACATTAGCTCAATGATAGGTCTGACATGACCTTAATAGCACTTGAAGGGACATTAGCTTACTGATAGGTCTGACATGACCTTAATAGCACTTGAAGGGACATTAGCTCAATGATAGGTCTGACATGACCTTAATAGCACTTGAAGGGACATTAGCTCAATGATAGGTCTGACATGACCTTAATAGCACTTGAAGGGACATTAGCTTACTGATAGGTCTGACATGACCTTAATAGCACTTGAAGGGACATTAGCTCAATGATAGGTCTGACATGACCTTAATAGCACTTGAAGGGACATTAGCTCAATGATAGGTCTGACATGACCTTAATAGCACTTGAAGGGACATTAGCTTACTGATAGGTCTGACATGACCTTAATAGCACTTGAAGGGACATTAGCTCAATGATAGGTCTGACATGACCTTAATAGCACTTGAAGGGACATTAGCTTACTGATAGGTCTGACATGACCTTAATAGCACTTGAAGGGACATTAGCTCAATGATAGGTCTGACATGACCTTAATAGCACTTGAAGGGACATTAGCTCAATGATAGGTCTGACATGACCTTAATAGCACTTGAAGGGACATTAGCTCAATGATAGGTCTGACATGACCTTAATAGCACTTGAAGGGACATTAGCTCAATGATAGGTCTGACATGACCTTAATAGCACTTGAAGGGACATTAGCTCAATGATAGGTCTGACATGACCTTAATAGCACTTGAAGGGACATTAGCTCAATGATAGGTCTGACATGACCTTAATAGCACTTGAAGGGACATTAGCTCAATGATAGGTCTGACATGACCTTAATAACACTTGAAGGGACATTAGCTCAATGATAGGTCTGACATGACCTTAATAACACTTGAAGGGACATTAGCTCAATGATAGGTCTGACATGGGCTTGTTGGAGTATGTCTCATCATTTCAGTCTAGACTTTCAAATACTTGTGAAGTCGCTTTGGATAACTTGAAGGGACCCCAGGACAAAATTAAAGTGAATTATGACAAACATCCTCAAGAGAGAAATTTCAGGCCTTGCAATAAAGCCTTAGTGTTTTTGCCAATCCCTGGTCAATCAGTACGTGCTAGGTACCATGGTCCGTATGTTATTGACAGAAAAGTCAGTGATGCTGACTATGTTTACAAACACCATACCGTCGTAATAAGACACAGCCTTGCCATGTCAGTATGATTAGAAAGTACAGTAAACTATATATATATATATATATATATAACAAACCTATTTTTTAGTCCCGGCCATTTGTTGTATATATGCTGTTTACATATGCTTGTAACAAACTACGGTTATTACAAACTACAATTAGTGGTCCCTTTGAGTTCGTTATAACCGTAGTTTACTGTATCATGAAAGAAATGACAAAGTACTTAGTCAGTGTTTTGCCACTGTTTCTCCTGTGGATATTGTATCAGATTGGGATGGTGATGAGAATTGAGACTTTTTTAAGTTTGATGGCATTGCTGAATATGCTACCCTTACGCTAAACAATTCTGAAGTCTTAGCCTGGATGTTAGGTTAGGTCATGTCCTAGGCCATGGTCAGGCACAGCCCATACAAGCAGAGGTGGAAACTATTTCAGAATTCCAAGTTCCATAAAACATATCCGCAGCTTTGCCATGTTTTTCTTGAATCTTGTCAATCACTTTAGTATCAAAAGGGAGATGAAATTTAATGATATAAATGATTTCAGTGGATTTATCAAAAAGGACAAGACCAGGTTTGTTGGCCTGGATAGGCCTGAGGCTGTATACGGGCAGGCCTATTCCAATAAATTTTGTATTTATGATTTTCACTGCTGTTTCTGAGAAAACTTGTCCACACAGTATGCACTAAGTTGTAAAGCAGGGTGCAAGGGCCATAACTCTGTAAAAAAGGATTTACAACACCAATTCTCAAACTCAGTTAAGATCATGATCAGTAACATCAGTGTGAAAAATTTCAATTCTCAAACTTTAATATTTTGTGAGAAATTTTGGCAGGGGATAGAAAAGTTGACTATTGGAAGGTTGCTTGCCTTTGTATCAGAGAAAGAAAATAGGAGATTAAATTTACCTACTCTTATTAGTCTTCACGTGCACATTAGTTAATTATTTTACAAAATGTATGGCAGACAATTTCTCTGTTTACATCACTCTGAAACATAATTACTTTTTTAAAGCATTTTCTGTAACAACTGTTTTTTTTATAAAATCCCCGGCCATAGATTAATGTGTGTGATGTTAGGTAGCATTAGGTAGCATTCAATCTCTGGAGTTCGTTAGAGAGTTATTTAGTGTTAGAATCCTGTAGGGGTGATGTACACAGTTAGAATTAGCATTAGAATTACATATTTTAGTTTCTTCATTCAAGTTTATACATTGTTTTGTAACAAAAATAAGAGAATCACGTTTAGTTCCTTGTTGATCTTCCATAGTTTATTAAAAGGTTATCACGTTTAGTTCCTTGTTCATTTTTTATTAGGTAAATCATTCAAATTTAGATTAGTTTTCATTTTATATTAATACATGCTCAAAAATATTTAGTTCCACTGCACAACAGTTGAAATAGTCTATTGACGTTAGTGAGTGAGTTGGATTGAACGCTACTTTGAACAGCATTTCAGTTATAGCATGGCATGTCAACTTGATGTGGAAGAAAAGCCTGAAGTAATCAAATGCAATGGATCCCGTGAAGATCCGGGTTAGAATAGGTCTCTAGCAACCCATACTTGCCGTAAAAGGCGACTATGCTTGCCGTAAGAGGCGGTGGTTAGGCTCGCTGACTTGGTTGATGCATGTCATCGTATCCTAATTCCGTTGATCGATGCTCATGATTTCGGTCCACACTCAATTATTTATACAGATCATTGTCATATATCTGGAATATTGCTGAGTGCTGCGTTAAAACAACAAACAAACAAACATATGTAATGGATTATATGTAATTCAGTTGGTATCACAATCTCATCAGCATCACTAAGTTATGTTTCTTTCATTTTAGATTTTAGATTTTCCAGGGGCTACTGAGCTGTTTCAGTCTGTCTTTCCGAGACACTTCATAGCTAAATAGCCTCGTATGTATTCTACCTGAAACCACGCAAAGTACAGGATTCATCAATTTTGATTTGTTCATTTGTCATACGGTTCAATGAGTGACATGCTTGATCTAGGTATTGTTAGAATGGGACAGCCCAGTTGCATTTAGATTTAGTATTTGTTGGCGAGGTTAGATGAGGTGAAATAGTGCATTCCAGATTATTGCACTTATCTAGTGATGTGAGATTTTGTTGGGATACACCTGAATTGTTTATGCTAAAGTTGTGTTTTGATTTTAAAGTGACCTTAAATGGATAGACTTTGAAAGAATACAGGACATATGATCAGTGTGAAGAATATGATTGCAACATACAGCAACATTGCACTGAAACCAATTAATTTTGTCACTTTTCTTTATTGTTTTGATATGAAATTGAGTGTTTGTTGCACTATGAAATAAAAGAGAAACACTAAGAAAAGAAGACAATTGTATATTGTATATGTTATTGTTAGAAATCATGCCTTTCTCAACTGATACCTTAGATTGTTTCAGGTGTTTCACATAGGTGTCAAGTCTCAAGGGTCGGCTGAGAAAGCCCACGTGACAACTATTTTCATAATGTCCACGGTTCCTAAAAAATCCACTGAGTGATAGATAACAATGAGCAATCAATCCAAAGTGCAGTGCAACATTTAATGTTGTTTGAGAAAATTGTTACATGCCTTGAAAAATAAAGCAAATTATCATAAGCAACTGTTGTCAGACTCTGTTTGGGTTAATAGATTTAATTTGAAAGGAA
Source organism: Haliotis cracherodii (assembly GCF_022045235.1). NCBI lineage: Eukaryota > Metazoa > Mollusca > Gastropoda > Lepetellida > Haliotidae > Haliotis > Haliotis cracherodii. Next base: position 2,019,395 of record NW_027266330.1, read on the forward strand.
TCAGACAATTGATGACACTTGTGATTTTCAGCAGACTATAACTGGAGACATCATTTTCAATTGTCAAAAGGCCTGATTAATTGCTTTGTTTGGCCATTTTTGTCTGTTCACATCATTCCAGACACAGAACATTTTATATGAAAATGTATACATGTATATGCTAATGTTTCTATCCAGAGATGTTACTTACCTTCCAAGAAACGCATATATTTCTCATATAATCCATAACTTTCATATGAACACCAGAAGCATACGGAATGGGCTCAATCAAAACAGTTTAAATGTACAGTGAAATTCATTCGACATACATACAAAAGTAGGGGTGTCATGAGGTAGGTTTCTGACACAGGAGGAGATTAGACTTAGAAAATAATCTCGATCCAACCCTTTTACTCGAAATGACTTCCAAGGTTGTAACATCTTTATTATGTGTAGCTTATAGACAGACCACTGTTGCATTTTAGGATAGGAATAACCATTCAGTTGAGGTAGTGAACTGCTGATATACATAAGAAAGTTATTATTGCTGGAGACATGAATGAAAACTGCTGTCAATGATCTCATGGTGAACCGAGGTTCACATAATGTAATCAGTGATAGAGCGGCAGCCCAGAGCACTTTGGTCAAACGAACAAGGTACTAATATCCGAACACAGGAACATTTACTGTGTAGTACTTTGAATGTATACTTTAGTCAAATTTTACCAGAGTGTACACTGAGTGCATTAAGGGTCAAAACATTTGGGGGTGTCTGACGGGCCTTATGCAGCAGACGATTTGTCTGGCAATGGGTATTTTATACTTAGTAGAGTGTAATAGTTCATTTTATGTTGATTTCATGTGGTACCTCCATTGTTTAACCCAGCCCAAATTTTGGGACCCTCTCTGGGGGTGTTTGGCAGGCCTTATGCAGAGGAAGATTTGTCTGGTGTGGCCCATTCTGTACTCTGTGAGATGAATCAGTTCATTTACACTTACTTTCATGTGGTACCTCCAATGTTTGATCCAGCCCTTGAATGGTCCCTTCTTTTGGGGGGCCAGGGGGCACACGCAGCAGGGGCTCCCCGGCAGACAACCATATATGAATATGTTGGGTTACACAGTAAATCTTCCTGTGTTCGGATATTGGTACCTTGTTTGTTTGACCAAAGTGCTCTGGGCTGCCGGTCTATAAGGTGTCGAGAGTCATAGCCCGGTCATTGATCCTATTATTGTCAGTCAAGATTGACACAATAGATGCAGACGTTATCACGTTTAACAGAATCGCAATTGTAACCGGTCAACAATGAGTCAGGAATGTGGTAAGTAGTCATTAGGAAGTTACTTTATTAGAAGTTACTTTATTTGAAGTTACTTTTTAGTGTAGAAATTTCCAGTTGCCAGTTAGGCTGTTAGGGACAAGAGGGTTTTTATGCATCTCTCACACATTTCATCACATCAAGACCACCTTTCATGTGAGGATCACTAATCACCCTTGATTCTTGAAAGCTAGACCACCGTCCCTGCTGGGTGAATATACTATACTGAACCGAAAAAGAAACATCACCCCAAGAAACATTGAATGAAAAGTTGTCATTGAAATATCTTGGTAATTTATTTCAAAGTTTCTAAAATTTAACATTACCTTGTCCGGAAAAATGAAATTTGATGATAAAAAAAACAAAGCAGATGACAATAAAACCGATCGTCCAAATGCATCACGGCAACACCCATGGTAACCCGATACACCTGAGTTCCGTGCAAATTGAAATGCACACATCCCCCATTTCTTGCCCTATAAAAATTCACCCAGATCGGATAACATTCATTCGTTTTTGAAATGCTACCACATGCCAAGATTGACAAGAAATCAGCGACACCAACCTGGACAATTGCAAGCTGGACAAACCGCCCGGCAAGTAGCCAATGCATTTCAAGTCCTCTTAAGGACCACATACAGGCTTCAGCAACGGTACCAGACAACCAACACTACAGATGACCGACCACGTAGTGGGAGACCAAGGGTCACCTACCGACGTCAGGATCGTCAGGTTGTGCGACAAGAGATCGCTTTGTCGCTGCTACGGAAACTGCTCAACAGACCAATGGGGACACCCAGCGACACATTAGTGCAGACACCGTGCGTCGATGATTGGCGAGCAGACACTTCCACTGTCACAGGCCATACCGAGGTCCCATTCCAACACCACGTCATCGCCAAGATCGGGTTCAGTTGGCAACACAGCACCAGCATTGGCACCACCAGCAGTGGAGAAGAGTCCTCTTCTCAGACGAGAGCCGTTACTGTATCTCAACAGCAGAAGGCAGAGAGAGGGAGAGAGAGAGTCTGGCGACTCCGTGGGAAACGTTATGCGGATGCTTGTGTGGTTGAGAGAGACTCGTGGGGTGGTCCGAGCATCATAGTGTGGGGTGGAATTGGTCTTGCAAAGAGGGTCGGCTCTGTGGTCTTCCAGAACATCGGTCCAGGGAAAGGCAATGGTGTCACAGCAGCTTGGTACATTGATCAAGTCTTGAGACCACACGCCATACCTCATTTGGCGCGTCGCCGCAACAACACGTTTCAGCATGATAGCGCCTGTGCCCACACTGCGACAGCAATAAGAGACTTCCTCCAGCAGAAAGGCATCAGAGCCTTGAAGTGGCCTGCCCTCAGTCCCGATTTAAATCCAATTGTGCATCCGTGGGACGAGATTCAAAGACGGCTGAAAGACGTCGGAGCAAGGCCGACAACTGCAGCTGAACTGCGTCAGGCGTTCCTCAGTGTGGGCTCAAGTGCCTATAGCCTTCATCAACCGCCTCATCCATTCCGTGTATCGACGTTGCACGGCAGTCATCAATGCGCATGGCGGACACATTGTGATGCCATTTTCTCTGAGACTAGTGTTGTGTTTCATTTTGAGAACATTTGACACTTTAATTTCAACCTTGATGATTAGTTTTTCCAAGTTTCATCTCTTTAGAATGTTTACTGTGTTTGGACAAATAAGGTTTCTCATATATGTATCCATGGTGACGCTACTTTTGCGGTTCAGTATATTAACACTGACTTTCGCAATCACCACTGTATTTTTGTATTTGATATCATATATGTATTGCCATTGCATATTGTAGTTGCTGTGCTGTGCTGTAATTTGTATTGATATGACAATGTTGTGAATTTTGTAATTCATTTGTTGATTTTTACCATTTGTTGGTTGTTTGTTGGTTTCACACTAAGTTCTTTTACGAACAGATTTATGGATTAACATATTGTTTCAATTTGGGAATCAACACCTAACAGTATAACCTCTAATTCTTGTGTATTTCAAATTACTGTATTTTAGCTGCAATCACAACGTTAACATAACTAAATTTTCAGAGTTTCATCAGAAGTCCTCTTCACTGTCAACTACACACAACTAGTTTTTCTCTACAGTAGCTCTTCTGTGTGCCAAGGCGGGAAAACCTCACCTCTGTGTTTGCTAGAGTGAACATCAACTTTCTCACTCTCCTTTTTTTCCTGCAGTTTTGTAGTGTAAGTTCAATTTGCCTGATTGATTTTGTTCTTATTCAACCAATTAAGAGTCAACTGTAGTAAGTTTGGTGCATTGTCAGTACTCATGTAAGTATGCTCTTCAAAAAAAGAAACTACACATCAGTATTGCAACTAGGTTTATTTTTCGAGTTTAGCTTTCATAAATATTATAAATAGTGGAATAATATATAGGTTAATTATGGCAGGCCAAGCAGAATTTCTGTACAAACACGTACGACGTGGGGTTTGGCGTTGTCCTGCTGAAGGATGAGGCCATGGCAGTCGATAATAATATATGTTTAATTTTTTACCAAACCTTTTTTTTAAAACCGATTCCAAAATAAATATCTTTAAGTTTCTACAATTATTGGGGGGCACTGGTGGCCCAGTCGTCTAAGGCGCCGCGATTCGCTGTGCTGAGTTGCGTCCCTTGGCATGCCAGAAACTATGATTGTGGGTTCGAATCCTGGTTCGCCCCGATTATGTTTCTAGGTTTGTCAGCACCATACCCGTGCTGGTGGGTTTCGCCGAAGTTTTAAACGTCTGAGACCTGCATCACTTCGGGCTTTCCTCTCACATTAAGCTGGCACGCCTCGATATGACTGGAATACTGTTAAAAGCGGCGTTAAACCCAACTCACTCACTCTACAATTATTGGAATGTGAATTTTTGTGTTTTGTGTTTTTAACTTTCTCAATTAAGTTTTGGTTCTCTATATTCTACTAATTATTTAATAACGCGCACGCACGCTGAAACATGAGGATATAGGCGCTAGATGTAAATCGTGGTTTCTGTAATGATAAACAAGACAAGAAGTGAGCAGGGCTCAATATAACCCCGACATCGACTCCAACATTTTTCTATATTTAAAATAGGGGCGGTCGGGTAGCCTAGTGGTTAAAGCGTTCGCTCGTCACGCCGAAGACCCGGGTTCGATTCCCGACATGGGTAAATTGTGTGAAGCCCATTTCGGGTGTCCCCCGCCGTGTTATTGCTTGAATATTGCTAAAAGCGGCTAAAAACATACTCACTCACTCAATATATTCAAAATATGAAAAAAACCAGTATTTCTCCGAAAATCAGCTTATTGAAATATAACTTGGCACTGCAGACTATTGGTATAGAAACAAGAGGAAAAGAATCCAAGAAGAAGTTTTCAAGTTGCAGGTCGCACAAATGTTGTTTACGAGTATGAAAAACATCATATTTTCTAGGAAAATTCGCTTATCGAAATAAAATTTGGCACTGCACCTTTCCTATTGGTATAGAAACTACCCCTAATTTTAAACGAATCACTGAAGTAGTTTTCAGGTTATAGGTCACACAAGGTCCATCTAAAAGGGCGGGGGTACAAAAAAGAAAACAACACCAAAAAGGACATGAATTTCCTACTTCAACTCGTGATTGATCTTGTGGTGGCACGTGGTCCTATGCACAGTGCACAGATCACAAACCAAGCGAAGCTAAGCAGTGTTGGTCGCGAAGTGTAATTTGATTGGTGACCGTGTTCGGCAGCTTGGTTCCTGAGAGTTTCTTACGCTTCTATAAAGCACGTGGTATCCCACTAGGCAAGTGCCTCGGTTCACCCAGCAGTGAGTGGGTACCCGATAGGATGAGGTGATAATGTGACTGTTAACCTTCTGGCACGTTACAGGCAGCGTGGGTTGTATACTCCCTAGGGAGCTGAGAAACTGATTCATTGACTGGGGTCGTCATAATAACGCAGCGTTACGTGCATTTACTTGGTGTATGGAAGTTGGTGCATTATACGTGCACTTGCTAGTATCATTATCTCAAGCCAGAGATCTTTTACATCGGAGCACGGTTTCAGCTGTTCTTGTTATCTCAATACGTTGAATATGATCAATGAAGTGTCATGTTTCCCCAAATGTATTTTTCCCCGGTGGATGTCCTTACTGGGGAACCTGACGTCACTACAGGATATGACGTATAGAGAAAGGTTGAGATTATAACCACTTCTCTGATAAAGGGCATTCCACTTCTTCACTGACGCATCCAACTCAGGATGGGGAGTTCATATGGACAGCCTGAAGACCCGGGGCTATGGAAAGCTAAATAAGGAATTCTACGTCAACTGCTCTCAAGGCTTGGGCACTATCCTTGATTGCAGTAGCCACTGGCGACAAAGAAAACTACAAGAAGCCTTTGACATCAGGAGACACCAGCCAGCCATGAACCGTGACCAGGGAACATATCTGTAATATTCTCACGCTTTGGGAATGATTTGTAGCACTTGAACTAGCCTTAGGCTTTTGCTGCCTCAGACGAATAAATAATGGAGAACGACATTCTGTGTTCCATCTTGTATTTATTGCCATTCATACACGGGTGGTACATCTGGTAAAACAGGGGGTCCCGACGGCTAGGTCCCCAAGGGAGATTACTCTAATATGTTATACACCATCACAGCCGCTAGTGGCATAATGCAGTATGATAACAGTACATCCCTTTTCTTATAAAAAAAGTTGGACACAGTAACAGTAAGTGAACTACAGAGCACAGAAAACGACTACAAAGAGTAGACACTTGATATTGATTATATTAAATTACTTCAATGATGCTAAACACTTCAAACTTGAATTACAACTAATAAATCAAAGGTTGTCAATTCTTGACTGTAAATTCTAACTAATATTGTGAAGTGGCCTACATAGCCTATCAGAATGACACTGATACAAACTTACTGTGTTTGACTGTTGTATAGTCTTACAATCATCTTGAGTTAAAACTGGTAAAAACTACACTGAGGCAATAACCTTGGGTTTGACAACCCGACCCGAACGAGTGATATATTGATTATTGGCATTGTCAATAACTTTCTGGGGACTGTGTGTTCGTGATGGGATCGGTGATGTTACAGGGTCATCAGAGGGTTTGACCTCAGCTGTATCACGAGTACAGGTAACGGCTCTGTCAGTCTGTGGAACACGTGGTAACTCACTACTTGTGACATCAATGTTCATTTCAGGTATGTCATGCTTTTCACGTGTCTTTAGTAGGTGACGTCGGTTGCGACGATATTCCGCTCCATCGCCAGTGCGAACAGTGTAAGACCTGGAATTGTGCTGCTTTGTGACTACTGCAGGTGTCCACAAGTTATTGTGTTGTCGTACACGAATTGCTTCTCCTGTTTTAAGGGGCAACAGGGGCTTGGCAGCAGTATCGTAGTAGTGCTTTTGTTTCCTCCGACTTGCTTGTAGTACTTTCTGGTACTGAGAATGATCAACAGATCCAGGCAAAAGTTGATGTTGGGTACAAGGTAATATGGATCGTAATCGTCGACCCATGAGTAGCTGAGAGGGTGATAGATTTGCCTCCATTGGGGTAGTACAGTACTCTAGAATACCAATGCGTGGATCTCTGCCATCTGTCTTTGCCTTGGAAAAAATGCGCTTGATTGTTTGGACAGTTTTCTCGGCAAGACCATTTGACCGTGGGTAACGAGGGCTTGATGTCTCATGCACAAAGTCCCATTTTTCTGCAAACTGAGCAAAGTCTTGTGAGGAGTACTGGGGGCCATTGTCAGATATCACCTTATCTGGTATCCCATGTCTCGCAAATACATCTTTGAGAGCATTGTTAACAGTGGTGCTTTTGGTGCTGGGTAATTTGCAAACTTCAAAGTACCAGCTATAATAGTTGACAACGACCACAAAATCATGGGTGTCCCATAAGAAGAGGTCTGTGGCCACGGTCTGCCAAGGACGACTGGGAATGTCATGTGATATGAGGGGTTCCTTGGGGTTAGAGTTTCTTCTCTCTAGGCACACAGAACAGTTGAGTACATGACTTGTGATATCATTCAACATTTTGGGCCAAAACAAAATGTCACGAGCACGTCGGAGACATTTTTCAACTCCCATGTATCCAGTGTGAATTTTGTCAAGCATACTTGTCCTCGGGGACTTGGGTATGACAATTTTCTGGCCCTTGAATATGATGCCATCCATGAAGGCAAGTTGGTCCCTGAAGTTCCAGAATTCAAGTATTGTCCGTGGGCATAGCTTCCTATGTTCAGGCCAACCATCTATGATAGTTTGTTGGAGCAAGGAGAACTGAGGGTCAGCTTCTGTGGCTCGTCTAATATCCTCCATCCTCTTATCACTGACAGGAACATTTGATACTATCATATGGACATGCACGTCCATACCTTCTGAAAGGTGCGGGTAGGTATCAGGCACTGACTTGCGTGAAAGTGTATCAGCTAGTACTATTTCCTTCCCAGGTCTGTGTTCAACTGTGAGGTCATACTTTTGTAGCTGCAACATCATACGCTGTAACCGAGCAGGGGCGACAGCAAGAGGCTTCTTCATGATAGAGATGAGAGGTTTATGATCGGACTCAACTTTCACATGCCGATCATAAACATACTGGTGGAAACGCTTAAAGCCGAACAGGTTAGCAAACATTTCCTTTTCGATCTGTGCATAATTGACCTCCGTGGTGGTCAATGACTTAGATGCATAAGTGACAGGCTTCCCATCCTGTAAGAGAACGGCACCAAGACCATACTTGGATGCATCAACTTGGAGTGTTAGATCCTTGTCTGGGTCGTAGTAAGCAAGAACTTGCCCAGGTGTCTGTGTGATGATATCCTTGATTCTCTGAAACGCTGTGGACTGAGGATGATCCCACACAAACTCAACGTCTTTGGGAAGGAGCTGTCGCAGAGGGCTGGTGATCTCGGACAGATTAGGAGCAAACTTGGCTAAATAATTAACCATTCCAAGAATTGTTTCCAATTCAGAGCGGTCACGTGGTGGATTCATTGAGCATATAGCAGAGACCTTAGCTGGGTCCGGTCTGAGGCCTTCAGCACTCAAGATGTGTCCAAAGAATTGGATCTCTGTGACACCAACTTCAAGCTTCTCTTCGTTAAGCTTAATACCTTTTTCACGGGAGCGGGAAAGCATGTTCCGCAGGTTGTGATCATGCTCCTCGGGAGTACTTCCATACACCAGAACGTCATCAACTATTGCTGCAACGCCATCTAGTCCCTCATAGCACTCGTCAATCCTTCGCTGAAATTCATCTTGTGCTGAACGTATCCCAAAGGGTAGTCTAAGAAATCTGTAACATCCATACGGGGTGTTGAACGTTGTAAGAAATGAAGATTCCTCAGCCAGTCTGATGGCCCAATATCCAGATCGACCATCGAGTTTAGTGAAATAACGAGCCTTAGAGAGGCTTGGAAGGATGTCTTCAAGTGTTTTCATTGGGTAGTGTGGACGCTGTAAAGTACGATTCAGGTCCAATGGATCCAAGCATATGTGCAGTTTCTTTGAGTGTGGCTTTTCAACGATTACTAAAGAGTTGACCCATTCAGTTGGTTCATCAACCTTTGTGATAATGTTTGACTTTTCCATCCGATCAAGTTCGTCTTTGAGTCTCTCACGAAGTGCGACTGGAACTTTTCGTGGTGGGTGAACTACAGGGATAGCACTCGGATCGATGTGTATCGTACATTCACCTGGAAAGAGCCTAATGCCCTCAAACACATCGGCATATTCTGCAAGAATGGTGCTCTTCTCAAGAGGTTTTCCAGATTTCTCACTCGACCCACAAGTATCAACCGCACAGGTTAGTTGGATAAGCTCCAATTCAAGGCATGTTTTGTGACTGAGTACAGGGTTTGATTCCGTCTCTACAACGTAATACTCAACTGTGAATTCACGATCATCAATCTGACAAGGTAAGCTACATGTACCGTGAGTTTGAAGATGTGTACCGCCATACGCCATCAACTGTTTGGGCGGTTTACTGAGTACAGTTGTAGTGCCAATTTTGGGGAATAATCCAGCTGGTATGATATTTACCTGAGACCGTGTATCTAATTTGAATTCCACTGGTATGCCCTTAATTCCTACCTTCACAGTAACAAAAGCCTGGTTAGTATCCTCAGTTTTGGAGTGGACACTGTCAACATCACTAGATGTATCCATGCTATCAATTAAGTCTATGAGAAAGTCTGAGTCCCCTGAATCAAAGTGTTCATCTGTCACAACCTCATTCACTTTCACTGAGCGACACACAATCTTGAAATGATTCCACTTTCCACAATTGTCACATTTTCTACCTTTGGCAGGACACGGTTCACGCTTAGAATGTGATCTACCACAGTTTCTACACTGACTATGTGTTTTGTCATCACTGTTTGATGATCTTCTATTTGGTGTGTTGTGGGGTTTTACAGGTTGTGATTTCTGTCGGGAGTAATGATACTTTTTGTGTCGATGGGAATTATCACTGGCTGAAACTGTATGTACCTCAGGGTTGGCCATTGTTTTCAACTGTTCCTGAGAGTATTCCAAACTTTGTCCCATTTGAATTGCTTTCTCGAGTGTCAATTTCTCCCCTTCATTTATCAATTTTGCACGAAGTTTAGTAGATGATGTGCCGAACACTATGCGGTCCCTCACCATTTCATCAGATGTATTAAATGCACAATCTGTAGCTAGCAGCTTTAATCTAGTCACAAACTGATCAAAGGAAGATGACCCCTGAACTTCGTTGTTGAATTTGTACCTTGCGAAAACAGGATTCAACTTTGGCTGGACGTATGCTGCGTAGCGAGTGTAGTAAGTTTGAAGTAACTTTTTGTCATCATCAGAAATGCCTGTCCATGTATTGTAAACATCTCTACCTTTTTCTCCCACCCAAAGTAGGAGGTATGAGCACTTCGATTCTTCCGACTTTTCAACCAACGGTCCGTCGAATATCAGTTGCACGTGCTGTTTAAAACGCCGCCACGCATCAGGCAGGTTTGATGCTCCCCAGTCCATAGATGGGGAGGGGATTCCGGAAAGATCCATGACTCTGACACCATGTAATATTCTCACGCTTTGGGAATGATTTGTAGCACTTGAACTAGCCCTAGGCTTTTGCTGCCTCCGACGAATAAATAATGGAGAACGACATGTTCCATCTTGTATTTATTGCCATTCATACACGGGTGGTACATCTGGTAAAACAGGGGGTCCCGACGACTAGGTCGCCAAGGGAGATTACTCTAAAATGTTATACACCATCACAGCCGCTAGTGGCATAATGCAGTATGATAACAGTACACTATCTGCCGAGTGCTTGGGACTTGTTGCTTTTATCTTTGTCGTATCTTACTGATTGTATACGGGCTCATGTAGGGTCAGTAGTTCTGCTCTCTGATTGGTCGATCATACCTTGAGGCATAATAATGTAAGTCTGTGACGTGACTGTAACAGTACTCTTACTGTAGGCTTTATGAATTAATGTATCAATGGTGGTATTAAGTCTGTCATGGAAGAAACTAAGTAACTTTCCATGAAAAGCATATATTTCCATTTCAAGGCGAAAGGGGACTTTTTGGATCTAATATGTGCTCAAAAGACATCAGCACATCATTCATTGTGTCGTATGGAAATATGTTTTCAATGTGATACTATCAAATGACCTTATTGGTCACATTATGTTGAAAACGACATTTGTCTTTGATTATTCATTTACTGGCATTCAAACTCGATGGGATTTTTTTATGCCCATCAATTAAGTAAGGTGTCCATTACAGTTCTTTTTATTTCAACTAATTCATTTCAACCAATTTATATTTTAATCGCTTTAATAATCGGGACACGGACACGGGTGGCCCAGGCGTCAAAGGCGCCGCAATTCGCTGTGGGGAGTTACGTGCCTTGGGCACGTCAAGAAACCAATAATTGGCTCCTGCCATGTATCTAAGGTTGTCAGCACTATATCCGTGCTCGTAGGTTTCACTGTTCACGGTTTCATGGTTTATGTCTCTGATTAATGTAGCTGTGTTTTGGGGTGTCAAGGGACCGAACAACAGTAATGTTAGCCATACGCATTGCCGTTCCCTGTGGCCATTGTCAAAGACATACTCTCCAACTGTCATTGTCGTGAGGGATTCGCTAAGTCAGGAGTGATGGGTCCGACGACCGTTACTCCTTATTACCAATATTAACATTTATCATATAATGGGTAGGTTTCTCGGCAGGATAAAGCCAACGGATAAAAACGATATCCGTTGGGGTCATATGCGGATAGAGATGCAAATATCAAAGGTCAAGTAGGACTACTTTCACTGTTTATAAACAAACATGGCGTCGCCCTTGTCAATCGGCGATCGAGTCAGAACTAACCATCGGGAATCTGAATAAACTACAGAGATAATTGCTATCATTATCAAAAGAACAGTCTAATATACTGAAAATCAGTGTCTAACTGTGACATAGCGAAGGCATTTTATAAGTTTTGGCAACTTTGGAGAAACAATTTTGCGAGGGCACGAGGCCTAGCCAAGCGGGATCAGTAGCAATATATGTGCTTGTAGACCTCTGCAGCTTGAAACCTTCTCCACAAATTAAAATAGTTGGATTTGGCCGAAATATGTTTGAATTGTTACCTTGTTTCATTTTGTCGCTGTGGGTACATCTGACTACACTTCTTAACGTTATGACAGGACAGACCGACAGTCAACAACGTCTGACCGTGGCCGTGACGTCTCATAGACTAGGGTTAGAGTAGCTTCCCTTTGTTTATTTTATTTTTAAAAATCGAAATTGTGAATTATCAAAATATATTGAAATAGCGAGAAATAACTCAATAATCGAAGTAACGAGAAAAAAGTCGAAATTTCGAAAAAATAAGATAATCAAAATAAAGATTGAATAATGGACATTATCAGAACATAACTGAAATTACGACAATGAACTCGGAATTCTTTTAGAAAATTAGAAATAATGGAAAAAAAGCATAATAATAGAAAACATCGAAATTTCGAAAAATATGAAAATAAATAATTGAAATAACGAGAAAAATACTCCAAAATGTTAGCTACCAAAGTCGAACCTCGGTGGCTTCAGTTGCTCATTCTGTGATGAGCCTCTCCAGTCCAGTTGATTGCGTATTCAGAGATGGACTGAAGCTTGGTAAAGTTAATGTATCAAACATTGTGTTGTGTAAATGCTTGTGTGAGGGGGCGCCAGCACATGAATAAAGGTTATCACGCGAGTCTGTTTGGGGATGGTAAATATCCTGCATTAGGAATAAACATTGTATTTAGCGAGCCTTGGCGAGCTAAATACATAGTGTTTATTCCTAATACAGGATATTTACCATCCCCAGACACACAAGCGTGATAACCTCTTTATCATATAATGTCTTTCTTTAATTCTGTGCTTCAAAATCGCTTTGCCTCTCTCACAAACATTACCGAAACATTGCGAGTTTTCCTGGAATGCGCGCATTAATATTTATTACGTCACGGGGTAAGTGATGTTGTGACAGTAGCCAATATAGTTCCAACTAAAATCTGTTTCTTATACAGTGGCGAAGCAACATATACGCAAAACAACAATTGTTTTTAATTGCCTTTCGCACCAATCCATCGGTCTGTCCACAAGAGTAACTGCCCTTTGTCAAAGGGAAGCTACTCTAACCCTAGTCTATGAGACGTCACGGCCACGGTCAGACGTTGTTGACTGTCGGTCTGTCCTGTCATAACGTTAAGAAGTGTAGTCAGATGTACCCACAGCGACAAAATGAAACAAGGTAACAATTCAAACATATTTCGGCCAAATCCAACTATTTTAATTTGTGGAGAAGGTTTCAAGCTGCAGAGGTCTACAAGCACATATATTGCTACTGATCCCGCTTGGCTAGGCATCGTGCCCTCGCAAAATTGTTGAATGGATGCAGTGACGAGTCATATGTGTGATGATTTGCGGTACATGTGTATTCAGGTTTGTCTCCTACAACGTGTTTCACCTTAATTTTTAACACGCAAATGGCAATTGTGTCTGTACACGGGGAATTTTACAACAAACAGACGTATCAACACATAAGGCTTCGAATGTTCACGTATAGGCATTGACACTCATATGGTTCACAAAACCAAGGAAAGTAGCACTTGACAGTAGCTGTGCATGATACAAAACTGTGGGAAGTCACACTAATGACACAATGAGACCAGTGTTACTGAAATTATACCCCATATGTACATGTAGTCAGGGCAAAATAACGTCACGCTGACACTATGTGTCTAGGGCTCCATTAGGCGTGGAATAACAAATACTAATACAAGGGACTCCACCTCCCCCCGCACCCGGCAATGAGCGGCTGGGGTGTACCTGGACCTGACGGAGTAGTCTCCCTTGTACCGCTCACAGTTTATACACAGACAACGAGGACAGTGTTGATGTGACTGACGATCACTGGTGTGTCCCGCACGCGGTGTTATCAATGCAATCTTAGAGGTTTAGTGTGTCTGAACCTGACGGAGTAGTCTCCCTTGTACCGCTGAAAGGTTTATACACATACTGCCTGGACAGTGACTGAATGTTGATATGACTGACGATCACTGGTGTATCCCGCTACCGGTGTTGTCAATGCAATCTCAGAGGTTTAGTCACAGCAAAAAAAATGCAGTTTCCGGTATCCGGATACCTGCCGGATACCACCGGACACTTACCCAAAACGCGTCCGGGTATCCGGTGGCAGATACCAGGCCGGATACCAGATCCGTGGTATCCGGCATGGACACCTCACCTGAAAGTATGCCACCTGGAATCCGGGTATCCGGCACCGGATACCTCACCGGATACCTCAATCTGGGTGTCCAAGGATCCGGCACCGGATACCAAGGATCCGGCACCGGATACCTCATTCTGAGTTTCCAAAAACATGTCACAATTTGGGGGTGCATTTTGTTCAATTAAGTGTGAAACACCTAAATATATATTGGAAACTAACCATGAAAATTGAACATTGCTGAAGGAATCCGGCAGGTATCCGGCAGGTATCCGGATGCAATTTTTCGAGATGTCTTAATCCTGGTAAATGATGTTAGCCTGGGCATATCAGATAGCTGTAGTAACATTCTGTGTCATTTTAGTTGTAAATATCCCCTTAAAGTTGAGATCTATGGGCATGTACTTTTGGAGAAGACAATTTTTTCAATCTTTTTAGATGTTAAGCTGTTTAATGAACAAACATCAGTTCTAATACATGTAAGATGATACCCTTAAATTTCATGTTCAGACTTCCAGATTGTTCTGAGTGAAAGTATAAACTCATCGACTGTGTGCTCACTTTGGCCTTTGGTCCTAGTGAGATGATAATATGATTATTTGTAAAGGTACAAGTACTTGTTACGAGCATACCAGCTTCATTTAAGTTTTGAAACACAATATGCCTCACTCTGAGGGTGACATGTACCAGATTTCATCACACTACAGAGAGCTGTTCCTCAGTTACTGTGAACATTTTTACTGAAAGACATTGAAAGCTAATTTGACCTTCAATATCAGTTGCGACTATTTCAAAAACAATTGTAAATTGCTTCATTCAGTATAACATTGACAAACATATGACAATGATATACAACTATATGTATAAGAGTTATTTAGACTTCTGCAGGAAAAGGCACATTAGAGAACAAGAGTCATCAGAAAGATGACATAACCCCCCGGCAGCTGTCTGTAAAGTAACCACTAGTAAATGTGCAATTCTGTATGTAATGAGTCAACAGTTTAAAGTTCTTTAAGAAGCATACATTGTTTATCCACAAAAGATCCACCATGGTCGCATCCATATGAATGCCAAGTTTCGATCAAATACATTGAATGGTTTTCGAATTCTGCCCCAGAAACGAACCTCATCCCCAATTGAATCTATGTCCAACTTCATTCCATAATAATTTAAAAAAAAAAAATTAGGAAAATCCCAAAATATCAAAAGGCATCACTTCAGTATGTGCCTGATAGCTTTGCCAAGTTTTGATCAAATACACTGAATGGTTTTTGAATTCTGCCCCGGAAACGAACCCCATCCCCAATTGAGTCTATGTCCAACGTCATTCCATAAAAAAAAAAAATTAATTTTTTTTAGAAAAATCCCAAAATATCGAAAGGCACCACTTCAGTATGTGCCTGATAGATTTGCCAAGTTTCGATCAAATACACTGAATGGTTTGGGAATCCTTCCCCTGGAAAAGGAAATGATTACGGATGGACGGATGGACGGACGGACAGACAGACTGGCTGATCGCTATATCACCCCGTATTATATGCCGGGGGGATAAAAAGTAAGTGTATGACCTGTTGCCAACTTCTATCCCTGCCCTAAGGAAGAGTTTGGCCATTAACAATTTTTTTGTCTGGCTATGACATTGACCTTTGACATAGCAGATCAATGTGTTATTCCAAAGATGTCCAAGCAATGCATGGTTTCATCCGATAACTATGGCTATCAAAGTGAGGCAAAATATTGGAAAATCCCCATTTACACACCTGGCTAAAGAAACATAAACAACAAACAAATTATCAATTTCTTTTATTTATATGCCTATATCACACACTGAACATTGTTCACATGATGGTTCCTGATGCAGTATGCAATTTCCTCCTATTCTTCAATACTCATAACAGAGTGGGATAACTGTTCGCTTGAAAGCATAAGCAGACCATGCTCACCAGTTCAGAGTTACTTGCCCTCAAATATCCTTTCCCTTCTATATTGCCATGGAAAAACAGGAACCAGGATGAGGGGAGGCCAGATCGGCTCTATCCCTGTTGCATTGTGTTAGTAGAATTGTGAACATTCTATTTGGTGTTTGGGTCCACATTTATAGACAAGTAGTCGCAAACATCATTCCTTTCAAGTGATTACCACATGGCCAAAGACAATAATTTCTTCAACGTCCTTGAAGGGTCCCACTCCGACTTGGCATTGGCTGGTCTTCTCACATTAGCCAGACCAGCCTGTGTGAGTGTGTCCCAGTGTCAATTGGGATATAACTTCTTGGTAGGCCCCCATTGAAATAACAGGATTCTCCTCATCACTGTCTGCCTATCACTTCTGATATCTGGAAGGGTCCTTCCAGACTGTCAACCAGTCATCCGGGTATCTCAAGCTGGACTTCAGTTTCTGCAAAATTATGTATAAAGATTGTAGCAATAAAAAAGAATCGTTGCAACATGTACTTACAGATAAAAGGCAGCAAATTCACTTAATTTATCGTCTTTGAGTTTTGTTATATACCAAACATTTGAGATATATATTGTTCCATGCTGATGAGTTGAAACAATCATTAACTGACATCTCTTAAAAATGCTTGCCATACAAGCCAAAGTAATAGATGAGGTAGCAAGTGGGCTCATTGATCGCTCGTAATCGTACCCAATAACGTGGGATGTTGTCCATAACAGTCATCATCTGTGCGTCTTGATCGAGCTCATAACTGGTTTGCCTAGTTGAGATTTGAGATTTGATTATTTATAATCCTTGTCATTTAGCTGAACTATTGTTGGATGTAGTGTTAAATGAGTGAAATTGGAAGAAAGCCTGAAGTGATGCAGGTCTTACATGTTTACCACTTTGATGAAACCCACAAGCAAGTGTATGATGCTACCCTCGATTCAAACCCACGACCATTGGTTTCTGTCAAGCCCAAGAGATGCAACTATGCACAGCAAGTTGTGGTGCCTTTGATAATTAGGCCATCCATGCCAACAGGTGATAAAGAACAAGCAAACTGAAGAAATATTTGCAGAATAGCTACATGAACATGATGAACCAAACAGAATAAATTCAAATATTTACCACTCACTGCTACTCTTCTCTTGTTCCTCATTGCTTCCCTTTTTCCATTGATGCTGTGCAGATGACTGACTCATTCATTTATTCAGACATTCTGCAAAAATAAGTAGCATTCACATTACAGAAATATATTATTTAATTATGAAGCTTATACAAAACAAGGACATAACAGTGTAATTATAAAAATATGTTAAGCGTAAAAAAAGTAAAGTCTTTGGTGGCCATTATTGAAAATTATAGTCTGTATTAGCATCCCACAAAAGTTTAGAGTTAATAATCGTTCCTAGATCTTTGTACATTTCTTCATTATCTATAAAAAGCCGATCTAATTTGGATCATCTTGTTTTGACCACAAATCCATTACGCCCCTTATGCAAATCCTTGTCGTCATAACAAACAGTTGACCATAATACTAAAAAAAGGACCTTTGGCGTTTACAGTAAAGTATGTAGAGCAGGAAAATATCTAAATCAATCCATTCCATAAGATCTCTGCACGGAAATCATAAGGTCACGAAGCCCTGCTACGTACCTGGCATCCGCATTTGCTGCCAATCGCCTTTCCAAATACTGTTGACTTCCGCGTTGTGGATGGCTCAGAGGAACTTCGGCCGGCATTTCCGTGGTGGAGGTGAATGAGAACAATCTATCGATACACGAGGTAAGCTTATCGTAATCAAGCATCACGGTGTATATCTATACACGAGGTTTGTTTACATCCATGTTCTAAAATGGCGCCCTGGACCGCAGGGGAATATGGGTAAATTGGCTTGTTCCGGGTTAACACAAAGCTGGGCCCCCGTCTCTAATATCACAATATTGTTTGGCGCAAGTTGACGACGCGCATAGGGAGCCGGGAACTAGTTTAACACGACATAAGCTGGTTCCCGGCTCTCTATGCGCGTCGTCAACTTGCGCCAAGTTATATTAGAGACGAGGCCCAGCTTATACACTGAACACAATCGGTCATTTCGTCAAAACTGGCCAAATATTGAGATTGCAGCTGAGGTAATGCTGGCAGCTGAAGTGACACATTAAGGTAAGGAATATGTGAATATTACAATGATCACGTATTAAAGTAATTTACCACATGTAAGCCTGTCACATGTGACACATTAACTTTCATAACCAACATGTAAGTAAATGTATCAGGATATAATTATATTTTTATATAACAAGTAGCCTGTCTATCATATGTTAGTATATGCTTATGTATATAATGAAGAAATATGTTTACTTTAACTGGATAATTTGTATGCTAATGTGACTCACTGTCTTATTTCATATACTCCCTTAACTCTGTGAGATGATTAATAGCCTCAACATATTTTTCCAGATGTGAAGAATCAAGAACAGCTTTAATGACAGGGAAGTTTTGCATCAGAGATCATCGTGAAGTGGAAGATAAGACATTTTAAGGGTATGAACATTTTCACTTGAACTAGCTGAACAATAACCATGATGACAACTTTATCATGGGGGAATTTTGGGTGGTGGGGTAGCCTAGTGGTTGAAGCGTTCACTCTTCGTGCTGAAGACCCATGCAGGTTTGATTCCTGCCACATAGCTGCGATATTGCTGAGTGTGGCGTTAAACATCAAACAAAGCTAACAGCCGCATACATACTCACATGGGGATTCCAGGTTGAAGTTAGTCCCCATCAACATGATCAACCTATGCTAGTTGTAAGAGATAACTTAATGGATCGGCTGATCAGGCTCGCTGACTTGGTTGATCCATGTCATTGTATCCCAATTGTGTGGATGGATGCTCATGATGTCAATCACTGGATAGTCTGGTCCAGACTTGATTATTTACAGACCGCCGTCATTTAGCTGGAATATGGCTGAGTGCAGAGTTAAACAACAAACACCAACATGATTCTACAACCTGCTCTTGTGGATACCATTTTGAGGATCCTACACATAACTTCTTTTCGGGTCTTAACTATTGCAATATGTTCTACTACATGTGTTTTAAACATATATTTTTTTCATTGGCTTATCTAAATGATGCTCAAATACAAAATAATTATTAATAAAATACTAATTCTATACTATTGCAAACTATCAGTTGAGCAATAATGTAATCATCTGATTATAATTAGATAATGAAGGAGAAGTCCATATTGATTAAATCTACCAGATTCTGAGATAAATGCACGTATTGATTGATTTATTTCAATGTTTTCCTGTACATAATTTTCAACAATTCCATATAAAGCTTTCTTATATCCATGCTGTATAATAATACCTATTATTTCTAATAATAGCATAATTTGGACACACAAATAAGTAATGAATGGTATTTTTATAACAGGTGCCACACGTGCGGGATAGGTCATTTCACATGAATCATTTTTATGTGAATTTAAATCACTACAAGCTGATCTGAGTCCTGAAAGGATATGCCTTCGATTCTGTGAAAATGGAAATGCTTAAACATCTCCCAATATTAACCATGCTATTACAGAATCTGTTCACTTGTTTGTGTATGTAAAATATTTTTTCAACGATTACATCCATCTAATGATTGTTTGTATGTGTGATGTGCCAGTAGAGGTATATATGTACAAGCATGTGCATACGCGTATAAAAATTATGTATGTTTGGCTAGGTACCAGTATATGAATTAGTTGTTTTGTGCGACTTGTATATTAGCATCATCATAGTTTCAACAGACAGTTTATGTATATCAAATGTTAAATGTCTTTGTAGGGAGAATTGCATATCAAAACTGTCATTATTTTATTACTTATGAGTAGAACTTTTTAAGTATCTGGCAAGATACATTTCCTTGGTCCACAGAAACATGTTACTAGTAAACTGTAAACTGACTTGTCAGTGTGGTTGGAAACTAACTAAGCCGTCACTACTCAATTAAGTAATTAACAGATAATTGCAAGTGATAATACCCACCTGACACTAATTGCCCTGTTAATCCCTAATCCACCATGAGTTGACATTGAGTTCATCTTGCTAATGAGCTGTTGTGAGCGTAACAAGATGATAAACATCAAAGGTGGGGCAGGCTTTGATCAAGTGTTCTGTAGAAGAGATTATGTCATTTGTTTAATGTTTATTTAGGATTAGCTACATCCCTTGATCCTACCAAGACCATACTTGAGATTATCAGACAGTTTGTCTGGATACAACCTGATGTCTCAACTGTACTTATTGGATTCTGCCTTGTAGCAAACTATGTGTGTGACAAGGACTTTGACCACTCTGTGCAGATGCATAACAATGCACTTGGGGTATGATTCAATTATGTCACACAAGTCAAAGATGGGTTCCACTGTATTTAGAAACAGACGATAGATGCAATACTGTGTAACTTTATAACAATCAAACGAGTATTCAAATAGGAATACACATATATTTACAATGACCCTTGAAAAGTTCCAAAACCAAATAGAACTACTTAAATTATGATTACACTTGACCAATATATTTGGCAGCTTTTCCCGTTATTGTTAATCTTAATTAAAGATAGGATAAATGATAAAAATATGATAATGATTTTACTCATGACTAATCATGGGCGGATACAGCTTTTTTACAGCTATTTATTGTCTTTGGTGGAAATTTATACAGAAATAAAGATTTATTTTCGAAATAAAAAGGGGGGTGCGCACCACAGCAACCCCCCCTCTGTATCCGCCCATGCTATTGCCAGCAGCCGAAATAAGGTGAGTGAGTGAGTGAGTAAGGTTTTACGCCGCTTTTAGCAATATTCCAGCAATATCACGGCGGGGGACACCAGAAATGGGCTTCACACATTGTACCCATGTCGGGAATCGAACCCGGGTCTTCGGCGTGACGAGCGAACGCTTTAACCACTAGGCTACCCGACCGCCCCTCCGAAATAAGGTCCCCCAAATGTAATATACATAGTTTTTAGTCGATTGTTCAGGTGGTTCTTTTCAGTTGATTTTTTGTATCAGTGTCTATTTTGGCCTACCAATTAATGGTAGATATTAATCATCAATAATAAGTGAGATAATTATTTTCAATGTGGCTCCCATTGCAACTGAAGCAAGGAACGATTCAAATTAAGCCTGATTCAGCTGCTACATTTATATGTACTTGCTTCTCTAATCAGTAATTCAATCAGTTGTATAGTGACTTGATATTTGGAGAAAATATCTGTTGTATGAAATCCTAATGTTACTTACTTTTGTATTTGAGATGATATTTGTATTTGGTAGCCTAGTGGGTAATGCGTTCTCCGAAGCACTGGGTTCTGTTCCCCACATGGGTACTGTGTGAAAAGCCCATTTCTGGTGTCCCCGCAGATATATTGCTGGAATATTGCTAAAAGCTGTGTGGAACTATACTAACTTGCACACTCATTATATAATATTTTGAGATCACTTACATTACTTGTGTGATTGAAAGTTTTGATAATTATGAATACCGTATTCGACAGAATAAGCGCCCAGGGCGCTCTCAAAATTTCCTGCTTTATGCTGGCAGCCTGAAATGTTAATGTACGACAAATATATTTTTCCAGAATGAAATTCCCCATAATTAAGGGTGCATATCACACACGAATGTGTATTATATGCAAATAAATAAGTCTTGTATACATTGATCAATTGGAAAGGGTGCTATTTGGGATTGTTAACGAGACAATATATTAGCAAATATTCCCGTGGGCGCTTATTAGAGCGAGGCGCTTATTACATCAAATACGGTAGTTCTGTTTTATGTATAAGAACCTATTTTATGCAATTTGCATTGCCTTGTTTAACCTTCCTTATGTTTTGATGTAATGCAAACATTTGAGAAAAAATCAGGTGAGCCTGCCTTATGGCACTACAGGAATTGTTTTCAGAAGATCAATTACAATTTTGTATTTTCTGTAAAATTTACTGTTTGCTATGGCTTTTTTACATTGATTAACATGGTTTGGTTAACAGTTGCTTGATAAACTGTCATTACCTTACTCATTGAGAAACCAACTTTTTACCCTTTGTCAATATATGTGTGTTTCTTATATTTTTGATAACAAGATCTTAAAGATGTTATAAATTGTTTCAGGCACCTGGATTTCACAATGACACCAGATCAGACAAGTCATACAAAGGACTCTCAGGGTGATGAATAATCCTCCCCAGAACAACTAGCAGGTTCACCTCAGAAAGTGATGATTCTGAATGACTAATGCCACATCAGTGTGATTCTGTAGGTTGTTTTATTACGACATTAATCAAGTCTAAAGGAATTAATACCACAGCAGTGAGACTATGTTTATGTGGTGTACACTGACGCTGACTATACAAATCTGAATGACTTTTGTGGTTTACTGCACAAACGTAATTGACTTTAGATATTCTTCTCCCTTGAAATTCTTCTCAGATTTGACCGATTTGTTTATTTAGAAAATGGCATTGAAGCATCTGTTTCTGTTTTTGAATGTTCTTGCAAACACCTTTGGTTACTGAACCAATGAAATGTCATAAAATCAATAAATATGATTTGTTATCTTAACAAATTTTTTTGTTTTGCTTCTTTAAAGAAATATGATATTGATCATTCATAACATAGGTGCTAACATATATCAAATATACTAATGCCCTGAATGTTTTCCAACAATTAATACAGCTCACTGAATGAAGTTTTTAGTTCCATGTCAGTAGAAAAATTACATTGATGTTTTTATGTACCGGTACTTTATTAGGTGTTTTCTGTGGATGCACCCATTTGGGTTAATGATATTCTGTTTCAAACTTCAATGAAACTCGTCTGTCAAGATGTAACAAGTACTGATACAGTTCCAAAATAATCTTTTAATCTCACCAGGAACAAAGGCCCAAGTGAGCACATAGCCAATGACTTTCATTTGTTTTGTCAGAGTGAATATGGTGTCATGTCACTTTATGAGCAAAATTCCAACAATATCATGATGGGTGACACCAAGCAATGTACCGATGTGGTGAATCGAGCGCTTCAACCACGAGAAGCTAGAACAAACTGGGAATATGAAGATGAAATGTAAGGATACCATCATACCAGGACTGAATGCTTTTCATTTAATACGCTGAACATCTAAAATGAAATATATATGAATTTGAAAAATGTTTTCACCAAAAGTACCTGCCCATAGATCTCAACTTTAAGGGGATATTTACAACCAAAATAACACAGAATATTACTACAGCTATCTGCTATGCCCAGGCTAACATTATTTACTAGGAGAAAGACATCTCGAAAAATTGCATCCGGATACCTGCCGGATACCTGCCGGATACCTTCAGCAATGTTCAATTTTCATGGTTAGTTTCCAATATATTTTTAGGTGTTTCACACTTAATTGAACAAAATGCACCCCCCAAATTGTGACATGTTTTTGGAAACTCAGAATGAGGTATCCGGTGCCGGATCCCTGGACACCCAGATTGAGGTATCCGGTGAGGTATCCGGTGCCGGATACCCGGATTCCAGGTGGCATACTTTCAGGTGAGGTGTCCATGCCGGATACCACGGATCTGGTATCCGGCAAGGTTTCTGCCACCGGATACCCGGACGCGTTTTGGGTAAGTGTCCGGTGGTATCCGGCAGGTATCCGGATACCGGAAACTGCATTTTTTTTGCTGTGAGTGTATGTGAACCTGACGGAGAAATCTCTCTTGTGCTGTTCAAAGCAAGCAATTGTCTATACACTGTCATATGACAGTCCAAGCAGCAACTTTGTTTTTTTTAGCGTTTGTTTTTTACTCCACTGAATGAGTGCATGAGTGTATGAGTGTAGAGAATGGATGCAAATAATTCGACAAAACCGTTCCTAGAAATCTCTGCTAAAAGAATCATCTGTACTATTCTGACTGTTCTGGAGAACTATAGCCAGGAACATGAAATGTTCGCTGGGAATAACACTGGGAGCATTCGTGCGAACGCTGAGTGCTTCGCAGATTTTGTAGTTCATGTAAATCGTGCGGCACGTGAAATTGCCTATGTAGTGCCAAGCTTTGTGAAAATAAAGTCAGTTCGAAAAACACTGCGTAACACTGACTATATCGTGAGCTTTCAAAGAGTGATGATTCCATGTGTTTTCCCGAAAAGGGGAGTGTATCCTGCAAAAACGGTGGCACCCATCACAAAGGCATGCAAAGGCAAGCCAATTGTTCACCTGAAAAACACGGGAATATGAGGTGGTGTTAAACGTACAATCTACAAGAATGGTGTTCTCATACACGTGACTGTTGCTAACAATTGATGCCATTACATATAAATATCTTATTCCCGTCTTTCCAGGTGGTTTTCCATCGCTACTGAAAGTTCCTTTTTAAATTGAAGTTCACATAAGGTAAAGTGTGTGTGAGTGAGTTACGGTTAACACCGGCCTGAACAGTAGTTCAGTATTTGCGTGATAGTTTGGCGTTTATCACTTTGAGCAAGGTATGGTACCGACAAACCTAGAAATACAATCATGGTACTGGTGAACCTGGATTCAAACCCATGATCCTAGAACTCTGCACAGTGGACCACCTGTGTCCCCACACTCGCACATAATACATGAATACATGAACGAGGTGATGAAATGGGGAATAATCACTTTATCAGATTGTGACATATCATAAATGATGGGCAGAGATGACATCAAGGTGATAAACTTTGTAAAACCTTCACGGCAGGCAGTGTTCCCAGCACTTTCTCACAAGGATTAAGGATCTATGTCTTTGACCGCTTGCAATTGCTATTCTGATAATGCATTTCACTCACGACCGGACCGCCTCCGTGATCTAGTGGTAGAGCGTCTTCCCGGAGAGCGGATTGTCCGGGTTCGATCCCCGGCCGCGTCATACCGAAATACGTTAAAACATGGTACTTGTTGTTACCCTGTCTGGCGCTCGGCATTAAGGGGCTAAAAGGAGTTTTAGTGGTGGTGTGCACTATCAAATATACTCTTCACAAATAAGAAACGCGTAGCCAAAATTGTGTGAGGTGGGAAATACATTTATAGGAGGAACCAAGGAATACGAAAACACTTGGTGATTGTAGTGTTCTCGGTAATCGGTACATAAGATGATACACCGTTGCCGTTAGCTGCAATTGGGAGGACGTGTGATAGGAGAATTTCGTTGACGTATCGTTGAGCCGTAAAACTGCCCTGGATATGGACCAAACCTGTCCTGCCATGATGCCCGCAAACATCATAACGCTACCCCCACCAAACCTGTCCGGCGTAACGTTCTCCCCGACGTCTGTAGACTCGTGCTCTCCCATCCCCTCGACGGAGGAGAAATCGTGATTCGTGGCTGATCCAGACATCTCTCCATCGCAGTTGAG
The DNA here is from genome assembly GCF_022045235.1 of Haliotis cracherodii. Taxonomy (NCBI): domain Eukaryota; kingdom Metazoa; phylum Mollusca; class Gastropoda; order Lepetellida; family Haliotidae; genus Haliotis; species Haliotis cracherodii. Next base: position 2,044,816 of record NW_027266330.1, read on the forward strand.
GCGATAACCTGTGTTGACGACACCAATGCAGTCGTTGTTGACGACGTTGTCGACTCAATATGACGTGTCAAACAGGACGTCTTGCTCGTAGACCTGCTGCTCCTAAACGGTTTCGTACGGTCTGGTCGGAGATTCTGCGCAGTCCGGGTATTTGGGATGCGGTTGAGATGTCTGTGGTCGTTCTTTCACGTAGGTGGCGCAGTCGGATGTAGCGATTTTGGGCGGGGTTTACTCTTGGTCGTCCCCACCTTGGCAGAACAAGTGTTGACCCATGCTGTTGAAACCGATCCCATGGCCTTGTGATAATGTTGTGCGCTACATTGAAAACCCTGGCTACAGCTGATCGAGATTCCCCTGCCTGCAAGCGGCCTATGAAGTTGTTTCTTTGCACTTCTGTTAATCTTGGCATGTTGTTGAAATGTCACTGATCGATTGACGCAGATGCCAGACAGTCAAAAACCCTACTCTTTCATACCGTTCATATTGCTGATGCACGTGCAGTACGTGCAGCTACGTGGCCCATTGTTAATGCACTGGATGCGTTTTTCCGTATCGTAATTGTTTCCCGACTAACGGCTTGCATGTCCTTTTTGTGATCATGTTGATCCGGGCACTTTGTCACTGACACTACAACACAATAAACCTCTTTAGTTTGCACCTCCAGGTCCGCTAATTTTGCTTTTATAGCCGAAACATATCCGTATTGCTTTGGTTATTTTTGGATAAGTATATAACTGACAAATTGATTGCAAGCAATAGTCACATGCCATATGCTGTATTGAAACGGTGTCACTTGAGATGCTAAGAAGAGACACGTTTACATGTTGTGTGAAGGCTTGATCTTCGACTGGAACTGGATACTTCTGTGAAGAATCATAACAGCCGCCCAATGTTTACTCAGGTCAACATAAAATACAGCATAAGTCGGGAACTGTGATCAACAAGTATCATTAAGATATTAGCCATTCACGTTACAGAGGTATTATGTAAGCAACTGTCATATCTCAAACACTGTGACTGTCACATGTCGTTAATGCGTGAATTGTAACAAGTATTGTTTTTATAGCTGACGACCACACTCGACATCAACATACAAACTGAGGTAGCATACATTACATCAAACGACCTATGTTCCACATGACCAGTGACTCGTCATTCAAATACAAATCAGTAATGGAAATACTTCCGCATCAAAGGGTATGTGCGGTGAATGATAGTAGTGTGTGTAACTGCTCTGCATGTCACAGGAAATATACAGAGCATATGTTGTATTTCCAAGGAAAACCCGTCTGAAACACCATACCCAACCCATCCACTCAACCTGGGTTGTGATTCGTGATTTTGACATTTCGGTATACTTCTTCAAATCGCAATTAGTATTGTTGATTTTCATTATCGACAGAAACCAAATCTCTATACTCATGTTTCAATGGAATATTTGTGATCAGATTGGGCATGCGTCGTCTACAACGCGATGAGGGCTTTAGACCTATTGGAATACTTCAAACTGGTAGAACTCAGCGAGAGGTAAACAACATGTGTCTCAGTCTGTGTTTTTCAGAATGACTGCCGTAACGAAACTGCATATTGTCCATGGACGGATCACGAGACAGTACTACCGAGACAACATTAGCGCTGATAGTTGTGCCATCTGCACACCAAGCTGATCAATGTTTTGTCTTTCAAGACGATAGCGCCCCTGAAAGAGGAGTGTACAAGACTCCCCCAAAATGTCATTGGGAGATTGATTCGGACCATGCCACGCCATATAAACGAATGTTTGACCTATGGTAGAGTCATGACTCATTATTGATCAAGTCATCTCAACCGTTCCTTTTTGGACTACAAAACCTACAAAGCCGTCTTTCTTGGGTATTGGCATCTTAGAATAGACCGCCAACACGAACTGCTGATTGTCATGTTATACCTTATAAATCCATTACCATCACTCAATACCTCTTTGCATTTCTGAAGTCATCTGTTATTTTCGAATATGCCCTACTATTATTACAGAGTATGTATTGTTCGTCGGATCATCATTTAAGTGTGCATTCCACACATCACTGATACATTGTATTTTGATCCCACTTTAATGTAGTTCAATGGAACACAAATGTTTATTCGCTAATATCAATTTGTGGAAATAGAAAATGAATATAAAACCAGCATAGACTGCAAGGAAACAACAACTTATGGCCAATATAAAGATATAACTATCTTCTTCCTTCCCCTGATGTCACGTAAGGAAGTATGGAGGAGGAAGTTACACGTACATTTTCCTGAGGAATAATTGAAAACCTCTGAATGTTTCACTTTTGCCTCGTAAATATACCACGGTTTAGTTTATAATGAGCAATTTATTCCTCTCACATAATGGTATCGTTACTGAGGGAGCCAATTCCCTAACCAGATTAAGAGGAAATGGAAACCAAACTTAGACAAAATCTACTGATGATCCTGCTATCAACTGTACGCTTGAATAGATCAGAACTCACACTTCAGGAAAAACAAAATATGATTGATGTTTCTGTTTAACAGCTGTTGCAATTGTGACATACAATAATAAGCCGTCAGACTTCGTACGTCAGACAATTCAAGATGCCTAAGTAATTTTAAGGGAATCTGTCAAAGAGTAGTAAGCCTTTCCATCTAAACTTAAAAAGAGTAACTGTGCTTCATATAGAGTTCAATAGAAATTAATTTTGAAATTAAATGATATATCTTTTCATACATATTCATCTTTTCATACATATTTCAACACAATATTATCTCTTTGGGGACGTTATCTATAACAGGGCAACACTCGTAACATGCAGCTGGTTGGTCGTCCACGCGTGACGTCACGTCAACAAGACAACCATATTCGGCTGGTGCATCTACGGAATCGATACCAAACAGCCACACAAACAGCTCGGATAATTCCTGGGTTGAGACCAATTAGTGGCAGAACCGTACGCAGTTGGTTGAGGGAGCACAACAACCGCCCCTGACGTCAAGCAATACGCCTAATTTTGCGTAAACGTCACCTGTCAGGCACGCCTAGCTTGGTGTAGACAGCATCTGAGGTGAAGACAACACTGGAACAGTCCAGGTTTCATCGATGGACCTTCAAGGGTCTTCAGGCGTCCAGCTGAATGTCATCAGCTTGGGGGTTGCAAGTGTCATATACTAGTAATAAGGTGGCATCATACAATCATGGGAGAACACAACTCATCATTGTTAATGGCAATTTCGATGGGGTAGGACACGGGGTAGGACCGTTCGAGATCAATTGCAAGTTCTACCTTTTGTGCATATGCAGAGACGTAACATCACGTTGCAGTAGGATAATGCCCGCCCACATGTTGCAACCGACTTTTTGAGGGAGCATAATATTGCTGTACTGCCATATCCGGCTGATTCTCCAGTCCGCTCCTCTACAGAACATGTCTGGGATGAGATGTTACCCCACACCTCTTTTTGTGTGTGTCGCTTTGTCTCCTGTTACCAGGGATGGGTTTTGTCACTGAATTTGTTATGATAAAACATTGATTAGATGAATGGCAGTAATGGATTCTACAGGGGTTAAAAGCAAAACAGCTGTGAGAAATACATACAGGTGCTCGCGAAAGGGTAAGCATGTCCGGTCTACCAGTGCACTCGCAACTCACATATTTGCATAAGACAGTAACTGTTTTTTGGTGCCTGACTCCAAACAGCAGTACTCCTGCCATGCGAGAGATGGAATGCTTCTAAACCGAGAGGGAAAACATAAAATACATACTTTTGTGCTTAAACTATAGAGAATACAGTTTATACGTTTGTGCTTAAACTATAGAGAATACAGTTTATACGTTTGTGCTTAAACTATAGAGAATACAGTTTAATTCACAGAATACTGAAAAACTTTAAAAGTGGAAATACCAAGAATTAAGCAATATGTTTATGGTGATGAAGCAAATTAGTCATGATTTGTCTTTGCTTTAAATTACCAGTATGGTAATTATAGGGCAGAACATAGCCATGAAAATGTTTCTTTACATCACAGCACAGCCTAAGGTATCGACTAGAGAGTATAGTTCTTGTTATTGCTTTGAAACGTTCTTGAATTTACAATTTGCAAACAAGAGAATTGATGCCTTAAATACAAGTTTAATACTCAGACAATGTCCCACAATATTTCAAATTTCAGGAACCACCAGCAATTTCATTTTCCTGTACGAACACCATTTCATCCAGGTTGAAGGGTTTAGTTGAAGGGAACGTCTTGCAGAACGTGGAATTGGCAGTTCATGACGTGAATTCCACACTTTGTGGCTACTAATACTCGCAATACTGCTACCAACCTGAAGGTCATACAGTTACAGGTGACTTTTGTTGACAGCATAAACAACCTTCGTAAGTTATTCAAATATTGGCCAAAATATCGGGAGCAGCTTCCTACCAATTGGGATCAAAACTTTAAAATCATTATGGGTGTTGTCGAACCATATGCCAAAAACAATTGGCCAACGAGAAGAAGAACTGGGTTAAGTCAGTGCGTGGTGATGCCATTTGTAGAACGCACAAACTGAAAAAAGAGGAAACAGAATTAGAATTAAACCATTCTGTCCCGGCCAGCAATAATCCAAGGTCTGGCTATCCTACATGTAAAGTCTGCAGTTGTTCCGAATGACAAGCCCTCAAATAACATAACTATAATAAGGAACCATCACTTCAAATATTGGTGTAAGTGTGATTTCAAATAATGCCACATATAAAGCTAGTGTGTTATCTGAGGAAGAAATCTGCTAAAACCATTCATCAGTACTTTCAACTTTTGACTTGACTCTAAATTCTGACGACATGTTCATTCCTCTTTTGTACTGGTTTCCAAAACTCCACATAAATTGGCACAAACAGAGATATATAAATCACTAAATGCCTGTCTGAAAGATTGACCATAAATGTTTTTACAGAAACATCCATACATCGCAAAATCTAGATTTAAACTTATTTGGAACAGCAGGCAATACTGTATTAAGCAACGAGACATTGCATCCATCTATGGGTTTATTAAAAGTAATTCCAGCCACATGACTGTGTTTGCATGTTTTTGGGAACGTCTTATTGCATCAATTTAAAAGGTGATATATGCTAATTGGAATAATGTTCACATTAGTATATGTATAAAGTGTCTATACAGCACACTTCCACCAACACCACCGCCACTTCACACCACCAACACCACCACACACCACCGCCACTAAACACCACCAACACCACACCACCAACACCACCAACACCACCAACACCACGACACACCACCCACACCACCAACACCACCGCCACTACACACCACCAACACCGCCAACACTACACACCACAAACACCACACCACTACAGACCACCAACACCACCAACACTACACACCACAAACACCACGGCCACAACACACCACCAACACCACCGCCACTACACAACACCAACACCACAACACACCACCAACACCACCAACACCACCGCCACTACACAACACCAACACCACAACACACCACCACCACCACTAACCACCAACACCACACCACCACACACCACCAACACCAACACACACCACTAACACCAACAACACTACACACCACTACACACCACCAACACCAACACCACCACACACCACCAACACCACACCACTACACACCACCACACACCACCAACACCACCTCATACCACCAACACCACCAACACCAACACCATCATTACCACCAACACCACCTCAACACACCACCACACACCACCAACACCAACACCACATACTACCAACACCAACACCAACACCACCACACAACAACACACACCACCAACACCACTACACACCACCACACACCACCAACACCAACATCACTACACACCACCAACACCAACACACACTACCAACACCAACATTACTAAACACCACCAACACCAACACACACCACTGCACGCCACCACACACCACCAACACACCACTAACACCACTACACACCACCAACACCACAACACACCACTAACACCACTACACACCACCAACACCACAACACACCACTAACACCACTACACACCACCAACACCACAACACACCACTAACACCACTACACATCACCAACATCAACACCACTACATACCACCAACACCAACACACACCACCAACACCAACACACACCACCAACAACACCAACATCAACACCACTACACACCACGAACACCAACACCAACACACACCCCTACACACCACCAACATCAACACCAACACCACCAACACCAACACCAACACACACCACTACACACCACCAACACCACACACCAACACACACCACTACACACACCACCAACACCAACACCAACACACATCACCACCACACACCACCAACACCAACACCATTACACACCACGAACACCAACACCACTACACACAATTACACACCACCAACACCACCGCCACTACACAACACCAACACCACCTCATACCACCAACACCACCAACACCAACACCATCATTACTACCAACACCAACACCACTACACACCACCAACATCAACACCACTACACACCACAACACCACCACCACACACCACCACACACCACCACATACCACCGCCACTAAACATCACCAACACAACACCACCAACACCACCAACACCACCAACACCACGACACACCACCCACACCACCAACACCACCGCCACTACACACCACCAACACCGCCAACACTACACACCACAAACACCACCAACACTACACACCACAAACACCACGGCCACAACACACCACCAACACCACCGCCACTACACAACACCAACACCACAACACACCACCAACACCACCAACACCACCGCCACTACACAACACCAACACCACAACACACCACCACCACCACCACTAACCACCAACACCACACCACCACACACCACCAACACCAACACACACCACTAACACCAACAACACTACACACCACTACACACCACCAACACCAACACCACCACACACCACCAACACCACACCACTACACACCACCACACACCACCAACACCACCTCATACCACCAACACCACCAACACCAACACCATCATTACCACCAACACCACCTCAACACACCACCACACACCACCAACACCAACACCACATACTACCAACACCAACACCAACACCACCACCAACACCACTACACACCACCACACACCACCAACACCAACATCACTACACACCACCAACACCAACACACACTACCAACACCAACATCACTAAACACCACCAACACCAACACACACCACTGCACGCCACCACACACCACCAACACCACAACACACCACTAACACCACAACACACCACTAACACCACTACACACCACCAACACCACAACACACCACTAACACCACTACACACCACCAACACCACAACACACCACCAACACCACTACACACCACCAACACCACAACACACCACTAACACCACTACACATCACCAACATCAACACCACTACATACCACCAACACCAACACACACCACCAACACCAACACACACCACCAACAACACCAACATCAACACCACTACACACCACGAACACCAACACCAACACACACCCCTACACACCACCAACATCAACACCAACACCACCAACACCAACACCAACACACACCACTACACACCACCAACACCACACACCAACACACACCACTACACACACCACCAACACCAACACCAACACACATCACCACCACACACCACCAACACCAACACCATTACACACCACGAACACCAACACAACTACACACAATTACACACCACCAACACCACCGCCACTACACAACACCAACACCACCTCATACCACCAACACCACCAACACCAACACCATCATTACTACCAACACCAACACCACTACACACCACCAACATCAACACCACTACACACCACCAACACCACCACCACACACCACCACACACCACCACACACCACCACACACCACCACATACCACCAACACCACCACACACCACCACGCACCACCACACACCACCAACACCACCACACACCACCACATACCACCACACACCACCAACACCACTGCCACTACACACCACCAACACCACCCCATACCACAACACCACCAACACCACCACACACCACCACACACCACCACACACCACCAACACCAACACCACTACACACCACCAACACCACACCACTACACACCACCAACACCACACCACTACACACCACCAACACCACACCACTACACACCACCACACACCACCAACACCACCGCCACTACACACCACCAACACCACTACACACCACCACACACCACTACACACCACCACACACCACTACACACCACCACCACAACACCACCAACACCACCAACACCACCACACACCACTACACACCACCACACACCACCAACACCACCACACACCACCAACACCACCACACACCACCAACACCACCACACACCACTACACACCACTACACACCACCACACACCACCAACACCACCACACACCACCAACACCACCACACACCACCACACACCACTACACACCACCACACACCACCAACACCACCACACACCACCAACACCACCACACACCACCACACACCACTACACACCACCACACACCACCAACACCACCACACACCACCAACACCACCACACACCACTACACACCACCACCACAACACCACCAACACCCCCACACACCACCACACACCACTACACACCACCACACACCACCACACACCACCAACACCACCACACACCACCAACACCACTACACACCACCACACACAACCAACACCACACCACTACACACCACCACACACCACCAACACCACCGCCACTACACACCACCAACACCACCAACACCATCATTACCACCAACACCAACACCACACACCACCAACACCACCAACACCACCAACACCACCAACACCACCACACACCACCAACACCACCACACAACACCACACACCACCAACACCACCACACAACACCACACACCACCAACACCACACACCAAAAACACCAACACACATCACCAAAACCACCAACACACACACACATACACACACACACACACACACACACACACACACACATCGAATATCAAATGACAGGTCCCCTAATATGTCACTGTTGCCTCCAGTGGAATATTATTTCTGTAAAACAGTATACCGTGCATCGTATTATATATCGTTGTTTCAAGTATTCTAAAACACACAATTTCTTCTTCCAACAAAAGAGTATTATACGCGCTATGTTCACTTAATTGTTGCATAGAATATGAGAAAACTGAGAAAATGTCCTACCTCTCATCCATGCAAAATATTACAGGTTTTAGTTGTTCTTTTCTCCCATTTAGTTTTCTTCTTGAAACATTTCTTCCGTCCTCTTTGTTGCTATTACATTGATGGTACAAGTCAAAATAGGGAATTGCACGCGATATAATTCTTGTGACTGATTGGTATTTAATGAAATCAGATCATCGATAAACCTACGTTACAAACACACCGAAACAGGATAGGAATATATTCCTTACACTTACACTTCGCGACAACACTTTGAATAATAGGTAATGTTACGTATGGATTCCCAAATTGAAACAATATGTTAACCCAGAAATCTGTACGTAAAAGAACTTAGTGTGAAACCAACAAACAAACAAAAGTGGTATAAAATCAACAAATGTCCTCTTAAATGCACTAAGTTTACAAATCGATGCAAATTACTACACCTCAATTACAATGGCAGTAAACAATAGAGTTGTAGTACAATATTCAATGATGGCAGTGGTCAGTATCAAATACAAAAAATACAGCGGTGAAAGTAAAAGTCAGTGATAATAATATATACTCTTCGAAAAAAACAACTTGACACTGAATTTCAATATGTGATATAATGCGATTGTTTCAAAATAGGACACAGAAACCATAATTGAAACACTTTTTGAAGGTCAATATACGCAATGTTCAAAAAATTAATCGTGTCACCTAGGCAGACACACGTACACGATACAATTAATGTCACAGGGGTACAGAAAATGTCAGTATCGGTTGTGCCCACCACGTGCATCAATCACCGCTTGACACCGACAACCCATAGATGCAATCAAGTTGTCAATAACACGCTGTTGGATGTGCTGCCATTCATGCTGAAGTGCATCAAGAAACGCCGGAAATGTTTGGGGCGGTGGATTCCTTCTGCGAACGCGTCGATCCAACTCGTTCCACAGATGCTCAATCGGGGACAAATCTGGTGACCGGGCTGGCCAAGGTAATGTCTGGATGTTGTTGTGCTGTAAGAAGTCCTGTAAACACGTGTAATATGCGGTCTAGCGTTGTCCTGCTGGAACTGTCCGCCATGAACGTTGACGTGAGGAAGAACGTAAGGCTGTAGAATCAAGTCTCTGTAACGCACACCTGTCAATGCACCTGCCACTTGGACGAGAGGCGTCCTACCAACGTGATAAATTCCGGCCCACACCATGACACTCCCGCCGCCAAATAGGACAACCTGCTGGACACAGTTGGGGGCGTAACGTTCAGCCCGACGTCTGTAGACACGTCAGTAAACAGTACATTTCTCCACCTTGTACGTGCCCATCTAACCCTCTGTTGGCACCAAAGCAGACTGTTCGCCAGATGACGTGGGGTCAATACATGACGTCGAACAGGTCTTCGTGAAAAAAGTCCAGCCTCCCTCAATCTGTTGCGTACCGTTTGAACTGATATTCTGCGTACCCGAGAGATATGTGTGGTTGTAGACGTGGCTGTCGTAGTGCGGTCTCGGAGATGTCGCAGCCGGATGTATCGATCTTGTGCTTGGGTTGTCACCCTTGGTCTTCCTGACCTTGGTCTGTCGTCCACTCTGTTGGTGTTGTTGTATCGGGTCCACAGTGCGGAGATTGTCTGTCTGGATACGCAAAAGTGCCTGGCCACTTCTTGCTGAGTTGCTCCAGCTTGTAATCTCCCAATGGCGTCTTTCCGTTGAGCTGCATTCAATCTTGGCATTCTGTCACCGCCTCTACTGCCGTTATAAGGACTGTATGAACAGCCGTTGATGTGGATTGTTATACCCATTCAGCAGGGGGGCACGTTTTTTACAGGCGGTTGATCCCAAAAAGCTACGTTTATGTGCTTTGCATGTGTTTTCGCGAATTGTGGAAACATCATCTTTCTGTTTGACTTATTTGGTTTTCATTTAATGTAATTATTTTAGATATTTGGCAAAGAGTGGTTTTACACCTATGTCAAGTTTTTTTTTGGAAGAATATATATTCACCCAGGTGCGACAGTCGTCAGGCTAGAGAGATGGACTCGGCAGGGAATCAGAGATGATGAGCGATCCTCAAATGAAAGCTGGTTCCGATGTGATTAAAATGCGTGAAAGAAATGTGACCACGCTATTGTCCCCTTAAATACAACCTACCCGGTCACTGGAAAGTTCCATACACAGCCCTCATCAGTCTATTGTCACGAGAAATAAAGAAGATTCCATAACAGACTATCTTCCGCGGTATACTGTACCGGAAGGTTACACATCACATTAGCATCTAAATGTAGTAACTTCCTGACGACTGACCACTAACCAAACACAATGCTATATACGTCTACCGAATACCAACAGAAACAATGTAACACAGTTACAATCACTGTTAAACAATGAAATACACTGACGAATAACAGTAGGCAGATATAATGTAGTACTAAAATGTAAAATAAACCAAATGCGCCAACTGGAAGTGATGTGACAGACCGTACTAACAATCGTGTGTCGGTGTGTATATAGAGGTTAACACACGAGTGTGTTTGGGGATGGTAAATATCCTGTATTAGGAATAAACATTGCATTTAGCGAGCATTGACTCCCGTACTTTGTGTTTATTTATCCCTAGACACACAAGCGTGATAACCTCTTTGTCATATAATGTCATTCCTCAACTCTTTGATCGAAAATCGCTTTCCATCTCCCACAAACATTACCTAAACATTGTAAGTTTTCCTGGAATGTGCGCATTAAATATATATCACGTCAAAGGGTAAGTGATGTGTCAGTCGGACAGTGACAGTAGCCAATATAGTTCCAACTGAAACATGTTTCTTATACAGTGGCGAAACTACATTTACGCAAAACAACAATTGCCTACACAAATTGTATTTACTTGCCTTTCGCGGCAATCCATGGCCTGTCCGCTAGACTAACTGCCCTTTGTCGAAGGGAAGCTACTCTAACCCTAGTGTATGAGACATAGACAATACTCTCCATTTTTCCGTCACGTATCTGACTAACCACAAACAAGTTTATGCCAAATATGCAAGTTTTTACTGTTATATAAGTTAGAAACATGTCTTGTAAGGTTGGGCAGATTGCACCTGTTTCCTATCTTCCCTGTTTGAGGTTTAGAAAATAGCATTACGAAGGATTATTTTCAAATTTTATTGACACCTTGAGCAAAGAATTGGCATTATGTTAATATAGAACAATTGCCCATACACTAAAAACTTTTGCTAACTGATAGTGACACGACAAGGTGTATTTTAAGAAGGAGTAGCATACATAGAATTATGAACTTCCTTATTTTGATTTCCATCTGACATTTATTAAACATTTACTCAATATTATTAAAGTAACTTAGGCTAAGACTTAATATTGTATTGTTTCCCTTTGATATAGTTTCAATGGAAGGTGAATATATTTAGACAAAACCTTATGACAAAATATCTAAACATGTCAAAAGTATGAAAGAATGAGTCTTTGAAATGCTTCACTGTTAGGCTATGGACTAGCAGCTCATCCCATTCAGACCACAAGATCACAGGGATGGGATGACTGTATACGTGTATGTGTGAAACATCTCACCATGTACGAAATTATTTCACTGAAATTAATTCAGTAGTAAGTGTGTGTCTGACTCTGACCCCATAATACAACATACAGCTGGACAGAACAATATCATTATGAACAACTACTCATGAATGTTTTTAGCGTTATATAGAGGGGTTTAAAAAATTAGGAAATCGATTTTTGAAAATAAAGCAGGTTGAAAAACTGACAATCGTTATCTGCCATAATCAGGTAAAATGTTCTATGTTCTATTTGTAACCACCAATTCTATGTAGAATCTGATGATATATTTTACAAGACCCATCACTAGATATGCACTCGTCCTGTTTCGAATAAAGGAAAACGAAAGCAAAACCTTTGATCTGAGCAGTTAATCTGTGTGTAGCAGATAATTGACGCATGTCAGTATCTTTGGAATAGCAAATAAGTTGAAAGCTTGTTCCTTTTATTTGCACTACAGACCCCAGATGAAACTGTAATAATGCAAGTGAACATTAACTTTTAATCAAATCACATTTATGACTTAGGGACACATGATGTGATGATATTGTACTCACTTAACTGGACATTAATCAGCTGTTTTAAGATGGTTCATTTTCGTTTCAGGCCGCTTCGGATCTTAGTGATTACGTGTCTACTTATCCCGACACAAGGTAAGCAGACGTGTTATTTATATACATTGTGCTGGATAAGGTGGGACATGCTCATGGAGTCGCAAACCCTTGTTGGCCGTGCTTCGAGAATGTTGTTGTTGCTGTTGTTGTTATTGTAATTATTGTTATTATTGTTATTATTGTTATTATAATTATTAAAAAATTAGTTGTTCAATAATGGTGACAAAACCAATGCACTTGACTTGTAGCGAGTGACACTTTGTAGACATCATGTCCGTGGCTTTAGTTATGCCATTCTTTGTATCTATAGATTTATTTGCATTCCATGTGGGTAAAATTCATAACAATAGAAACTTATCAAATGTACGCCTCTGTTGATATATCACTCAATAGTAATCATTACCTTCCTTAATAGATCGATGACATTACTACCACTGCAAGGTTGTAGACTGCATACCACATCACCATGTCATGGCACTTCTTTTCTCAAAACTGACCAAATACCCTTTACGTTGATGAGGCTTATCTGACTGTCATACGAGCCCACGCAGCTTTCATTGTAATGAGATTTTTGACACTAATCCAATTTACTGATTGATCATTTACAGTAAAAAACATTTATAATACATATATATTTTTTATCCATTCTCAGGTGGTAAATGTTCCGATAACCAGCACTGCTCCGAGTGTGAGGGGCAGACGGGTCGATGCAGCACCAACTGCTACAGAGGATATTTCGGCCCGAAGTGCCTGGATGAATGCAGCAGAAGGTGCAGGTACCACACATGTGAGCTGCACCTCGACAGGGGTATTGGGAGATGTACTGATGGCTGCATCCCGGGATTCCAAGGCTCAAACTGCAAGAGGCCATGTTACACTCACCAGGTGGACTGTACCAGATGCCCAGGTGGATGTGATGGGGAGTATTGCCAGATGGGTCGAACTTGTTTCTCTGGCTGCAGCGACTCATACTACGGAACAGGATGTAGGACGTGTTCCAGCAAATGCAAGTCCTGCAACAGGATCACAGGAACATGTGAGGAGTGTCAGCCTCCATATTCTGGACTGGACTGTAGATCCTCGTGTGAGCACTGTGTCGGTGGATGTGAGAGTGGCTGCCAACAGGGATGCAGACAAGGATTCTATGGAGACAACTGTACTGAAGCATGCAGTGACACCTGCCGAGCTGATCCCTCCCTGTCTACTGATGAACAATGTCCTGAGGGAGACTCATGTACCCCTGAGTGCCACAGCCAGACTGGCGAGTGTGTTCACGGTTGTGTAGATGGCTGGTACGGCCCGAAGTGTTCAAGGCGATGCAACTCTAACTGCACACATAAAAGGTGTAACCGCGCAGGTGCGTGTATTGAAGGATGTGCACCTGGACATATTAGGTCTGATTGTGTGCCATGCCTGGAGCAATGCCTCAATATTAAGTGTGCACTAAGCAACGGATCGTGTTGCAACGGTTGCAAAAATGGTTTATCTGGAGGTAAATGTAACCTATCTTGTAGTGTATGTCTGGATAGTATAGACACGAACTCGAGTTTATGTATACCTGAATACAATATGTGTATGTACGACTGCACAAACAACGCCTCGTTATCTGATTGTTCTACCGGATCCTGTGACACAGGTAAGCCATGTTGAATGGTTTCAGACACTGCCATGTAATTGTTCTGGCACTGCTTTAAGAAACAAAATTATGTTGAATTTCCTTGATTTCACTACACCTATTTTCACTACATCAAGCATAACCAGTGAACAATGTCTGTTGTGTATATAAAATTTCCCCTTGTTGAATAACAAATCTATCAAATCATATCATTCTGAAAGTTTTAAATGTTTTTCATAACACCCGTTATTGTTTCTGAAATAATGACATATTCCAATTTGATAGCGTGCTTTTGGGAAAATACTGAGAAAGCCGCCGTTATGTTCGGTTTGTAAACATCTTCTGAGGTACACAGTGCTCGTCATCTTTGAGTAATGCAGTCAGTTTATTCACGATTATACTCCAATGCAGGCTGTAGGAAGTAATGATATAAAAAGACATACAGAACTGACACTGTAAACAAAAGTATCATACTGGCATGATCTGTTTATTTCACATTACTTTCAGCTTCTTTTCCAATCAACACAGAGACTGTGAAGTATCTGGTGGTGTTTGTCATCTGCGTCCTGGCAGCAAGTTTAGTTGGCTACTGCTGCTACCGCAGAGGTCTCTCAACCAAAAAGTATGTACTGAGCAGATAGTACACATTGATATTGTTCTATCCTTTGTTAGTAGGGATAATACGTTGTCATATTCTAGTACTGGTTTCACTACATGGAATCACATGCGCTGTTTTACATGTTGTTTTCATGTTCTGTTTTTTGTGTCTATCCTATCACTATCACCACCACTAATTACGCCAACATTAAGCAAATGTAAGTTCGAATTGTTGTCATGAAATCATTTTAGGCTGCTCAAGGTTCAGGCTTTGTCCGTTTTAGAGAGAATGCACGTTCGGAAGTCGGAGCAGATGGTCACTGTCAAGACAACCTACAGGAGATAGAAGGGGACCAGTCCGAAGACAATGACACGGGTCCAGTCATTGTATATCTTTAATCCAACATGTAACGCTTTATTCAGATAGCAATAAAAAAGTAATCTTCATTTTATTATTCGATTTCTGTTATCAGATATTTCGTTAATGGTACCATGCATTAGAATGAGAAATAAGTTCTATTCGTCCAAGAACTAATTTCGTACCATGAGATAATATGAAAGAGTGAATGAAAATGGTTTAAGCTGCTTTGAGCAATATATGGGTTTCACACATTATACCAACTTGAGAATCGAACACGGAACTTCTGTCTATGTGGAGCCCACGCTGTGAATCACTAGTCTATCCCAACGCTCCCCAACAATAGAACACGTATACATACAGATAATACAACAGCATAAAACTGTTTCAAATAAATTCTGTGAAATCGTCAAATTTTGCAATGTTATTTTCAGCCATGATATTTGATGGGAGAAAATGATTTTTGTGTTCCATGAAGAAAAACACTATCTTTTTTAGTGAATTTTTACCTTGACCTTGAGTAAAAGTACAGTGTAATGATCGATAAAATGTTATCCATGAAAATCGGTTTTCATGTCCAATGGAAAGTGGACAATTAGGAGATAAATCAACTGTAAGGAAGAAAATATATAGATGTCAACTTCATTATTATTAGGAACACAACGTTTCGGAGTATATGCTTACTCCTTCATCAGGTGAATGAATCCCATCAGACAGAGAGCATATATATGTACGTGTAAGGACAACAAAACTAAGAGATAACAAAAGGTTGAAAATAACAAAGGTGAAGCTAACAAAGGAAGCCAACAGATGATTGGCGCTGATAGGGGATTAGCGATAGACAATGGAAGCCAATACTTAAGTTATCATAGCTAAGTTATTGGTAATGGACACTGGGCAAACGAAAAGAAAAGAAGTTGACATCCATATATTATCTTCCTTATGTGTATCACTTCTAAATGCATTTCGGGGGCACAGGTGGCCCAGTCGTCTAAGGCGCCGCGATTCGCTGTGCAGAGTTGCGTCCCTTGGGCACGCCAGAAACCTATGATTGTGGGTTCGAATCCCGGTTCGCCCCGATTATGTTTCTAGGTTTGTCAGCACCACACCCGTGCTCGTGGGTTTCACAGAAGTGGTAAACGTCTGAGACCTGCATCACTTCGGGCTTTCCTCCCACATCAAGCTGACACGCCGTGATGTAACTGGAATACTGTTAATAGCAGCGTTAAATGCACTCACTCACTCACTCACTCACTCACTCTAATTGCATTTCAAAGACCTACTGTGTTTTGAAATGTGATAGTCCCACTGTGGAGAAGATACCTCTTATTTCTATATGGAACCTTGTGCTTTAGCAAATGTATAAATAAGAGGTACCTACTCTACAGAGGGACTACATAAAAAATCAAAACACAGTAGGTTTATATCTATACTACGATGACGGCAACAACGCTTTGAAAACGGTGGTCTCTTGCAACGCGTAACAACACATGGTACAAAGAACCGCTATCTCAGAATATTCCGAAAGGGGTCACAGGTAGCTATATATATACGTGACTACTATATATCACAAATGTTACTGAAGTACAACATTAAATTAATACATAGGTTTGACTACTTTAGAATAAGTGTTCAAAACACATAGTTTTTCAGAAAGAAGCTGACAAATAACCCCCAAACTTAGTCCAAAGATATATGTTTTAATTTCATCGAAACCTGTTCTGCACTGTCATTTCATTTCCTGAAAATCAGTGCAACAAGTCATTTCTCCGCAATCGAAAATTCAATTTCTCATTGTAGGGGTGAGAGGTTGTAGAAGCAGATTAAAGATGCTAAATGAATCTGTTTCTCCAACAAACTTTACTAATTAACATTTTACTATTTATTTACATGCGTAAGTCTTATAAGACAGTTAACAATTACCCCCAAACACTTGGATGTGGCACTAGCCCTCAACATGTGCATGAAAGATATGTGTGTGTCGTCAGTGTGAACGTTTCGGGTAGTGCAGTGTGACTGAAGGAGTAGTCTCCCTTGTACTGTGCTTGCCCTGACAGTGAGCTGCTTCCACCTCCCTGCTGTGTTGATGTTGATATGACAGGGGAAGTCTGCACGCGGCTGTGTGCAATGAACCTGTGTAGTGTATCTAAATCTGACGGAGTTGCCTCCCTTGTACCGTGTACAGTTTATAGCATACTACTAGGACAGTGTTGCTATGACTACGATCACTGGCGCAACCCGCACCCGGCATGTGTGTTGCCAACGCGATATTAGAGGTATAGTGCATCTGAACCTGACGGTGTTGTCTCCCTTGTGTCGGTCAGCGTGTATTCACATACTGCTTTAACAGTGTTGATATGACTAACGATCACTGGTGTATCCCGCAGCCGGCATGTACTTTGTGAATGTCATATTAGAGGTAGTAAGTGTATTGCACCTGAACATGACGGAGTAGACTCCCTTGTGCCGCTGACTTTGCGCAATGGTTTATACATTATACAATTCATAGTATGCGAGGGTTTGGACAGGGATGGGTCAAGCACCAATACTAATAACACATGTGGGGTGCTACAAAACACACACACACACACACACACACAGACACACACAGACACAGTGACAAGAGTAATATCCCCATCACGTTGCACAAGCATATAATTGTGATAAAGCATGCAGCGATGGCATACAAATTACATTTGCAGAAGATGCTGGTGACGTTGGTGCTTGAGCTGTCCTGTTGCAGGAAGATGCATCAGGCTTTGATCATCCTGTTTGTTACTATTCACAAACATTTAACAAGCAATAGCAAGAAAAATCCACCATTGAATAAGAAACACTTGCTTTATTGTCAGCTTTGCAACAATTTTAGGTGTACGTTGGGACCACTTTGTTTCCTATTCAGGTGTACACTGGTCACAGTCCATTGACTTTTCTTCATAAAATGAACAAAAACCAACACTTAATGCACTGGAGCATGTCTTTGCAAGAATTTGATTTAGACATCAAGCATATCAAAGACAAAGACACGGTATTGCTGATGCATTGTCTCGAGTTGGTTGTGTCTGCAAACATGGTTTGCATTTTTGTAAACATTGTTATAATTACCACGTATAATTAGGAGATAAACCCTCTGTGTTTTGAGATTTGAGGTAGTATAACGGATTTATACTATCTCTAAATTTCGTTTAAAACCTAACACGTCAGTACTTTAGTAGCTATACATCATATACTTGTTATAATATGTTCTTGCATTTAAAGATTTTAACACCCAAATGTGTAGTCTTGAGTGTGTGTTTTGGCCTCTTAAACATTCAAATCAGCACATTTATAAAAAAACAACTTTATACGCTTAAAATACGAGCTACAAACCACCAGCAACCAAAGTCAGAGCATCTTACAGGGGACCATGGGGACTTACAGCTCTCTGCATGATGTCCCAGCAGGATTTACATCGCCACCCTAGCTACTGATCAGTGTGGGCAATGCTTACCTTAAGTCATTAAATATTCAAGTAGCAGAAAGCGATAAAATCCTGGTGGATGATATTTATTTTGATTTTGATAGGACTTCCGTAACATTCACAGAGGGGCAATACATTTGCACCACTTTAACACCCTCAAAATTCTCAATTAGCAATTTGCTCACATCAATTTAAGATTGACAATGTATTATATACAAAACATTTTTTCACAGTTTTTTTATTCATTAATTTTGCTTCTTTTAGATATTTTAAAATATCTTCTCATCCGGGTAAAAACATCTTTAAGATCTTATTAAAGAAATGCCCGGATACATCCGGGAACTTCCTCAACATCATTTTGAAGTAAAAGCTCATGTGTAAACCTAGTGTGACCAATACGATATCAAAGCAAAATATCCTCACTGTGTCTTGACTGACAATCTAAGTAGGTATAACCATTTTTTTGGTTTAAATTCATGAAGTATATTTATACCTACTTTGGTGTGCCACCTCTCTTCCATTAGATCCCCAATGTACTGTTTAATTAAGACTTTAAAAACACTATGTGGGATGAATTGTGAGGATATTGGTAAGTCATGCGCTGCTTTAGCTGCAGTGCAGGCCAGTGTTTTACCCACTGATCTGCTCCCTACTTTGAATTGGAGGGAGGTGAAAATGGGTTTAATGTCGCGTCCAAGATTATTGCAGACAGACGGACAATTGTTTATTAACGTCTCACTTCTGTACAACATACTACATACATATATACATAGAACGTAGATAAAAGTACAGAACCACTCAATATGAGTTATAAGAGACGAGGTCACATAAAAATAAATACAAGTAGAATATATAAGTGGTAAAATATACCCTGAAGGTAAATCTAAGCATTATATATAATATTCTTGCGTTTTTCAAGTAAACGTCTGCAGGTTTGGGCCGTTAGAAACAACAAATCATCATTGGACATAAATAAAAGAGAACTTATCAACATCAGATAAAACTTGAAAAGTATCACAGAGATTCGCACATGTAGTTGAAAGGCTATCAGTAATGTTTTTATAAAAAGGACAATGAAATAAATCATGGCTTTCATCCTCCACTCATTCATGACCGTTAAAACACACTCTTTCATTCAATGGTATATTATTGTAGCGACCCGTCTCAACACGGAGCGGGGCAACACCACAGTGGAATAGAGCTTGTGCACGGCGGTGAGACCTGGGTAGGGGAAACTGCAAATACCGTTCAACTTCAAAACTTGTCTTAAAATGTCGATAAAGTCGGAGCTTAGTCTTACTTGTTCCATGTTCACTTTCTTCCTGTCTGACTGACTTACTCCATTCCTGTATGAAGTTCTGCTTTATCTTCTCTCCAACCGTACTCGTTAAAAAGTGTATATAAAAAGTGGTTCCAATAGGGATAAAATGGTCTCACTGTAAACTTCGTAGTTTCTTGTGGACACGGAGATTCCAGTTACGTGTGCCTAATGACTCCGCTGAGTCTGCCCACTTGAACACTTTAAATCCAATCTGTCCGGGTTCACGTCGCATGATCGCTTGTAATACCTTGCTACACTTCTCCAAAGCCGTACAACCGGTGGCTCCCATCCCATGTCCCCTGATACAGCGCTGTTTGGGGTTGACTTCCTCACTCCCATAAAATACTTCATGGCCCTGTTATGTACGGTGCTGATAGCTGGAATGTGATGAGCTCCCCATATCGCAGCTCCATAGTCTATTGTTGCCCACACCATGGAGTCATACAGCTTGGTAAATGTTTTGTACTCCATCCCTCCTAGAATCTTGCTCTTTGATATGAGAAGTCCCAGTGCACGACTTGCAGCACTTGCCACGGTATTCCCCATCCGACTGTAGTCCAGATGTTCTGTTAGTAACATACCGAAGTAACAGTAACTCTCCACTATTTCCAAACTAATGCAGCTACACTGGAATAAACTATCCGTTCTTGTCACTGCCTGGCTCCGGAAAAGCACAATCTTCGATTTGTTGGGGATAAATTGACATCTTGTTTGTCGTACACCACTGCCCAAACCCGTTAAGAAGTATATTTAAGTCCTGTTCACTCTCAGCCAGAAGAATGATGCCGTCAGTGTAAGACAGAACACAAATGCATTCATCGTCAACAGTTACACCAACTTCTAAGGCATTCAGCGTAGTTATGAGGTCATTGATGTACAGGTTGAATAACAGTGGAGAAAGAAGGCACCCCTGGCGTAGACCACTCTTGACGTTAAACCAAGACGTAAACGACCCGTTTATCCGCATACCAGCCTGAACATTCCGATACAGTGAGACAATAGCATTAAACATATTCCCCTGGATCCCGATGTCACTCAATTTACTAAATAGAATACCTCGATCAATACAGTCGTAAGCTTTCTTGAAGCCCACGAAAGCAGCAAAAGTTTGTTTCCCTATACTCTTACGTGTCTCTATTATGGATGTCACAGCAGAAATGTGCTCTGTAGTTGATCGTCCTCTTCTAAAACCGTTTTGTTCATCACATAAAATATCAACCCCTTCTTCATGTTCTGTCAATCTATTGCTTAAAACTCCACAATACAATTTATAAGATGAGTTGGCAAGCGTTATGCCTCTATATGAGAGTGGATTACGTGGGTCATCTGTTGCTGACTTCGGTATGGGATTAATGATTCCTTTTGACCAGTCAGTTGGAACTTTACCAGTAAGAAAACACAAGTTAAAAGTTCTGTATAAAAACTTAAGACTTTCTTCATTTTTCAAAACGTCCACATGTATACCATCATATCCCGGAGCTTTACCTTTCTTTGCTTGCATGATGACATGGTGTATCTCCTGTAGCGTTATTTCTTCATTAAGATGGAGGTTAATGTCAGTGACGTCACTATGGTGCACAACTTCCTCCTCGGTGCTGTGTTGAGTCATCCACAAACAGTGACCCACAATTTAAAACCTTGGATTTTTTATCTTTATACTAAATACCGTCACAGATAATATACTGAGTCAAATTAAAAACTTCACATTTTTAAAAGTAATCCCATATATGATATATAACGGACAAATGTATCAGAGAGGTAATTTTTAATCATTAATGTCCAAAGAAGGATTTTAATTAACGGTGGTAAGCATAGTTTGTTCCAAGCACCTACGGTATTCGGTAATAACATCAACAGTTTAAATCATAAGTCCCAAGCACGAGAATCTGATGGCACACAAGTTCAGTAGCGCGTATAGCCACCATGTGCGTTGACAACTGCCTCACAACGCCTCCGCATGGACCTTGTGATGCTTGTGAACACATGATTGGGAAGACGACGCCATTGTTGCTGCAAAATGGCGCCGAGATCTTGCAAATTCTGTGGTTGGTTCTGGAAAGTGCGCAGACTTCTGCCAAGAGCATCCCAGACGTGTTCCATGGGATTGAGGTCGGGAGACCTTGACGGCCAGTCCATGACGTTGACTCCCGCATTCTGAAGGAAATTCCTTGTCAAAATTGCTGTGTGGGGTCTGGCATTGTCGTGTTGGAAGATCAAACCGGGTCCATGTGCTGCAATAAAAGGCAGAAGTTCTGGTACCAGTACCTGGTCGCAGCGTTGAGGTTGCCACGGATGACAAGAAGCCTGGAACGTGCATTGCCACAGAAAGCATCCCACACCATGACACTTCCACCTTGAAATCTGTCAACTTCCTGTACACAACACTGGGCGTAACGTTCATGGCGGCGCCTCCACACCCTCGCCCTACTATCAGCAAATCGAAGATTAAATCGGGATTCATCACTGAAGACGACTTGATTCCAATTCCTCTGAGTCCATCGTAAGTGTCGCTGTGCCCACATTTGACGTTGACGTCTGTGTAATTGAGTCAGAATCGGCCCGCAGTATGGCCGTCGTGCTTGAAGGTGAGCAGTTCTCAGACGGTTTCGAACAGTTTGCTCACTCAGTCTACCCCTAAACAGTTCATTTCTGGTTGATGTAGCCGTCAAAAATCGGTTATGGAGGTGACGTAAGATAATCTGACGATCTTCTGCATGTGACGTCACACGTGGTCGATCTGGCCGAGGCCGATCAGCGGTGGTACCCGTTTGCTGTAGACGCGTCTGTAAATCATAAACAGTCGGTCGACTACAACCCATCGTCCTTGCGACTTCAGCTACGGACGTTCCCGTCTGTAACATGCCGATGGCACGTTGCACATTTGAAAGGCGTGGCATGACAAATGGGCGTAAAGACTTTTGTTTTCTTGTGTTTTTCTTTTTTTTGTTAATGACTGCTTACAACTATGGCTGAAAACACGTGCGGTATTATGGCCACGTGACCAGTTGCACGTGAAAAAACACTTTTCCCACTATATTTTGATCGATTCACCTGCACAAAAACGGGTGTTATCTGAAGACAATACGTGGCCATTACTGTTTAAATACACAATAAGGGCCCACAATGATAACTGGTCAAAATGTTACAATGTTAGGATTGTGAAGTTTTTAATTTGGTTCAGTATATACTGAATCGTGGGACACACTGATACTGGTTATAATGATCAGACAGGGTTTGACCCATGTGAACTTGAAAAAATGTCTGTCACAAAATTGGGGAAAATGACCTCTCAATCCAAAATCATGTGAACGGCAACTACATTGGCGTGAGTGAGTCAGTTCTTTTTAACAGTTCTTGAACATTCCAGTGATATCACGGCGTATCAGCTTATTCTGGGAGGAAAGCCCGAAGTGATGCAGGTCTCAGACGTCTACCACTTTGCTGAAACCCACGAGCACTGGTATAGTGCAGACTTCCCCAGAAACATAATCAGGGCATATGGTATTGGTCTATACTGAACAACAAAAGTTCCTGTGACATTGAATAAGATTTAATGCAAAGTTATGTTTTTTTACCAAATCTGAAACAATTTCGGTTTGCAACAGATAAAAGACTCCTGTAAGTGTTCAAATGGTTTAATTTGTCATACAGACTTCAGAAAATGCGTGATTTCATTAAAAAAAAACATGAACATGTCAAAATGTCAATTTTAAAATCAATAGCGTGTGTGTCCACCTCTTGTTGCGATGCAAGCAACACATCTTCGTCTCGTGCAATGGACCAGGCGTCGCACAAAGTCCTGTGGGATATCTGTCCATATCTGCTGGAGCATGTTACGAAGCTCCTGGAGTGTCTGTGGAACACGCGGTTGACGTCGAAGGCGCCGATTCATCTCATCCCACATGTGCTCGATTGCTGAGAGATCAGGCGAGCGAGCCGGCCAGGGGATGACATTCACGTTGTTTTGTTGAAGAGAATCATGAGCAAGTCGAGCAATATGATTTGGTCTGTATCATCGCAAATTTGTAGCAACACTTTCTGGCAGCGCCTCCCCACTATACAGCCTTCTGAAAAATGTCTTTCGAATGGTCAAACAACAGGCAATTGACAAGCTAAAGCAAGCCCATACAACAGCCCGCAGCCTAAAACTGCAATAGTTGCTAATTCATGTATTTTGAGGGGGCACGGGTGGCCCAGTCGTCTGTGCAGAGTTGCGTGCTTTGGGCACACCAGAAATCTATGATTGTGGGTTCGAATCCCGGTTCGCCCCGATTATGTTTCTAGGTTTGTCAGCACCATACCCTTGCTCTTAGGTTTCACCGAAGTGGTAAACGTCTGAGACCAGCATATTCGGGCTTTCCTCCCACATTAAGCTGACACGCCACGATATAATTGGAATACCGTTAAATGCGGCGCGAGACCCAACTCACTCACTCATGTCTTTTGACGATACAAGTTTATGTTGATATGACTGAACTAGCAGTGCAGCCCGCACCCGGCCTAGGCGAGGAGCTGCCTGTCGCGTACCGTGACCTGACGGAGTAGTCTCCCTTGTACCGTTCAGCGCTTGTGCACATACGACCAGGACAGTGTTGCTGTGACAAACAATCACTGGTGCAACCCGCACCCGGCATGTAGTTTTTGATGCAATATGAGAGGACAATATTGTGCACCTCAACCTAACGGAGTCGTCTCCCTTTTGCCGCTCACAGGAACAATGATTGAAACACTGTGTCAGTGTTGGTATGACTGTACTGGCGGCGACTACTACCACACAGAGTTTGGCTATTTGACTCGACTGAATGAGTGTATGAATGACTGGATGCAACGCAGGACAGTGAGGACACAACAGACACTGCAGACCTTACCGTATACATGACAGTGTGTGACCAGTGTGATATCATGACACTGTACAAACATGTAATTTGATAACGCAGACCGAGATATCATACAGCAGATGTCTACCGTATACATGACAGTATGTGACCAGTGTAATCTCATCACACTGTACAAACATGTAATTTGATAACGCAGACCGAGATATCATACAGCAGATGTCTACCGTATACATGACAGTGTGTGGCCAGTGTAGTCTCATCACACTGTTCAAACATGTAATTTGATAACGCAGACCGATATATCATACAGCAGATGTCTACCGTATACATGACAGTGTGTGGCCAGTGTAATCTCATCACACTGTTCAAACATGTAATTTGATAACGCAGACCGAGATATCATACAGCAGATGTCTACCGTATACATGACAGTGTGTGGCCAGTGTAATCTCATCACACTGTACAAACATGTAATTTGATAACGCAGACCGAGATATCATACAGCAGATGTCTACCGTATACATGACAGTGTGTGGCCAGTGTAGTCTCATCACACTGTACAAACATGTAATTTGATAACGCAGACCGATATATCATACAGCAGATGTCTACCGTATACACGACAGTGTGTGGCCAGTGTAGTCACATCACACTGTACAAACATGTAATTTGATAACGCAGACCGATATATCATACAGCAGATGTCTACCGTATACACGACAGTGTGTGGCCAGTGTAATCTCATCACACTGTTCAAACATGTAATTTGATAATGCAGACCGAGATATCATACAGCAGATGTCTACCGTATACATGACAGTGTGTGGCCAGTGTAATCTCATCACACTGTTCAAACATGTAATTTGATAACGCAGACCGAGATATCATACAGCAGATGTCTACCATATACATGACAGTGTGTGGCCAGTGTAATCTCATCACACTGTTCAAACATGTAATTTGATAACGCAGACCGAGATATCATACAGCAGATGTCTACCGTATACATGACAGTGTGTGACCAGTGTAATCTCATCACACTGTTCAAACATGTAATTTGATCACGCAGACCGAGATATCATACAGCAGATGTCTACCGTATACATGACAGTGTGTGACCAGTGTAATCTCATCACACTGTTCAAACATGTAATTTGATAACGCAGACCGAGATATCATACAGCAGATGTCTACCGTATACATGACAGTGTGTGGCAAGTGTAATCTCATCACACTGTTCAAACATGTAATTTGATAACGCAGACCGATATATCATACAGCAGATGTCTACCGTATACATGACAGTGTGTGACCAGTGTAATCTCATCACACTGTACAAACATGTAATTTGATAACGCAGACCGAGATATCATACAGCAGATGTCTACCGTATACATGACAGTGTGTGGCCAGTGTAATCTCATCACACTGTTCAAACACGTAATTTGATCACGCAGACCGAGATATCATACAGCAGATGTCTACCGTATACATGACAGTGTGTGGCCAGTGTAATCTCATCACACTGTTCAAACATGTAATTTGATAACGCAGACCGATATATCATACAGCAGATGTCTACCGTATACATGACAGTGTGTGGCCAGTGTAATCTCATCACACTGTTCAAACATGTAATTTGATAACGCAGACCGAGATATCATACAGCAGATGTCTACCGTATACATGACAGTGTGTGACCAGTGTAATCTCATCACACTGTACAAACATGTAATTTGATAACGCAGACCGAGATATCATACAGCAGATGTCTACCGTATACATGACAGTGTGTGGCCAGTGTAATCTCATCACACTGTTCAAACATGTAATTTGATAACGCAGACCGAGATATCATACAGCAGATGTCTACCGTATACATGACAGTGTGTGACCAGTGTAATCTCATCACACTGTTCAAACATGTAATTTGATAACGCAGACCGAGATATCATACAGCAGATGTCTACCGTATACATGACAGTGTGTGGCCAGTGTAATCTCATCACACTGTTCAAACATGTAATTTGATAACGCAGACCGAGATATCATACAGCAGATGTCTACCGTATACATGACAGTGTGTGGCCAGTGTAATCTCATCACACTGTTCAAACATGTAATTTGATAACGCAGACCGAGATATCGTACAGCAGATGTCTGCCGTATACATCACAGTGTGTGGCCAGTGTAATCTCATCACACTGTTCAAACATGTAATTTGATAACGCAGAACGAGATATCATACAGCAGATGTCTACCGTATACATGACAGTGTGTGACCAGTGTAATATCATCACACTATATATACAAACGTGGTATGACACTGCAGACCACGGTAGTCGAGTGTGTATACCTTATACATGACAGTGTGTGGCCAGTGTAATATCATCACACTATATATACAAACGTGGTATGACACTGCAGACCACGGTGGTCGAGTGTGTATACCTTATACATGACAGTGTGTGACCAGTGTACTGTGATCACAGAGTTATATCTCTAGACTTGATACCTGTCGATTGCCAAATTGAAACAATGTTAACCCAGAAATATGTACGTAAAAGAACTTCAATAAACAATCAACAAATGTATTACATAATTCCCTAAGTTTACAAATCAATACAAATTACTGCACAGCAATTACAATGGCAGTACACAATGGATTGGTTGTGCAATATTCAATGACTGTATATATCATATGATGGCAGTGGTCAGTATCAAATACCAAAATACAGTGGTGATACCAAAAGTCAGTGATAAATATAGACTCCATTATTTACAGACCGCCGTCATATAGCTGGACTATTGCTGAGTGTGGCGTTAAATAACAACAAACAAACTTCGCGTCACAAATCTATGCTCCCTACATGTACTCGGTGAAGATTGTCCTCATGGTCTAAATCTGTAAGAACCCTATCAGTGCAACTTTATACCTGTAATACACTAGGTCAGTCCACCCGGACCACTATGTGTTCAACAGTAATATCCACAGGATAGCAAGACTGAATGTAATGAATTGCACGTGATCCATTATCAATAATGACTGGTCAGTTGAACTGATATGACGTCACATTGCTTCACTGTTGAGAATATTACAATATGACGTCACATTGCTTCCTTGTTGAGAATAACACGATATGACATCGTTCCTGGTTTCACAAGTTTACAGTACTTCATCTGTTTAAACAATAGACTGACTTCAGGATTTATATTTTTATTCAAGAGAGTATCCCGAATTTAAGTCCAACAGCTTCACCTCCGGCCTACACAGCAACCTTTGTATCATGCAGACAAAGAAGATCACGTAGATGACGTTGTCGATGTCCTTCAGAACAACACCTGACTCATCTCGATGAGAGAGAAGTGTACCACCTTGAATAACAATGCTTGTTGGATTCGAACCCTTGAATCGTGGATCCTGACACATCTGGGCGGTACGAGTCATTCCACAGTACTCTCCCAAGTGTTTGTTGTGATATAAGCGCAGTTGCGATGTAAACTAGAAGATGAAGCGATGGCAGATCATACTTGATAATATCAGTTTACACGATATGGAGACAATGTTTGTTGTGGCATATCATGGCTTGATTATATTACTTGACACTATATAGAATGTATGCTGACTATATACGGGCAGTACTATTCAGGGCTGAATTCGTTCCTGAAACAGGTTGTTATATTTTATCAGGACAACAACACTTCATATCGAAACAGAAACCTTAAACTTCATAAAACATGTTCCTTCTAATCTACGTGATATCAAATAGCAACAGAGACAGATGGAATTTTAATAGCAGGAAACAATGGAAGGAAACAATTATCTGCATACTTCTTAAATAGGTCCTGTTGTAGTCAATGACTGATTGTGTGGGGGCGTGAGTACATACAGGCGCACGTGCATTCCTCCCTTGACGCGTGAGTGCGTGAGTAGCTAAAATATGACTTTGTTAAATGTAAGTGTCGGCGAATAATGTAACAACCTCAGAAATATGTGATGGATGGAGCGGACATTTGGAACCATTTGAGAGTAGGCTTCACGAAACACGCACAGCGTCAACTCGAATATTGATTTAAATGTACAAGCTATTTTATTTGTTTGTTGTTTAACGCCGCACTCAGCAATATTCAAGCTATATGACGTCGATCTGTAGGTAATCGAATCTGGATCAGAGAATCCAGTGATTGGCATCATGAGCATCGATCCATGCAATTGGGATACGATGACATGCATCAACCAAGTCAGCGAGCCTGACCACCCGATCCCGTTAGTCGTGTTACATTCGGTCTTCCAGCCACTGATATGACTTGATGATTATCTTTACAGCTAGCGATCACAACATTATCTCTCCCACTGTATAAATGTTGTGATGGCGGGGCGATGGGGTAGCCTCGTGGTTAAAGCGTTCGCTCGTCACGCCGAAGACCCGGGTTCGATATCAAAATGTGTACAATGTGTGAAGCTCATTTCTGGTGTCCCCCGCCGTGATATTGCTGGAATATTGCTAAAAGCGGCGTAAAACCAATCCCACTCACCATTGAGATGGAACTTTTCTGAAGTTACATCACAGATCAGAATAGTTGTTGAACACTGACACTTCAGAACGACCCAGGAGGCATTAGATAATCGGTTCCAGTTTCTGTATTTCAACATGAGTTTGTCTCTTTGTTAAAACCATATTTGTGTTTCATTAATACGATAGTTATTAAACTCCGCACTCCGTTTGTATGACGGCAGCCTGTACATAGTGGAGTCTTTTTACACGACGGCTATCGAGCTGATCCGCCTAGTCGCCTCGTTCAAGGATTGGTTGCTGTAGACCCATTCTAACGCGTAATTTCCACGAGTCGGATGCAGTTTCTACAATAAAGCCGGTGCTTAACTTAGGTTGGTGTATATTTGTGTTGGCATTTCCGTCCCCTCGAAGTACAACCAGATATCCCGTCATGACTTTCAGCAAGGGAAATCGAAAGTACAATGTTGACCTGAGCAGCCCACAGCAGACACACCGAGTGACGGAGCAGTGTGCTGCACCAATGACTGGCCGCTGAGTGACGGAGCAGTGTGCTGCACCAATGACTGGCCGCTGAGTGACGGAGCAGTGTGCTGCACCAATGACTGGCCTCTGAGTGACGGAGCAGTGTGCTGCACCAATTGCTGGCCGCTGAGTGACGGAGCAGTGTGCTGCACCAATGACTGGCCTCTGAGTGACGGAGCAGTGTGCTGCACCAATGACTGGCCTCTGAGTGAGGGAGCAGTGTGCTGCACCAATTGCTGGCCGCTGAGTGACGGAGCAGTGTGCTGCACCAATGACTGGCCTCTGAGTGACGGAGCAGTGTGCTGCACCAATGACTGGCCGCTGAGTGACGGAGCAGTGTGCTGCACCAATTGCTGGCCGCTGAGTGACGGAGCAGTGTGCTGCACCAATGACTGGCCTCTGAGTGACGGAGCAGTGTGCTGCACCAATGACTGGCCTCTGAGTGACGGAGCAGTGTGCTGCACCAATGACTGGCCGCTGAGTGACGGAGCAGTGTGCTGCACCAATGACTGGCCGCTGAGTGACGGAGCAGTGTGCTGCACCAATGACTGGCCTCTGAGTGACGGAGCAGTGTGCTGCACCAATTGCTGGCCGCTGAGTGACGGAGCAGTGTGCTGCACCAATGACTGGCCGCTGAGTGACGGAGCAGTGTGCTGCACCAATGGCTGCCCTCTGAGTGACGGAGCAGTGTGCTGCACCAATGACTGGCCGGTGAGTGAGGGAGCAGTGTGCTGCACCAATGACTGGCCGCTGAGTGACGGAGCAGTGTGCTGCACCAATGACTGGCCGCTGAGTGACGGAGCAGTGTGATGCACCAATGGCTGGCCTCTGAGTGACGGAGCAGTGTGCTGCACCAATGACTGGCCGCTGAGTGACGGAGCAGTGTGCTGCACCAATGGCTGGCCGCTGAGTGACAAGGGAACTGTCAACAGTGAGTTAGTTTGTTTCATTCACTCACTCACACACTTAAGTTCCAGGGTTGTGGTGTCTGGTTCTCAACAATCACTTTCTTTAGACATGACAAAAAACCATTCACTTACATAAAACACCTTTGATGTTTCAAATATTCAGCTTGAGCTTGTGTATGGATCCGGTTATTTTCGAGGTTTGGTACGGTATGGTGTGGTTGTGGTATGGTATTTTATGGTATGGGGTGGGGTTAGATGTGTATGGTATGGTTGTGGTATGGTATTTTATGGTATTGTATGGGATGGGCTATCATTTCTCCCCACATTTTAACCTTGCAATCCACAATATTACTTCCAGACCATGACCTTCATCAAGGCAACGACTGCTTCAATTCATCTTTTTTGTTTTTTCGGAAGGAGGGACCCAAAACACTTTTGGGGGCCTCTTCAACACCTTTTTCTAATGAAATTTTTTTTTTCTGTCTCGTGACATTGACCTTGGCCTAATGGCATGTGGCAAACGAATGTCACAGGTTCATACTGAATACCACTGTAGTGAGAGAATTTGTTTTTTATGCCACTTTGAACAATATTTCATGCCACTGTATTATGTTGCATGAAGGCGTCGCACTTTGATGTGGGAGGAAATCCCGAAGTAATGAAACTCACGAGCTGATAAACCTTGAAACATAAATCTGGGATTCGAACACACGATCTTAATTGTCTGGCATTCCTAATGGACGCAACACTGCATGGCGAATTGAGGCGCCTTAAATTATATCATTAAATCTCATCTCCTACGTCCATTGCAGTGTATTATCTAATTTCATACGGGTCGTTGTGCAATATTCAAGAGAAGCATGATACTGCTTTTGCACAATTACCTCAAAGGAGACCTTGACCATTGACATAAATGCACTTGACATTTAATGTGTTAAGATACATGCAACTATAATGTTCCATCCAACTCTGCCACATTGACAACAGTATAACCATGTTTCACAAGTTTTAAAGCTGACCTTGATCGAAACAAGCAGGGCCCTCCTATAAAATGTACATACCAAGTTTAATAATGACTACATTGATTTTATCGACCTTTCTGATTTTCCACCTTCTTATCCCATGTACCAAGACATCCTCAGGGCCATTTGGAAGAAGTCCGTGTAAGCATCATGTTCCTTGAGTCTGCTTAAGTACTCGTATATGCATTACAGCAAAGCCGTTACTCACAACCACTGTACCGTAAACTTGATAGATATTAAATATCAAACAGTGGCATGGAACTCAATGTATTAATATGACAGAAGAAGGAATTAATGCATGAATTCAGAAACTATTAGGACAATTTCTACATTATTTTCTATCACGTTCCTAAAACAGAATTTCAAAATTGAATATAGGCACCGAACGTCTAGGCATGTTGCTCATAACTTACAGCTTAACAACGTGAAGTGCATTGCTGGAATGTTAGTGGTCTGCCGTACTTTAGAATGGTTCGGAGAGAAATTCATTGTTCCCTCAAAGACTGGAATATTTTCATACGACGGTGGAATACTATTGTGTTGTGTTTTGTACACGGAACCCCAAGTCGGTGAAACTAGAAAGAAGCGCCTATTGTAGTTAAGACCAGGACGAAGTTTCACACGTACATCAACAATTCGAAACATGGTACAGGTTGCCTTGACATTTCTCTGTACAACTTGGTTGTTCCCTCAATGGATAGGATCTGATCATCAGGAAGACGAAACAAACGTTTGACCTTAACAGCGAAACTAAGATCAGCCAATTCAGTAAGAAGCCTTCAAACAGCCACACTGAGCATGTAGAGCTCGTTTGAAAGAGTTGTGATATGTTACTGTGGTCATTAAGAGTAAGTTTTTCATTTTTGACTTTAGTATTTGCACAGACGTTTTATCTGAAATGTCTTCATATATATGCACGCCATCAACGTTTCTATTACATTTTCAGGTCGCCATGCCATTTCTTCAGATCTTATTAATGGCCTACATGGTCGTTTATACACAAGGTAAGAGTGAGTGAGTGAGTGGATTAAACCTTAAGTCATGTCAACAGTAGGTCAGTGATGCTGCGAGTGAGTGAGTGAGGTTTAACGCCTCTTTGAACAGTATTGCAGTTATATCTCGGCGTGTAAGTATGCTCTTTGGGGAAAGCTCAAAGTGATGCAGGTATTACACGAGTGGACCAACCAGGTAGTGTTCGGAATCAGCATTTGCTAAGATCTTGCAACCTACCAATTACAGGGGTACAAGTCCCAGAATTACAATTAATTCTGGTTAATCACATATATATTCAGTACTATACAAGTCAATACTTTATATCGAATTTCAAATATGGCGATATGCCCGTTTGATAGGGTTAGAAATTGTTTGTTTGACTATGATTCAGAACCTATCTGTGTGTCACGTTGCATAATTCTTCCCCACCTCGGTTAGTTTGTGAATCCTACAGTTATAGAGTTTGTACCCATTAGTATCAAACGTGCTCTGTGGGTAAAACTGTTATCACAATCATAGGTTTCTGGCGCGCCCAAGGGACCCAACTCTGCAAAGCGAGTTGCGATGCCTCAGACGACTAGGCCACCCGTGTCCCAAATGAGCACAACAAGAATATTAAGACAACCATGTTTTTATTCTCAGGTGGTAAATGTTTCGATAACCAGCAATGCTCCGAGTGTGAGGAGCAGACGGGGCGATGCAACACCAACTGCTATA
This sequence comes from Haliotis cracherodii, assembly GCF_022045235.1. Lineage (NCBI taxonomy): Eukaryota > Metazoa > Mollusca > Gastropoda > Lepetellida > Haliotidae > Haliotis > Haliotis cracherodii. The sequence goes on from NW_027266330.1 coordinate 2,079,133, forward strand.
GAGGATATTTCGGCCCAAAGTGCATGGATGTGTGCAGCAGAATGTGCAGGTACCACACATGTGAGGTGCACCTCGACAGGGGGATTGGGAGATGTACTGATGGCTGCATCCCGGGATTCCAAGGCCCAAACTGCCAGAGGCCATGTTACATTAACCATGGCAACTGTACCAGATGCCCAGGTGGGTGTGATGGGGAGTATTGCCAGATGGGTGGAACTTGTTTCTCTGGCTGCAGCGACTCACACTACGGAACAGGATGTAGGACGTGTTCCAGCAGATGTAAGTCCTGCAACAGGATCACAGGAACATGTGAGGAGTGTCAGCCTCCATATTCTGGACTGGACTGTAGATCCTCGTGTGAGCACTGTGTCGGTGGATGTGAGAGTGGCTGCCAACAGGGATGCAGACAAGGATTCTATGGAGACAACTGTACTGAAGCATGCAGTGACACCTGCCGAGCTGGTCCCTCCCTGTCCTCTGATGAACGATGTCCTGAGGGAGACTCATGTACCCCTGAGTGCCACAGCCAGACTGGCGAGTGTGTTCACGGTTGTGTAGATGGCTGGTACGGCCCGAAGTGTTCAAGGAGATGTATCTCTAACTGCAAACATCAAATGTGTAACCATGCGGGTGTATGTGTTGAACGCTGTGGGAAATGCCTCAATAAAACTTGTAACGGATCCTGTATGAATGGATGCAGCATCAGGGACAATTGCAACACGACGTGTGATCTATGTCCTGGAGGTGTTTGTGATGAGAACTCCGGTGTCTGTGTGCAGGGATGCAATATGACTGGATCTGGATGTGGCGACAACTGCACAACCAACTGCCAAACGCCCGACTGTCCTTCTGGATCTTGTCACGCAGGTACACATCTTAAGTCGTAGAAAAACAGATATGTCAAGTTGTAAATCGGTTTTAAATATGGGCAAGATATTCTCAATTCCTCAGTCAACATATTCGAGTCCCCTTATAAATGTCGACAAGGTCCACACTTCCCTTACCTCATACTAGGGAGTATATATGATAGTACATTAATTTTAATGTGACTGTCCAACACATTGTCAGTGGATGTCCAGCTTTGGCACAAACACAGTATCTTAAGCGATATGATGGCGTGGCTCGATCATTTTATTATCGTCTTTACCATGCTTAGGGGCTTTACACAGGGGCCCATCCATTGGACGACCCAGAATATGTAAAGGGCGTCATGGAAAATGTTAATAATAAAATTATTTGGAATAGGCTCGTTTACAGCCTCAGACCCCCATTGTTCTCGGTGCCTTAGGTTTGGTACATCCCATTCCGTTGACTGACATTGGGAGAGTACCCGGGTTTGTTGCCAGGAATATAGTCCTTCTGACAATCTGGATAATACAGAAGGCTGCAGTGTTGGGGAGTCTTCACATTCTCCGAAATGTTTTTGGTGGGTTCGACTGGGCAGCCCTCAAAAGCCTAAACATCCTGTCTCTTCCAGCATCACCCAAACCTTCTTTGCTGCATTTATTTATGTTAATCTGTAAATAATAAAATAATAATAATTACTTACTTATAATACTAATAGTTACTTTCATTTGTCTCCAGGGGGGGCACGGGTGGCCCAGTCGTCTAAGGCGCCGTGATTCGCTGTGCAGAGTTGCGTCCCCTGGACACGCCAGAAACCTTTGATGTGGGTTCGAATCCCGGTTCGCCCCAAATATGTTTCTAGGTTTGTCAGCACCATACCCGTGCTCGTGGATTTCATCGAAGTGGTAAACTTCTGAGACCTGCATCACTTCAGCCTTTCCTCCCACATTAAGCTGACACGCCGTGATATAACTGGAATACTGTTAAAAGCGGCGTTAAACCCAACTCACACTCACACTCATTTGTCTCCATGGTTTGCTTCATAGGAAACTGTGACATACCTACATGTACCCATTGCTTCCCCTCAGATGACGCGACGGCAGGCGCCTCCAACACCGTCACAGTGACATCGGTCGTGGTGGTTGTCTTCATCATCCTGGCTGCATGTACCGCAAGCTACATCTGCTATCGTAAAGGAATGTGTCTGAGACGGTCAGTAGACATCCACAACAGTAGTGTGATGAAGCAGTGCTATTCCTGGCGTGTTATGATGACGTTTGACACTCAGTAGAGTTGTGTCCCTTAGTCGTATCAGAATCCGATGATGGTGGGATTCCTCCTGATAACTATTCTTAGTTTAACAGTATCATATTAAATAAAGGTAGATGAAATAGGTAGAAAGAAAATGTTCAGCAGTGTAACTGAAAAAAAATACTTTAAGCCACCTTACATTACCCATTACCCATGATAGTTTTATTGTGATTCTAATGGAGTTATGTTTTACATCTTAACTTCATGAACCATTAAATAACTGCATTTCATGATTTTATTTTGAAGAGAGAGTCTAGTCCTGCTAATGAAACAGGGGGACATTTGTTGCAGGAATGGATCTGATGACAAGATGCTGGACGCTAAGCTGGAGCAGGCGGACGTCCCCATCAATGACTACCTGGAGCTCCACCACTACGAGGACATCAGAGAGGAAGATATTATGCGACCAGACCAGAACCAAGAAGGCGCCGGCATAGAGAAGGCTCTAGACATTCCTGTTTTAGCAGACTGCTTCCAAGGGGAACGGACGAGTAAGGACACATCAGTACGAGACTCCCAGCCATACACTGAGTTGAAGGAGGGCGCGCGTGTTCCTCGTCCGAGATCATCCGTGAGGTACTTATCTCCACTTGACTAGGAGAGCTACTTGTGTCTATCTCCACGTGACAAGGCGACCTCACTGTGTCTATCGCCACGTGACAAGGAGACCTGACAAGGAGACCTTATTGTGTCTAACTCCTCGTGACAATGAGAGCTACTTGTGTCTATCTCCACGTGACAAGGCGACCTCACTGTGTCTATCGCCACGTGACAAGGGGACCTGACAAGGAGACCTTATTGTGTCTGTCTCTACTTGGCCAGGAGAGCTACTTGTGTTTATCTCCACTTGACAAGGAGACCTTATTGTGTCTATCGCCACGTGACAAAGAGACCTTATTGTGTCTATCGCCACGTGACAAGGAGACCTAAGAGTGTCTGTCTCCACTTGATAAGGTCAGTAAGTTGCAAAGGACCCTTATCAAAGGACCTACTTGTGTCTATCTCCCCTTGACAAGGAGAGCTACTTGTGTCTATCTCCACGTGACAAGGCGACCTCACTGTGTCTATCGCCACGTGACAAGGAGACCTGACAAGGAGACCTTATTGTGTCTAACTCCTCGTGACAATGAGAGCTACTTGTGTCTATCTCCACGTGACAAGGCGACCTCACTGTGTCTATCGCCACGTGACAAGGGGACCTGACAAGGAGACCTTATTGTGTCTGTCTCTACTTGGCCAGGAGAGCTACTTGTGTTTATCTCCACTTGACAAGGAGACCTTATTGTGTCTATCGCCACGTGACAAAGAGACCTTATTGTGTCTATCGCCACGTGACAAGGAGACCTAAGAGTGTCTGTCTCCACTTGATAAGGTCAGTAAGTTGCAAAGGACCCTTATCAAAGGACCTACTTGTGTCTATCTCCCCTTGACAAGGAGAGCTACTTGTGTCTATCACCACTTGACAAGGTCAGCAAATTGCAAACGACCGCCAACAAAGGACCTACTTGTGTCTATCTCCTCTTGACAAGGAGAGCTACTTGTGTCTATCACCACGTGACAAGGAGAGCCAGTTGCAAAGGATCCCTTATATTCCTTTTGTCACTTTTGGTCACATATCTTTCGTACATTTTTCGTAATTGTGTCTGGACGTAATGGAGAAATGTGATGGGCCCGTAGGAGGAACTCTTGCTGTCAGGACTCAAACATAATTCATCATTATTCAATGTAATATTGTATACTGACATGACGTTGGTCATATGGGACTTTGTAGAGGTGGAAGGTCCGTCATATTACCCTGAAGCTTGTTGTATTCTTCAGAAATATTCAGTATTGGTCCAAGGCAGGCTGTAATTGTCTAAGGTAGGCTGTTTTGGTCAACGGTGGGCTGTAATGGTCTAGGGCGTGCTGTATTAGTCTAAGGTGAGATTTAATGGCCTAAGGCGGGCTGTATTGGTCTAAGGTGGGATGTAATGGTCTAAGGCGGGCTGTATTGGTCTAAGATGGGATGTAATGGTCTAAGGCAGGCTGTATTGGGCTAACGTCGGATGTAATGGTCTAAGGCGGGCTGTATTGGTCTGAATTATGCTGTAATTGTCCAGGCTGCAATGGTTTAAGGTAGACTGTAAAGGTCTAAGGTAGGCTGTTGTGGTCTAAGGCAGTCTGAAGTGGTCTACGTTAGGCTGTTATGGTCTACGGCAGGCTGTAATGGTCTCGGGTGGACTTGAAAGGTCCAGTGCAGGCTGCATTGGGCTAAGGTAGGCTGCAATGAACTAAGGTAGGCTGTAATGGTCTAAGGCAGACTGTAATGGTCTAAGGCGGGCTGTAATGGTCTAAGGCATGCTGTAATGGTCTAAGGCACCCTGTAATGATCTAAGTTAAGCTGTTATGGTCTAAGGCAGACTGTAATGGTCTAAGGCGGGCTGTAATGGTCTAAGGCAGACTGTAATGATCTAGGGCAGGCTGTAATGGTCTAATGCAGATTGAAGTGGACAAAGTTAAGCTGTTATGGTCTAAGGCAGACTGTGATGGCCTAAGGCAGGCTGTAATGGCCTAAGGCAGGCTGTAATGGTCTAAGGCAGGCTGTAATGGTCTAAGCATTCAGCAATGGTGTAGGTAAGGTTGTTGTGTGTGTGTGTGTGTGTGTGTGTGTGTATGTGCGTGCGTGCGTGTTGTCCTTCAGGCTCTCGTCCTGACAAAACAAGGAAAATAATATTTTCCTTCCTAGATTTTATGACGGCCTTTGATTTGGGTGAGATGTTTTTAACAATTTGGACTTCACAGTGATGTCTGGAAATACATATGGATAAGGAAATATTGATACGTTTTCTTTATGAAAAAGGAAATCGTTGCAACGGCATATGAAAGGTATTGTTTAAACAAATTCTTCCTGTCTGAGCTACTTTTTGTGAAACCAAAAATCAATCAAAAAAATAATTCTCTCTTGTATTTAAACGTGGATTGCTTCCTTAATATCCAGTTGACAGCTATTTTGTGCATATTAATTCTAACATCGCTCCAAATGTCAGTTTGGCCAGTTTCTTAAATAATTGGACAACAGCTATTATATTTAAATATAGATAGAATTACTAGAAAGGTGGACATTTTATGTAAATTGATGAATCACCAAAGAATGCTGTACTGGTGGAGGTGCTTGGTAGTTAGCAATAGTGTGTACATTCCTCCACGTTTTACACTCAGAGATCACAGAGGCCCTGTCATATCCCTGTAACAATACACGCCTATAGTATGGCATGGGTGTACACTCAGAGATCACAGAGGCCCTGTCATATCCCTGTAACAATACACACCTATAGTATGACTTGAGTGTACACTCAGAGATCACAGAGGCCCTGTCATATCCCTGTAACAATACACGCCTATAGTATGACTTGGGTGTACACTCAGAGATCACAGAGACCCTGTCATGTCCCTGTAACAATCGAACCTATAGTATGACATGAGTGTAGACTCATAGATCACAGAGGCCCTGTCATATCCCTGTAACAATACACACATATAGTATGACATGAGTGATCACTCAGAGATCACAGAGGCCCTGTCATATCCCTGTAACAATGCACACCTATAGTATGACATGGGTGTACATTCAGAGATCACAGAGACCCTGTCATATCCCTGTAACAATGCACACCTATAGTATGACATGGGTGATCACTCAGATATCACAGAGTCCCTATCATGTCCCTGTAACAATGCACACCTATAGTATGAAATGGGTGATCACTCAGAGATCACAGAGACTCTGTCATATCCCTGTAACAATGCACACCTATAGTATGACATGGGTGATCACTCAGATATCACAGAGGCCCTGTCATATCCCTGTAACAATGCACGCCTAAAGTATGACATGAGTGTACACTCAGAGATCACAGAGACCCTGTCATATCCCTGTAACAATGCACACCTATAGTATGACATGGGTGATCGCTCAGAGATCACAGAGACCCTGTCATATCCCTGTAACAATACACACCTATAGTATGACATGGGTGATCACTCAGAGATCACAGAGACCCTGTCATATCCCTGTAACAATACACACCTATAGTATGACATGGGTGATCACTCAGAGATCACAGAGACCCTGTCATATCCCTGTAACAATACACACCTATAGTATGACATGGGTGATCACTCAGAGATCACAGAGGCCCTGTCATATCCCTGTAACAATGCACACCTATAGTATGACCTAAGGTTTGATATAACCTTCCATGGTACCAAATCTCATTCTTCTCGTTCTCGTCGTGTGAGGAAAATATTATATATTAATGGACAGAAAATGTTATATATTAATGGACAGAACTGTATTTATGCATTATGCATTTATGTATTTATACATTTTTTTTTTTATATCTAAAAGCTGATATTTACGATTCGTGTGTGTGCGTGCGTGTGTGCTTGCGAGTGCGTGTGTGTGTGTGTGTGTGTGTGTGTGTGTGTGTGTGTGTGTGTGTGTGTGTGTGTGTGTGTGAATTGCCCCACTTATTACAGTGCCAAACTATTTGCGGCCATTGTCGCCTACACAATCCCCCACTAATCAGAAATGCCGTAGCTAAGCGTATCGGAACCTTAGTCTACAGTTTACTCAGCAAGCAGACATTGTATCCATGTACATTTTCTGCTTGGTGACCTTATTTGCATATTGATCGGTCGCACCACCAAGTTTATCAGATAACACTATCAATCATATGATACACTTATTTGCCTTCCGCTACACATCAGTTGAACATGTTTACAGGGACCGATGTTCTCAAAATGTCAATTTGAAACCTGAACATCCCTTTCGTTTTCACCCAGTATTCTATGAATTATATATTCTTCTTGGACAAAGGGGGAACGGTGCAGCCAGTTTAGATGCCAAAATTGCGGATTGATGTACCAGGATTGTTGTTGTTGCTGTTCTTGCGAGCGTAAAATCAGTTTCCAATAAATAAGTGAGTTTCTCATCGCTTTGAACGGTATTTGAGTTCTTCTTGATGTGGGAGGAGCGCTCAAAGTGGTGCAGGTGAACCCACGATCATTGGTCTCTGGCACCGAGGATGCCACTCTGCCGACTGTGCCACCCGTACCCATGTACCTGCCGTTCATCTTGTAACATATTGTCCAAACTGATCGATGTGCGAAGATTGTATGAAAACATTTTATGACACCCGCCTTTATGTACATATTTGCATGAGGTTTATGATTTGTATTTCCTTTAGGAAGTCAAAATAGATGTGCTCCGTATTCACTGTATGGCTGTAGCAGGTGGTTACAGTAATACTTTGTGTGTTTGTTTGTTGTTTTATGCCGCACTCAGCAATATTCCAGCTGTATGACGGCGGTCTGTAAATAATCAAGTGTGGAGCAGACAATCCAGTGATTGATATCATGAGCATCGTTCCACGCAATTGGGATACAATGACATACATCAACCAAGTCAGCGAGCCTGTCCACCCGATCCCGTTGGTCGCCTCTTAAGACAAGCATGGCTTGCTGAAGGCCTATTCTAACCCAGATCTTCAAGGGTCTGCAGTATTGTCTTCTCATTATTACTATTGTGTATACCGTGACTTGTAACCTGTTCTGAGTATAATGCTGTTCTATAGGCTTGACGTCATTACACTGAATAAACATTACTGACTGAAACTCTTGTTTCGTATGTGGTGTATTCGGGCGCAGTGTTTCAAGCCTATTGCGGCAATGGAGAGAACAGCCGCGAGTCCTCAGCGGTGATGTTAGCATCAACAGAGGGGAGTGGGTAACCTATACAACGGGCCGGATATGCTTTCCCATATGGGTCTGGAGACCATTTCTGGTGGCATCCGACTTGATGTTGTCTGAATATTGCTGAATGCGACCTGTTGAGATCGCAAACCATTTGGGGGTTTTGTTTTGTTTTGTTTTTGTTTTGTTGTTTATGGTTGTTGTTGTTTTGTTTTGTTGTTTGTTTGTTTGTTATTTTTTTTTGGGGGGGGGGGGGGGGGGGGGGGGGGGGTGCATGACAAAATGACACAGTTCTACATTTCTTTCAACTGACAAAGGTTACAAGAATAACTTGTCACTTTGATGCTGCAGAAAAATGCAGCCTGATTGTGCATTTGGTTCAGATGCTGACTGTAAGCATGGAAAGTGTTGTACTAATACTTGTAAACTGTGACGTGCGTACTGTACATCCTTCGTGGTCTCGGAGCTGGTTCTTCCACCCCTCGTACATTGCACGAAAGGGAGTGACACACCTACGTACTCGATATGAAGGGGCTGAAATACACATAAAATGGTATGTGTCAAGTAATATATTTTGCAGTGTTTGGCAGTAGCCGTTACCTATAAATCCTGAACCAAGGCCTACTCCCCTCTCGTTCAAATCGAATCGTCCAACCTCGGCACGTGCACATACAGGTAGTCACAAAGAAAAACAACCTGCTGAAACAATAGACTAAGCCGGAAAATATATTATTTGGCCCTGTATCGAAACCGCACAGCTCTATTTCCTCAAAGGTTCATCATTCTCAAGAAATCTTCAACTTTTTTTATATCACCGTCGTTATCTTATTGTTCATATGTTTCTAATATGAATGTTCTTGGTGTTACTGAAACAACTGATACCCATCTTGTTGTTTCTTCTGTCCTAAAACGTAGGTGCGTTGACAGGCAAACCTCCCAAACCTCACACACAGGGTCCACTAATCTACCTACACTCAAAGAAGAATTATGAAGTGAAGTGTAAGTCAAGAGTCTAGTAACATAGTCTCTCTCTCGTAATTGTCCCATTAAATGTACAAGGTAAAACATATGGTCGGCGTAAGTCAGCTATGGCCCTTCTTTAATCAGAACACTGATATTACTCGTTTCTGTCGTCCACAGACGGAGATGTCACAACCGATTTGCCCAGGGTCTGGTTCAATAAATAATTGTTATGACACACTGGAAAAGTCAAATAATGGTATGAAATTCATCAGACGTGTTCAAACGGTTGACAACTAACCTTTTTACTTTCGTACCCTTTTAGATGTTTGGCTTGTGGCGTGTTCACAAAGGCCGATTTAAAGTGAGTAAGTTGGGTTTAACGCCGCTTTTAACAGTATTCCAGTTATATCGCGGCGAGTCAGCTTAATGTGGGAGGAAAGCCCGAAGTGATGCAGGTCCCAGACGTTTACCACTTCGGTGAAACCCACGAGCACGGGTATGGTGCTGACAAACCTAGAAACATAATCGGGGCAAACCGGGATTCGAACCCACAATAACAGGTTTCTGGCGTGCCCAAGGGACGCAACTCTGCACAGCGAATCGCGGCGCCTTAGACGACTGGGCCACCCGTGCCCCCCCAAATTAAAGAGAAAATGACCCAAGATGACCATGTCTTTGACACCGTTCTAAATTGTTTCCAAATATAAAATATTACTGTACACATGCAGTCTTAATACCAATTTGACCATCACCACCCCACACACGCTCCCCATTAAAGTGACAAGTCCCTTAACTATGTTTCTTCACATTCGGTTCAGACGCCTTTGCTTCGGAATAACATAATGAGCTGTGCAAGTTACACCTTTGAGAACAATGACAAACAATAGGAGGATTTCATTAGGAGATACTACCCACGCACAAATTATGTACACACAAAGACATTGTACACATTCGTTACTTTAATGTATTGACCTGCATCTCCACAGCTCAGTCATTCTCACACGAAAATACAGAATGTGAATTGTCTCCCCTGTTTCACAATAACGAAAGTAGGGTATTTTTAATCACACATAGATCGAGTGTTGATTCGCGACATGTCAGGACGGGGAAAGACGTCACACACATCAGACATTTGTCTTGTAAGTTAGCTTTGATTATTTCATATTTTTCACTAACATTTGATATTAGAAAACGTAGTCTACTCGCCCTGATACTAAGATCGAGTGGGATTTCCGGGGGGGGGGGGGGCGTGGTTGGTAATTTATACAGAAATAAAGACATTTTTCGAAATAAAAAGGGTGGGGGGTGCGCATCACCCCACCACCCCCCCCCCCCCCCCCCCCCCCCCCCCACCACCCACACACCACCACCACCCCTTCTTTCCCCCCCACCACCACCCTTTTTATTTCGAAAAATATCTTTATTTCTGTATAAATTACCACCAAAGATCTTAATTGTGCATCCTCTCTTTTAAAAAAAAAATGTATCCGCCCATGCATTTGCGTTGTGTGTATTAGCCCTGTGCTTTCGGGGGAAGTTGTTGTTGCTGTAAGTGTTTACGAGATCACCTACTGCCTTATCAGTGTCAGCTGACCCGTCCCTCTGTGGGATCAGGGTGCACTTATCTAGTGGGAGTTTTAGTATTCATAAAACTTCTGTTTTTGTATTGATAAGATTTCTATTTTCGTATATTGATATGATTTCATTTTTTTATCTTTCAGGGGAAAACACGAAGGATAAATATATACTAGTGAGTCACCAGTGTCAATGTCTGCTGTAATTGCTGGCGATACATTAACTATGATGCCCTTCCCTTCCATGAGGTCAACCATAGGCCTATAATCAGCTGATGACGGGGGTCAACTATGTTATCGATCCATTTTACTTTCCGTGTCAGGGACTGCATGATTGTGGCATGGAAGGAAATACACGGCATCTGGTGGTGAATGATATAATTATACCGGACATACATAGCAGGAAATATATTGGACAGCCTTTGTTAATTTGAGTGTTATCAAGTACATTATGTTTGTACATGTCTGTACATGTTTGTCATGTGACGCGCGCGCGCGTGCGTGCGTTGGTGCGTGTGTGTGTGTGTGTGTGTGTGTGTGTGTGTATGTATGTTTGTAAGTGTTGCTGTATATGTATAAGCATGTGTGTTTGCATGCATGGATGGATTGATTGATGTTTGCATGCATTTGTGAGTTCATGCGTGCGAGCGCATGTATGTGTGTGTGTATGCATGTGTGTATACATGCATGCATGGATGTATTGATTGATGTGTGTGTGTATGTAAGTATGAGCTCTCATATTTCACAGCTTACAAGTAACACATTCCATTCTACTAAGTCAAGTTACCGTATTGGTTTGTGACCACTTATCAGGACCACACATGACTTATTGTTTCTTCTCCTTGTCGTAAATATCTCATTAATTACATTTTAGTGTGTATATTTAACACACACCCCCCCCCCCCCCCCTCCCCCACCCCCTTAATAACATAATGATATTGGATTTACACTATTTTCCTCATGTATTTCTCTTTTTTCTGAAAGTGGATAGATATGTAATATGGTCAGTGAAACATACCCAAACGTGACATTTTCAGAACATAACTTTGACATATACTGATGGAACTTTACCAAACTTAATATTTCAAAATTCCTTATCAGTATAAGTAGTTCGAATTAATAACGAATCAAATCAGTTCATATGAAGTAAGTTTCATACAAGCTTGTTTCTAAAACAATAGCCTACACAGTCAATCACGGACAAAGGTCACATGACGATGACCATCACAAACTGATCTTCCTGGACTAATGGACAATACCTTCCAGCAGATATCAACTATCATTGCATTTCACCAAATTCTATTTCTAGATGCTTAACACGCATAGTTGGATGATCAGCTGAATCCAATCAATACCCAGATTAGGTGAACGGTGGTATTGCAGGAAATGTGCTAAAAGCGTAGTAAAATCTAGATCATTGACTCACTCAATTTCCAAGTGGTGAAATGTGAAGTGGACATGAAATGCTCAGAATTAACAAACGACAACACAGATAATGAGTTCCAATAATTCACCTTGCAACATAATTGATAACTGAAAGGAACATAATGAATCCGTCACTAGCTTTTGATCCAATTCTTATCTAAACCCGGAATGGGTCATTATATTTTTCATGTTCATTTTTAAAACAAACTTGTGCAGGCACCTGTGTACAATTACTGTTTACAGAGGTGATTCACGAGAAGCATGACTAGTTTGTATGTATGGTGTATTTCAGCACGTCAAGGCAAAAGGGAACACACCTGGTGGTGTTCCTCATCCATGGCTTCTTGGGGACAAAAACTGATGTGAGACTGGGTGTTTGTTGGAGAGACAGCGATGACAATCTACCTAATGATTTGACATGGCCAAAACAGTTGTAATCCACCCTCTAAAATTAGTTTTAGTATTACGTCCCTTTGTAAATTGATCATGAAGATTCGCATCGGGGCCTGACACTTTCGTTAATGACAGTTGTTTGTTTCTCGTTTTTACCAGAAGGGGTGCTGCTGACACAGACAATGTTGGACAGGGGCCTGCTGTTGCTACTGCTGGGTACGTTTATACGTTTGACATCAATACTGACAGCTACATGTAGGTATGCCCTTGTGATGAATATATATATAATGTTTCATGGTTTGGTTTGTGTCCTGAAAGGTATGTAATTAATAGCTTTTCTTTTACTTGAACTAATTAAAACTGAACTAAAAGTGGCGGCCATAGATATATAGTTCCATATCTATCTTCAGAGGTGCGTGTAACGATAATTTGTCAAAAAAGAAAGCAAATATCATTGGAAGTGCACTGAAAATGTTAATGTACACATATTTCGATTCAATTGTACGTGAACTTCAATCACACCCCTTTCTTGTCACCTGAACATTCCATTTGTCAGTCCACCCTGTCATAGTTTGTAAACTTTCGCATTTCAACATTTCCCCTGAAACCACAAGACAAGTGAAGTTTATCATTTGACAATATGATCTCAGCAAAGGCTCTTAGAAATCTGGCCCTTATTTGTAAATAGTATTTGTAGAAGTACTTTAAGGTTGAGTGTTTGTTGTTTAATGCAGCACTATGTACCAGATCATCCAGTAATTGAGGAGCAATGATCCGTGCACTTGGTATAAAAGCATAGGTTATACACCCAAACCACTAGGTCCCCTCTTGTAACCAGTATACATTTTCAAGTTTATACATAAAGTCCCCTCTACCAACAGTGTAGGTTGTCCATCTGATACATTAAGTCCCCTTTAAAGCCGGGATAGGTAGCTGGGGAGCACATCTAACCTGAAATACCCAAGTGAGGTAATGTTAAAAAAGTCAGTTTGCAATTATGGTGTGATTTACGCATGTATTAAAATGAAATAGTCATGTTGTTATCTGGCCTGGAAGCTTCTCTACCTTATGTTTGCCTATCCTTCTTAATGTCTTTATCTTTTTGATAATCTCAAGTAAGCGTTACAGAAACATTTGTGTAAGCTACAAAGCCATGCGGCACTAGTTTCTCTAACATGACGACTCAAATGCATTGCTTTGTGTAACATGTGAAAGAGCAAACAGATGCATTGGTTATTCCATCAATACATTTAAGAGTACTCGTTTCTCCCTTTCAGTAGTGGGTGTACTGAGCCAGGAGTGTCCCGTGGGCAAATATGGAGAAGACTGTCAACTGAACTGCAACCTTCACTGTTTCCCTTACTCCGGCCAGGATGTGTACTGTGACAGACATAGTGGCAAGTGTTCTGAAGGATGCATCCCGGGCTGGTACAGCGATCAGTGCCATGTACCCTGTAATAAGAACTGCCCACGGGACATCTGTAGTCAGCAGACTGGTCACTGTACTCGGCCGTGTGAAGGCAACAACACAGGAGACTTCTGTGAGACCCACCATGGTATGTACAGCTGGGGGCTGGGAATCATCAGATAGTGGCATTTAATTCATTGATTACTGTCATTCATTTTATTGCAAAGTTTCAAAAACTGGTTAGGAGTTTTGTTACTTATAGCTCACCCCAACTCAAATGGTGTCACATTGGCCATAGACTTTAGTTATGAACTATGGTCTTTAACATGATTGCTTCGATTATTTCCTCAACAGGACATTTTAACTTTCCTTTAGTTCGGTACAATGCGCAAGAAGAAAAAAATGTACATAAGGACGCAATTGTTGCTGAATGCCCCATTCAACCTGACAAGAACATTAATCTTAACCTGTCAAGGGAAGCTAGCTCTTTCCGGGTGTGTTCGGCAAGCTCTTGTCACTCTTTGCTATGGACACCGAAGATGCGAGGCACATTGTCCACTGTCATAGCTGTATAGTGTAATTATAACACGAATACTGTAAATTACATGCACATGGCAATGGATGACAAACAGAGAAACATAGGACTTAAACACTTTATCTCCATTTGTGCATGCTGTCTATGATCTGGCATTTACTTATGACTAAAACAAGAACTGTCAAATGTGGACACTTCATATTTTATTCAAAGCTGTCACACGTTCCATAGACCACCATTTCACATGACGGACTGCCAGTCATGTTAGTTGAATCATGGGATAGTATTAAAGACAGAATTACACAACTTAGTTTGTTTTTTTAATATTTTCGCATTAGGGATTTGAGAAAAGCAAACCCGAGCCTGTCAGTTAACCATTAATCATAGCCTTGATAATTGAACATAATAATAAATTACTTAAAACGAGAGAAAAGAATTTCAAAAGCAAAAATATTTCGCACTATTTCGTACATATATAATAATGACCCCATATGTTTTCCAGGTTAGAACAGGTCCCAAGCAATAATGGTCGTAAGAGTCAACTTATTTGTTAAGTGGTCAGGCTCGGTGACTGGTTGATTGCGTCAGAGACCATATATCAAATCTCTTATTGTATGTCATCTTCCATCCTCAGCAAAACATAATATTCTTTAACTTTAATTAAATACATTTAACAATTGTGAATAAACGTGGCACAAGGCATACTGTGTGAATGATAGGACAAAAGGTAGTTCATGAGGTCAAGAGGTAAAGGGTGAAGGTCACATGGATCAAGATGATCAGTTATAGCACTTTACTGACTGTATTTCACTTCAAAACACTAGCATTGTTCAGCAGTGTAGAGACAAGTGTATTATGTTACAGAGAATGGTCCAAAAGAAAGGGCAAAACAGTCACAAGAACCTGCCTCACCACCACTGGTCGCCATACTTGTCCCCGTGTTCGCCATACTCATCATCATCATCATCATCACCGTGGCTGTACTCTTCTTAAGACACAGAAAGTATGATAATATTTCACTCATGATTCGGTTTCCTTTTAATGATAAGATTTATAGAATAGCCCACGAGGTACGAGTGATTACGGAAAATATGTCACGAGTGAAATTAATGCTTAAAGTTCCGAGCTTTAGCGAGGAACTTAAAGCATTAATTTCACGAGTGACATATTTTCCGTAATCATTCGTACCGAGTGGGTTATTCTATTTATTACCCCTATTCATATTAAAGACATGTTTCAAGAAAAAAACAATCAACTGTCGCCGATCAAGAATCAGCTGTTTTGTATCAATCCGCGTGTGAAAAAACACTGTCCTTTCATTCCAACCGCATTACTCAATTAAAGTGTTGTTACGCTTGAAAAATATAGTTCTGTTAAAAAATTGTAAACATCACATTATTGCAGTTATATTTATGTCCGATTTACACAGCGTACACTATCTAGCATTGATAAAGAAGACAGGTTTCCAAAAAGGTTCATCAGGTTTTTTAATCAAAGCTTGTTTTGACAAGATCGCGTCACTGACAGACACCGCCGTCGTGCATCGGCAGATTCATGCATTTCACATTGAGAAGAGGAAACACGGAAAACATGTCAATTTTTTTATGTATCATTTGACAAAAATGCCAAAACCTATAACAAAAACATAGATGTAATGTACAGAAGTCTTGTTTGTTAGAGAAAAGTTACGAAAAGAAGCTAAACTTTGAAAAGTACGATTGCTGTCACAGTGTCGGAATGAATGACCCGACTTGACCCAGATATGCGACAGCCGAAACCAGGAATGACAAGAGAACCGGTTACAGTTTAATCCAGACAACAAGTTTAATTAACATCGTGTGTGATTTGAGACAAGTGTCACTGATGGGAAACATGTGCATGTGGGATTTCAGGAGGATTTGTCAAACGGAGTGGACACAGTCAGATGACGGGAGTTTGTTGATATTTTGAAGTGATTCATAATGGTCGAATACCTGTTGATAGACAAACACGGTATCTGGAGATCTGATGCTAAGCTGTCCGCATTCACGGAGTTCATTTAGTTCAATATCGGACATAGGATCAGCTCGCTGGGGTAAGTTTTCCTTTCCTTGTATTTTTAATTATTTTTGTTTTGATTTCAAAACCTCCGAGTTCAGCAAAGTGCGTCGATTTTGCAACCAAAATGCTGGTAATCATGTCGCTAAGGTAACACTCTATGCTACCCTTGATCTCCTTCAAAGTAGACAGTTCGAATTCTGAACTGTCTGATGTGCATGCCGAAATGATAAATTTGCAAATAATAATGTTGCACCTTTCCTGTGTCATTAACCCTCATAGTCATAATTATGGTCAGCGGACGTCAGTCAGCCTGCATGCCGCTCAGCGCCGTACTTTGCAGACGTCGCGGTTACGAAAAACGTATACATTGTATAAAGAAGTGTCACGTCCTCATTTCTTCACACAACGTTACAAAATTGTACGAAATAGTGTATCTTTATGATGTCTTTCGGAAAGTCTAAATGTCGTTGCAAAATGAATTTGTTTTTATTCTCATGCCATCGTTGAAAGTGTGAGAAGTCATATTTTTCGTGCTTTTCTTACCTTTATACATTTGTGAACTAAGTTCATGTCAACTTGTCAAGTTTAGACTTTTTCATTGTGTTTTCATTTTCATTGGCAGTTATCGATGTCATCATCGTTCACAAATGCAAACCTGTCTATACAAAGTCCGGTTTTTGGATTCGGGTGGTCGAAAAATTCATCACACAGCAAGCCCTCTAACACAGACGCCAACCAGGACTTGGTGGTGATGATCTTGGCGCCCTAGAAACAGTTTCTGGCAACATCACAATATGAATCTTGGAACTTCAGTCTGGCCATATGCAGTTTTGACAACAAAGACATTAAATGTGTTCTGAGGTTGAATTATACGAATAACTTTTCATGTCAGTCAGATCTCCGTCCGCTTTAACGAGGTAATTTACTTTGACAGGTCTCAAATGGCCAGCCATGTTTGTTTACAAACGGGGACGTAGTTTTGGTTTTTACTTTAAAATGAAAATCATGTGAAATAAAAGGAAAAATTGATAATGCGTAATCATGTTGTTAATATGAAACTATGTGTCTTGTCTTAAAAATCTCGAATCAGTGAGATTGTAGCACGTAAAACATCTGAAGGGAAAGGCGTCGATTTGTGAATGAATGGGATGAGAAAAAAATAGTTCCGTTGTCCAATGAAAATTAATCTTTGTTCCACTGACCAATCAGCTTCGAGAATCACTAATTGCACACTGTGCAAATTTCAAAAAGTTATTACACTGCATATTTGAGCCCATATGGGTAATAAAATATCTTCTGCATCATTCCATAGACCATGGCTCTTAGAATGTGTACATTGTATATGTTACTTCTCCTGCTTGACACCAAAGACCACGGCTCTTAGAATGTGTACATTGTGTATGTTACTTCTCCTGCTTGATACCATAGACCATGGCTTTAAGTGTGCACATTGTGTATGTTACTTCTCCTGCTCGATACCAAAGACCATGGCTCTTAGAATGTGTACATTGTGTGTGTTACTTCTCCTGCTTGATACCATAGACCATGGCTTTAAGTGTGCACATTGTGTATGTAACTTCTCCTCCTTCATACAATAGACCATGGCTTTAAGTGTGCACATTGTGTATGTTACTTCTCCTGCTTGACACCATAGACAATGGCTCTTAGAATGTGTACATTGTGTGTGTTACTTCTCCTGCTTGACACCATAGACCATGGCTTTTAGTATGTGCACATTGTGTATGTTACTTCTCCTGCTTGACACCATAGACCATGGATTTAAGTGTGCACATTGTGTATGTTACTTCTCCTGCTTGACACCATAGACAATGGCTCTTAGAATATGCACATTGTGTATGTTACTTCTCCTGTTTGATACCATAGACCATGACTCTTAGAATGTGCACATTGTGTATGTTACTTCTCCTGCTTGACAACATAGACCATGGCTCTTAGAATGTGCACATTGTGTATGTTACTTCTCCTGCTTGACACCATAGACCATGGCTTTAAGTGTGCACATTGTGTATGTTGCTTCTCCTGCTTGACACCATAGACCATGGCTCTTAGTATGTGCACATTGTGTATGTTACTTCTCCTGCTTGACACCATAGACCATGGCTTTAAGTGTGCACATTGTGTATGTTACTTCTGCTCGATACCATAGACCATGGCTCTTAGTATGTGCACATTGTGTATGTTACTTCTCCTGCTTGACACCATAGACCATGGCTTTAAGTGTACACATTGTGTATGTTACTACTCCTGCTTGACACCATAGACCATGGCTCTTAGAATGTGCACATTGTGTATGTTACTTCTCCTAGTTGACACCATAGACCATGGCTTTAAGTTTGCACATTGTGTATGTTACTTCTCCTGCTTGACACCATAGACCATGGCTTTAAGTGTACACATTGTGTATGTTACTTCTCCTGCTTGACACCATAGACTATGGCTTTAAGTGTGCACATTGTGTATGTTACTTCTCCTGCTTGACACCATAGACCATGGCTCTTAGAATGTGCTCATTGTGTATGTTACTTCTCCTGCTTGACACCATAGACAATGGCTTTAAGTGTGCACATTGTGTATGTTACTTCTCCTGCTTGACGCCATAGACCATGGCTTTAAGTGTGCACATTGTGTATGTTACTTCTCCTGCTTGACACCATAGACCATGGCTCTTAGAATGTGTATATGGTGTATGTTACTTCTCCTGCTTGACACCATAGACCATGGATTTAAGTGTGCACATTGTGTATGTTACTTCTCCTGCTTGACACCATAGACCATGGCTTTTAGTATGTGCACATTGTGTATGTTACTTCTCCTGCTTGACACCATAGACCATGGATTTAAGTGTGCACATTGTGTATGTTACTACTCCTGCTTGACACCATAGACAATGGCTCTTAGAATATGCACATTGTGTATGTTACTTCTCCTGTTTGATACCATAGACCATGACTCTTAGAATGTGCACATTGTGTATGTTACTTCTCCTGCTTGACAACATAGACCATGGCTCTTAGAATGTGCACATTGTGTATGTTACTTCTCCTAGTTGACACCATAGACCATGGCTTTAAGTTTGCACATTGTGTATGTTACTTCTCCTGCTTGACACCATAGACCATGGCTTTAAGTGTACACATTGTGTATGTTACTTCTCCTGCTTGACACCATAGACTATGGCTTTAAGTGTGCACATTGTGTATGTTACTTCTCCTGCTTGACACCATAGACCATGGCTCTTAGAATGTGCTCATTGTGTATGTTACTTCTCCTGCTTGACACCATAGACAATGGCTTTAAGTGTGCACATTGTGTATGTTACTTCTCCTGCTTGACGCCATAGACCATGGCTTTAAGTGTGCACATTGTGTATGTTACTTCTCCTGCTTGACACCATAGACCATGGCTCTTAGAATGTGTATATGGTGTATGTTACTTCTCCTGCTTGACACCATAGACCATGGATTTAAGTGTGCACATTGTGTATGTTACTTCTCCTGCTTGACACCATAGACCATGGCTCTTAGAATGTGTATATGGTGTATGTTACTTCTCCTGCTTGACACCATAGACCATGGATTTAAGTGTGCACATTGTGTATGTTACTTCTCCTGCTTGACACCATAGACCATGGCTTTTAGTATGTGCACATTGTGTATGTTACTTCTCCTGCTTGACACCATAGACCATGGATTTAAGTGTGCACATTGTGTATGTTACTTCTCCTGCTTGACACCATAGACAATGGCTCTTAGAATATGCACATTGTGTATGTTACTTCTCCTGTTTGATACCATAGACCATGACTCTTAGAATGTGCACATTGTGTATGTTACTTCTCCTGCTTGACAACATAGACCATGGCTCTTAGAATGTGCACATTGTGTATGTTACTACTCCTTCTTGACACCATAGACCATGGCTTTAAGTGTGCACATTGTGTATGTTGCTTCTCCTGCTTGACACCATAGACCATGGCTCTTAGTATGTGCACATTGTGTATGTTACTTCTCCTGCTTGACACCATAGACCATGGCTTTAAGTGTGCACATTGTGTATGTTACTTCTGCTCGATACCATAGACCATGGCTCTTAGTATGTGCACATTGTGTATGTTACTTCTCCTGCTTGACACCATAGACCATGGCTTTAAGTGTACACATTGTGTATGTTACTACTCCTGCTTGACACCATAGACCATGGCTCTTAGAATGTGCACATTGTGTATGTTACTTCTCCTGCTTGACACCATAGACCATGGCTTTAAGTGTGCACATTGTGTATGTTGCTTCTCCTGCTTGACACCATAGACCATGGCTCTTAGTATGTGCACATTGTGTATGTTACTTCTCCTGCTTGACACCATAGACCATGGCTTTAAGTGTGCACATTGTGTATGTTACTTCTGCTCGATACCATAGACCATGGCTCTTAGTATGTGCACATTGTGTATGTTACTTCTCCTGCTTGACACCATAGACCATGGCTTTAAGTGTGCACATTGTGTATGTTACTACTCCTGCTTGACACCATAGACCATGGCTCTTAGAATGTGCACATTGTGTATGTTACTTCTCCTAGTTGACACCATAGACCATGGCTTTAAGTTTGCACATTGTGTATGTTACTTCTCCTGCTTGACACCATAGACCATGGCTTTAAGTGTACACATTGTGTATGTTACTTCTCCTGCTTGACACCATAGACCATGGCTCTTAGAATGTGCTCATTGTGTATGTTACTTCTCCTGCTTGACACCATAGACAATGGCTTTAAGTGTGCACATTGTGTATGTTACTTCTCCTGCTTGACGCCATAGACCATGGCTTTAAGTGTGCACATTGTGTATGTTACTTCTCCTGCTTGACACCATAGACCATGGCTCTTAGAATGTGTATATGGTGTATGTTACTTCTCCTGCTTGACACCATAGACCATGGATTTAAGTGTGCACATTGTGTATGTTACTTCTCCTGCTTGACACCATAGACCATGGCTCTTAGAATGTGTATATGGTGTATGTTACTTCTCCTGCTTGACACCATAGACCATGGATTTAAGTGTGCACATTGTGTATGTTACTTCTCCTGCTTGACACCATAGACCATGGCTTTTAGTATGTGCACATTGTGTATGTTACTTCTCCTGCTTGACACCATAGACCATGGATTTAAGTGTGCACATTGTGTATGTTACTTCTCCTGCTTGACACCATAGACAATGGCTCTTAGAATATGCACATTGTGTATGTTACTTCTCCTGTTTGATACCATAGACCATGACTCTTAGAATGTGCACATTGTGTATGTTACTTCTCCTGCTTGACAACATAGACCATGGCTCTTAGAATGTGCACATTGTGTATGTTACTACTCCTGCTTGACACCATAGACCATGGCTTTAAGTGTGCACATTGTGTATGTTGCTTCTCCTGCTTGACACCATAGACCATGGCTCTTAGTATGTGCACATTGTGTATGTTACTTCTCCTGCTTGACACCATAGACCATGGCTTTAAGTGTGCACATTGTGTATGTTACTTCTGCTCGATACCATAGACCATGGCTCTTAGTATGTGCACATTGTGTATGTTACTTCTCCTGCTTGACACCATAGACCATGGCTTTAAGTGTACACATTGTGTATGTTACTACTCCTGCTTGACACCATAGACCATGGCTCTTAGAATGTGCACATTGTGTATGTTACTTCTCCTAGTTGACACCATAGACCATGGCTTTAAGTTTGCACATTGTGTATGTTACTTCTCCTGCTTGACACCATAGACCATGGCTTTAAGTGTACACATTGTGTATGTTACTTCTCCTGCTTGACACCATAGACCATGGCTTTAAGTGTGCACAATGTGTATGTTACTTCTCCTGCTTGACACCATAGACTATGGCTTTAAGTGTGCACATTGTGTATGTTACTTCTCCTGCTTGACACCATAGACCATGGCTCTTAAAATGTGCTCATTGTGTATGTTACTTCTCCTGCTTGACACCATAGACAATGGCTTTAAGTGTGCACATTGTGTATGTTACTTCTCCTGCTTGACGCCATAGACCATGGCTTTAAGTGTGCACATTGTGTATGTTACTTCTCCTGCTTGACACCATAGACCATGGCTCTTAGAATGTGTATATGGTGTATGTTACTTCTCCTGCTTGATACCATAGACCATGGCTTTAAGTGTGCACATTGTGTATGTTATTTCTCCTGCTCGATACCATAGACCATGGCTCTTAGTATGTGCACATTGTGTATGTTACTTCTCCTGCTTGACACCATAGACCATGGCTCTTAGAATGTGTATATTGTGTATGTTACTTCTCTTGCTTGATACCATAGACCATGGCTTTAAGTGTACACATTGTGTATGTTACTTCTCCTGCTCGATACCATAGACCAAGGCTCTTAGTATGTGCACATTGTGTATGTTACTTCTCCTGCTTGACACCATAGACCATGGCTTTAAGTGTGCACATTTCGTATGTTACTTCTCCTGCTTGACACCATAGACCATGGCTCTTAGTATGTGCACATTGTGTATGTTACTTATCCTGCTTGACACCATAGACCATGGCTTTAAGTGTGCACATTGTGTATGTTACTTCATCTGTATGCTCACTTGGTAATGGACAGCATAAAACACTTTATCTTCAGCTGCTTTGATGTTCACGTAATAAGTTGATCATATTTGACTGCGTTTAGCATGATTCTATGAGGTCAAGTCATTTTGTACAATTTGTGGCTGTTATCCTCTAATAAATGCACAACAAATAAAAAACAGTTCTTAAGTATCAACTCTGCCACAACAACATACAAGTCATGAAAAAAGATCTAAATGATTAATTCATGATCATTTCAAGATGTGTGTTAATTTGCTTTCCGCTAATGTTACTTGTTATTCTGTTTCAGATCTAATCGGTGTAAGTATTAAAGAATATATATATATATATATTCTCAAAAGAAGTTAAAGAACACCGAATTCTTTCATATTACTATAGTTAATCTCACATGCCAAGACACATTAACTATAGTAATATGAAAGAATCGGGTGGTCTTTAACTTCTTTTGAGTAGTATATATATATATATATATATATATATATATATATATATATATATATATATATATATATATATTTATTTATTTATTTATATATTCAATGTTTTTGACCTTTAAATTGCAATTGTTAACAGTGAGTGAGTAAATTTGGCATCACATGTATCAGTTAAGTCAAGGCGTGCCAGCTTGATGTGGAAGGAGAGAGCCTGCAGACGTTTTCCATGGTGCTGACAAACCTGGAAAAATAATTAGGGTGAATCTGTATTTCACTACCAGCTAATATCCATTCTCTGTGGGTCTGATATCAGCCATCTGTGCCACGTTGGCTTCAAAGTACGAGTCAACGGTTTTGGGTAGAAATAATTTCATGGCATTAAAACAATGGGAGGTATCAATTGTACTTTAGAAACAGCGATCGGTGCCGTACGAAGTGTCTGACCTTGTGCAAAGACAAAACAGTTTAGTGAATTTCTGACATTAATTGGCCTAGACATATTTACGCAAATGACACAAGGTTCTGTGATGGTCCTCGGTATGGTGGCCTACTTTTTGTAGGCCATTTCTATATTTTCTCGTCAGTCGGTCTGTCTGTCTGTCTGTCTCACTGACTCACTCACTCACTGGCTCACTCACTCACTCACTCACTCACTCACCCCACTCACCCACCCACCCAATTTATTTTCAATTTATTGGTTTCGAACATTGATTTGGTACATTTGATTTGAAACTGGAAGCATCAGCTTGAGCTTGCGAATTTGAAAAGTTTCAAAACTCAGTATGTAACAGAGTAGCACCGGCTTTAAATATGTGTTTATACTACTGAAATTTGCATGTTGTCGTCGTTCTTCAAATATTCTAAAATCTAAAATGTAAATTCGCTTACTGTAAGTTGATGAAATACTTTTACCTGCAGAGATATAAAGATCACAAAAACTGAAAGCCTAATTCTGAAATATATTAGGACCGAAAGTTATGAAACACTTAAATGTCAAACAGGAACGCAGCAACAAACGATCCACCTAAACACTGTTCATCACACTATAATAATGTTTATTATTGTTCTAAATGTGGTCCCGATCCAGATGACCCCAGTTTCTAGGATAGTTTATGTTTTCAGCCCCGGATGACATGGAGTTTAGAGCACCACTTGAAACTGGTGGAGGTAAGAACACAGTTGCAAGTATAGTCTTTGGTATCTATAGCTCACCTTTAGCTCATGTCAAGTTAGCTCATTCCATGGCCTATTTCTACCGCGTCAGTCACAACATCGTCTCAGAAACCACCAAACTAAGAAAGGTGAAACTTCACATACTTGTTCCCACCTATAATGACATCTCATTTATTTTAAGAGATTCAAATCAGATGTTAACTGTGGCAGGCATACTGAAAACGCTATTTATTGCCATTTATTGGTAATCGTTGTTCCAAATGTAATGACAATTGATAGTTAACAGTGGGGTTCGACATAAATGTATGTCTATATATTCAAGGGTCATGAGGATTGTCCGAGACTTGATGTTTCACGGGCTGTCCTCATATTACTGGAACATTACTGACTGAGGCATTCAACAGCAATTGTTCACTCACTCACTATGGTGCTTTGTGTTATTGACATTGTTTTACAATTCGTATTTGTATGACTATAATATAGAACTGGCATGGTACAGCTGTACCGCAATATTTTGCGGCTGATGCACATGACTTATCGTGGTCATTTGTGTTACAGTGGACACCCCCCTCATTGTTGCCTGCAAGGAAGGGAAACTAGACGGCGTGAGAGCCATCCTGGCTCAGAGTCTGGATGACATCAACAAGAAAGGACAAAGAAGCATGACACCAGTGATGTGGGCAGCAAGGAGGGGACACAGAGAAGTGCTGGACTTGCTTATGAAGAAAGGGGCTGATGTGAATGTTGTGGATGGAGTCGGTAACAATATCCTTCACTGGGCCTGTTATGGAACGCATGTGTCAATGGTAAAACATGTCATTACAAAGAACATGGTGAACATCAACAGTGTAGGGCGGGATGGGAGGACCCCATTGATGTTGGCAGCTCGGCAGGGGAATAAGAAAATGTTTGACATGCTCTTGAGTAAAGGGGACCTTCCTCCACAAGTGGACAATGACGGAAACAAAATCCTGCTACTGGCCTGTTGGGGTGGGAATGTGGAGATTGTGAAATGCATCCTCTCACATGGCCATGCAGACATCAATGGAAGAGGACAGTCTGGCAGGACTCCATTGATGGCCGCCGCATACAAGGGATATGGAAAGACCTTTAACCTACTTGTGAATAAAGGAGCTGATCTGACACTAGTTGATGATGCCGCTGACAACGTCCTCCATGTGGCCTGTCTGGGGGGACATGTGAAGATTGTTAGCCGTGTCCTCGATTTGGACAGGGTGGACATAAACATTCAAGGTCAATGTAGGAGGACACCACTTATGATGGCAGCAGGGCAAGGTGAAAAAGACATATTTGATTTACTGCTGGCTAAAGAAGTTGATGTTTCACTTGTGGATGACGACAATAACAGCATCCTTCATCTGGCCTGTAAGGGAGGACACCTGGGGTTAGTGAGGAAAGTCCTCTCACTGGACATTGGGGACATAAATGCCAGGAACTCGTTTAATGAAACAGCAACCATGCTGGCGACAAATGGAGGGGAAGTGTGCGACCTTCTCGTGTCACGTGGTGGTAGCATGCAGTAAGTGAAAGGTGGAGGACGCCTGTTTGTGATAGAGTTGTTGAAACTGTTATTCGTTCCAACTACATGGGGAGCACGCTTCACAATTTAACTTAAAATAAAATGAAAGGGAAAAGTAAATCCTCCACATCAAGGAAAAAAGATAATGCATGTTAATTACTTAACTTTACCCATTTCACTTTGAAAGGATAAGGTGATAATTCATCATTTACTCCAGTTATGCATTTTGAGGGTAATAATTTCGAAGTAGAGACTGGATAGTTTTCTCGGAATGAATTGAAATATTTAAGACTGGCTCAGGGTCAAAAATGCAAAATCCGAATAGTCCAAAGAACATTGGGAGAAATCCTTAGTGCACAGGCTTAGGGAGGCATTCGTGGATTTAGTATAACAATTTGATTCCCTGATAACTGAGATATACTACCAAACAAGACGACAAGCCAGATAGAAACAGACAGGTCAAGATGATGGAGAATATCATGCAGTATGTCTGATGTGATCGGTAATTTCATGTTTGGTGTAGATCCCAACAATGTAGTAATATCTCCTTCTATACCTCTCCCAGGCGTCCAGATGTATGCCTTGCTCATAGTGAGTGAGTAATCATTAGTTTACTCCGCCTCCTTGATGTAGATACAATGTCATTTATGAAGACAGCACAGTCGTTCTCATGGTGACACAGGTCTTTCAGCAAGATATAAACAGAAGTAGAGGTAGCAAGTAATTACCAAGGGATAGGTTTTTTTGGAAAACTTTGCATTGGCGATCTCTTAAAAGCAGAGGATCCTGCTTGAGGTGCTGCTCTGCTGGACTAAGGGACCTGTAACGACACAAAGATCTGTCGTGATGCATGCCCATATACAGACATCTCATTGCAACCCATTCATTTGGATAGTCTATTGTGTACAAAGGAACACTGTAACTGTCTTCACACATGGAGGCAGGATACGTTATCGGCTTTAAAAGTTTCTTGATTGTTGATATGTCTTGCTTTAATGTGAAAGCTGTAAGTTGTAGATTGATAACAGTTGTCTTTTAGGCAAACCAATGCTTGTGTGTTGCTAAATGTTCCTTTGGTGATGTTGTACATACTACAAGAATATTATTATTGATAAGCATACAATTTATTATGTTTTTTCAATCAAAACTGGCTACCACAGGTGATATCGCTTGGATAAATCACTGATTGGTCATAAATTCCATGTGCTTCATCGGTTTAGATCGAGTAACAGTTCAGGTGGCACTTTTAAGATTAATGTAAATTATGCTAAAAACAACCAACCCGAATTGCCGTAATAGACAGTGATTCAGAGCTGACTAACACTCCTCTCGCTTCTGCCACAAATTTGCAGATGTCGACAATGTTATTTACTTACTGCTGTAAATATTTTCTTACATTGAAATGTTTTTTGGGTGATAACGGCGAATACCAAGTCAATCATGCATTATTTCTGCCGTTTGAATTGTGTCTTTAGTGCCAATCATGGTAATATCATACTCGTGTCTTTTGATAAGACACATAAATATCATAATTTCTTTTTGATATCTGCTGGTATTGAAACAACATTCATTTGATTAAGTACTGTCTGCTTTTTAAGATCTCACTGTATTTTAAGTTTCACTGTATTTTCTCTACAACATCAGTTGTCCAAACCAACCCCTTTGAGCTGTCTCCTTTGGAGAACATTTAATGTCTTACGAAGCACCTGGTGAATTTCTGATAAATATAATTTATATTCAGTTGTTCAAATTGATAGCGTGTTTGGACAAATGTTTCAATATGAATTTACATGAGTTTGTGATGTCTAACATTTTCTTATTGCTGATCCATGAATAAAACAATTTACACATATATTCTTCATTTTAATTCATCGCGCTGCATCCATGTATCACAAAAGGTTCAATCTTTGACCCCATGGCACTGTATAACATTATCAATCAAATGTTACTCACGTTGGGAATGGAGGAAAATATTTAAATGTGTGAAATAATAGCACACCTAAATAAATAAATTCTCAGGTTTTCTTATTGTAAGAACCTTTCTAGATTAAATTGAAATAGAGCTAGATTCTAACGAGGTATGTTGTAGGAATCAGAGCATCGTTTATGAGATCGTGAAAGTGAATCAGAGAAACCAGTCGTGAGCAAACAAGCTTCTCGCCAGCGTCATATACTCTCGCTTCCATGGGTAAACAATTTTTAATTTAAGAGACTTTCAGTATGTTGTGTGCAGGTAATGTGTTTAAGCTCAGCAGCTGCCCAAGACCCTTTCCAACATACAGAACAGCACACCATCCTAGGTTTGATGCATCTCTTGCTACAATCTGGGTTGGTAACTCACTAGAGATAGGGGCAGCATCATTGGTAATGTTCTTAGACCACCAAGTGAGGTCCCGTCTACTTGACATTGATATTACCATAGCTGCCTTCAAATGTCATTTCTTAGTCTTGAGAAGATTTTTTTGTCAATCTCCAGTTTTTTCGTACGCAGGAGAACAAAATGTCACTGTCAAAATGTTTTTCAACTTTCTTTACCGTGAGTGATGATATAATCTATAATCCAAAATAAACCCGAATGAACACGATATAAAGACAAGGTTCCAGAACGGATTTATAATGGTTTAACAAATCCTAGACCTTCCATTATGGCTTTAGTATGTAAGAACTTTATCTACCAGAAACCTGTCAGAAAGTTTTACTGAGGCCTTGAATGCTGTGACTGTGAACAAACAACTTCTGAGTAAGGGTCATATGACGCTCTTTGAAATATTGGTAGAAAGAGCATGCTCTAAGGTACGACAAAAGTTGTGAAATGTAGACACCAAAGGCCAGAGCTGCTGGAATATTGCTTCACATAAAGGGGAAGTTGACTATTGGAAAGTTGAAGTCATCCCTCTTGTCATACAGCCTTGTGTGTTTTGTCACTCTGATTCGTTATGCATAATATCTAAGTGTGAAACAGATGAAGCCGTCTCACTGGTCTCCTTCATTTCTAGAAATTATTTCTTAGAAAATGTTTAAATAGATGTTAAATTTATTATTTTAGTTTGTGCACGAACAACTACTACCTTAGTTGCAGCATTCTTAAGCTTGTGCTTTTATGTATCTTACAACGTCATATATTTTATTATGAACTGTCATCATGTTGCCTATTGTCCTACACTGGGTCAACATGTCAGCTAACAGAGGGAAACAACCCCCTTCGTCGAGACGACCTCGTCAAGACAAAACTGTCAAACATGCTCCTTCAGCACCAACCCTACGCCCCTAATCGGGCTCTGTCTATTGTCAAACATGCTCCTTCAGCACCAACCCTACGCCCCTGATCTGGCTCCGCCTGTTGTCAAACATGCTCCTTCAGCACCAACCCTACGCCCCTGATCTGGCTCCGTCTGTTGTCAAACATGCTCCTTCAGCACCAACCTTACGCCCCTAATCGGGCTCTGTCTATTGTCAAACATGCTCCTTCAGCACCAACCCTACGCCCCTGATCTGGCTCCGTCTGTTGTCAAACATGCTCCTTCAGCACCAACCATACGCCCCTCATTTGGCTCCTTCTGTTGTCAAACATACAGTGTACTCCTTCAGCACCAACCATACGCTCCTGATCTGGCTCCGTATGTTGTCAAACATGCTCCTTCAGTACCAACCTCACATCCATTTCAACTTGACCGATGACTTCATAGCAGTTGTGGAGAACATTAGGGCGACAAGGACTTTTTCGAA
Organism: Haliotis cracherodii; assembly: GCF_022045235.1. NCBI lineage: Eukaryota > Metazoa > Mollusca > Gastropoda > Lepetellida > Haliotidae > Haliotis > Haliotis cracherodii. The sequence continues at coordinate 2,108,887 of NW_027266330.1, forward strand.
ACTTGGACACAATCCCTCCATCGCCGTAACATAATGTTGAACAATATATCATTTTAATGTCTTAAGATCAGGTTTGTCACATTGTCAAGCTGTTGGAAAAGTAAAACATGTTGAAAAGTGTATTTGTCCACGTAAATGGTAACTTTACTCAAGTATCATTGATGAGCACATCAATGAGTGAGTGAGTGTGTGAGTTAGTTGGGTTTAACGCTGCTTTGAACATATTCCAGTTATATCATGGTGTGACACTAACTTTGGTCAAACCCAAGAGCACGAGTATGGTGCCGACAAAACCAGAAACAATCTAGGCGAACCAGGATTCGAACCCACAACCATAGGTTTCTGGCGAGTCCAAGTGGCCCAAATCTGCAAAGCGAGTTGCGATGCCTCAGACGACTAGGCCACCCGTGCCCCAAATGAGCACAACAAGAATATTAAGACAACCATGTGTTCATTCTCAGGTGGTAAATGTTCCGATAACCAGCAATGCTCCGAGTGTGAGGAGCAGACGGGTTGATGCAGCACCAACTGCTCTAAAGGATATTTCAGCCCGAAGTGCATGGATGTGTGCAGCAGAAGGTGCAGGTACCACACATGTGAGCTGGTCCTCGACAGGGGTATTGGGAGATGTACTGATGGCTGCATCCCGGGATTCCAAGGCTCAAACTGCCAGAGGCCATGTTACATTAACCATGGCAACTGTACCAGACGCCCAGGTGGATGTGATGGGTGGAATTTGTTTCTCTGGCTGCAGCGACTCATACTACGGAGCAGGATGTAGGACGTGTTCCAGCAGATGCAAGTCCTGCAACAGGATCACAGGAACATGTGTGGAGTGTCAGCCTCCATATTCTGGACTGGACTGTAGATCCTCGTGTGAGCACTGTGTCGGTGGATGTGAGAGTGGCTGCCAACAGGAATGCAGACAAGGATTCTATGGAGACAACTGCACTGAAGCATGCAGTGACACCTGCCGAGCTGATCCCTCCCTGTCTACTGATGTACAATGTCCTGAGGGAGACTCATGTACCCCTGAGTGCCACAGCCAGACTGGCGAGTGTGTTCACGGTTGTGTAGATGGCTGGTACGGCCCGAAGTGTTCAAGGAGATGCAACTCTAACTGCAAACATCAAAGGTGTAACCACGCAGGTGTATGTGTTGAACGCTGTGGGAAATGCCTCAATAAAACCTGTAACGGATCCTGTATGAATGGATGCAATAGCAGGGATAATTGCAACACGACGTGTGATCTATGTCCTGGAGGTGTTTGTGATGAGAACTCCGGTGTCTGTGTACAGGGATGCAATACGACTGGATCTGGATGTGGCAACAACTGCACAACCAACTGCCAAACGCCCGACTGTCCTTCTGGATCTTGTCACGCAGGTACACATCTTCAGTCGTAGATAAACATAATCGTACGAGAGATATATCAGTTTTTATATGTGCAAGATATTCTTAATTCCCAAGTCAACATATTCAAGTCGACTTATAAATGTCGACAATGACCACAGTTCGCTAACCTCATACTAGGGAGTATTGATAATAATAATAATAATAATAATAATAATAATAATAATAATACAATTAATGAGACTGTCCAACACATTGTCGGTGGATGTCCAGCTCTGGCACAAACACAGCATCTTAAGCTATATGATGGAGTGGCTCGATCGTTTTATCATCGTCTTTACCATCGTTTTGACACAGGAGTCCATCCATTGGACGATCCAGAATATGTAAAGGGCGTCATGGAACATATTAATTATAAAATGATTTGGAATAGCCCCGAGTACAGCCTCAGACACTTATTGTTCCTGGCGTGTTATGATGACGTTTGACGCTCAGTATAGTTGTGTCCCTTAGTCGTATCAGAATCCGATGATGGTGGGATTCCTCCTGATAACTATTCTTAGTTTAACAGTATCGTATTAAATAAAGGTAGATGAAATAGGTAGAAAGAAAATGTTCAGCAGTGTAACTGACAAAATTACTTTACGCCACCTTACATCACCCTGTCAACAATTGTCATGATAGTTTTATTGTAATTGTATTGTATATTTATTTTGTAGAGATAGTCTAGTCTAGTCCTGCTAATGAAACAGGGGGACATTTGTTGCAGGAATAGATCTGATGACAAGACGCTGGACGCTAAGCTGAAGCAGGCAGACGTCCCCATCAATGACTACCTGGAGCTCCACCACTACGAGGACATCAGAGAGGAAGATATCATGCGACCAGACCAGAACCAAGACGGCGCCGGCATAGAGAAGGCTCTAGACATTCCTGTTTTAGCAGACTGCTTCCAAGGGGAACTGAACGATAAGGACAAATCAGTACGAGACTCCCAGCCGAACACTGAGCTGAAGGCGGGCGCGCGTGTTCCTCGTCCGAGATCATCCGTGAGGTACTTATCTCCACTTGACTAGGAGAGCTACTTGTGTCTATCTCCACGTGACAAGGCGACCTCACTGTGTCTATCGCCACGTGACAAGGAGACCTGACAAGGAGACCTCATTGTGTCTATCTCCACGTGACAAGGAGACCTTATTGTGTCTAACTCCAAGTGACAAGGAGACCTACTTGTGTCTATCTCCACTTGACAAGGAGAGCTACTTGTGTCTATCTCCAAGTGACAAGGAGACCTAGCTGTGTCTATCCCCACGTGACAAGAAGACCTAGTTGTGTCTATCTCCACGTGACAAGGAGACCTATCTGTGTCTATCGCCACATGACAAGAAGACCTAGTTGTGTCTATCCCCACGTGACAAGAAGACCTAGTTGTGTCTATCTCCACGTGACAAGTAGACCTAGCTGTGTCTATCGCCACGTGACAAGAAGACCTAGTTGTGTCTATCGCCACGTGACAAGAAGACCTAGTTGTGTCTATCGCCACGTGACAAGGAAACCTAGCTGTGTCTATCCCCACGTGACAAGGCGACCTAGCTGTGTCTATCCCCACGTGACAAGCCGACGTACTTGTGTCTATCACCACGTGACAAGGAGAGCAAGTTGTGTCTATCGCCACGTGACAAGGAGACCTAGCTGTGTCTATCGCCACGTGACAAGGAGACCTATCTGTGTCTTTCCCCACATGACAAGGCGACCTAGTTGTGTCTATCGCCACGTGACATGGAGACCTAGCTAGCTGTGTCTATACCCACGTGACAAGGCGACCTAGCTGTGTCTATCTCCACGTGACAAGGAGACCTAGCTAGCTGTGTCTATACCCACGTGACAAGGCGACCTAGTTGTGTCTATCTCCACGTGACAAGGAGACCTAGCTGTGTCTGTCTCCACGTGACAAGGAGAGCAAGTTGCAAAGGACCCCCAACAGAGGACCTACTTGTGTCTATCTCCTCTTGACAAGGAGAGCTACTTGTGTCTATCACCACGTGACAAGGAGAGGAAGTTGCAAAGGACCATTAATATTCCTTTTGTCACTTTTTGGTCACATGTCTTTCGTACACTTTTCGTAATTGTGTGTGGACGTGATAAAAAAATGTGAAGGGCCCGTAGGAGCAACTCTTGCTGTCAAGAATCAAACATAATTCATCATTATTCAATGTAATATTGTATAATAACATGACTGTGGTCATATGGGACTTTGTAGAGGTGGAAAGTCCGTCATATTACCCTGCGGCTGGTTGTATTCTTCAGAAATATTCAGTATTGGTCTAAGGCAGACTGTAATTGTCTAACGTAGGCTGTATTGGTCAAAGGTGGACTGTAATAGTCTAGGGCAGGTTATATTGGTCTAAGGTGGGATGTAATGGTCTAAGGAAGGCTGTAGTGGTATAGGGCAGGCTGTAATGACCTAAGGCAGGCTGTAATGATCTACGTTAGGCTGTAATGGTATAATGTAATCCGTAGTGAGTCTAAGGCAGGCTGTAATGGTCTAAGGCAGACTGTATTGGTCTACGGTGGGATGTTATGGTCTAAGGCAGGCTGTATTGGTCTAAGGCAGGCTGTATTGGTCTAAGGCAGCCTGTATTGGTCTAAAGCCGGCTGTGAAGATCTACGTTAGGCTGTAATAGTATAATGTAGGCTGTAATGGTCATGGTTACACAGTATTGGTCTAAGGCAGGGTGTAATGGTCTAAGGAAGGCTGTGAAGATCTACGTTAGGCTGTAATGGTATAATGTAGGCTGTAATGGTCATGGTTACACAGTATTGGTCTAAGGCAGGTTGTAATGGTCTAAGGAAGGCTGTAAAGATTTACGTTAGGCTGTAATGGTATAATGTGGGCTGTAATGGTCATGGTTACACAGTAGTGGTCTAAGGCAGGCTGTAGTGGTGTTTGGTAGGCTGTATTGGTCTAAGATCAACTGTAATGGTCTACGATAGGTTGTTATGGTCTAAGACAGGCTGTCCTGGTCCAAGGAAGACTGTAATGGTCTAAGGCAGGTTGTTATGGTCTAGGTTAGGCAGTATTGGTCTAGAACAGGCTGTAATGGTCTAAGGCAGGCTGTATTCGTCTAAGGCAGGCTGTATTCGTCTCACGTAGGCTGTATTCGTCTACGGTATACTTTATTGGTCTTAGGTAGACTGTTAAGGTCTAAGGCAGGCTGAATTTGTCTCAGGTAGGCTGTAATAGTATAAGGCAAACTGTAAAGGTCTAAGTTAGGTTGAAGTGGTCTAAAGTAGGCTGTAATGGTCTACGTTAGGCTGTAAAGGTCTAAGGTAGGTTGTAAAGGTTTAATGTAGGCTGTAATGGTCTGAGGCAGGCTGTATTTGTCTAAGGTAGGCTGTAATGGTATAAGGTAGGCTTAAAGGTCTAAGGTAGGCTGTATTGGTCTTAGGCAGACTATAGTGGTCTAAGGCAGGCTGTAGTGATCAACAGCAGGCTGTAAAGGTCTAAGGTAGGCTGTATTGGTCTAAGGCAGACGGTAGTGGTCCACGTTAGGCTGCAATGGTCTAAGGCAGGTTGCAATGACCAAAGCATGGTGTAATTGTATAAGGGAGACTGTAAAGGTCTAAGGTAGGCTATTATGGTCTGAGGCAGGCTGTATTGGTCTAAGATAGGCTGTAATGGTATAAAGGAGACTGTAAAGGTCTAAGGTAGACTGTATTGGTCTAAGGAAGACGGTAGTGGTCCACGTTAGGCTGTAATGGTCTAAGGCAGGTTGTAATGTCCAGGGCAGACTGTATTTGGCTAAGGTATGCTGCAAGTGTCCAAAGATAGGCTGTAATTGTATAAGGTAGACTGTAAAGGTAGGCTACTATGGCAGGTTGTATTGTTCTACGTTAGGCTGTAATGGTCTAAGGCAGGCTGTAAATGTCTAAGGTAGACTGTAAAGGTCTAAGGTAGGCTGTTATGGTCTAAGGCAGTCTGTATTGGTCTACGTTAGTCTGTAATGGTCTCCGGCAGGCTGCAATGGTCTAAGGTAGATTATAAAGGTCCAAGGTAGGCTGCAATGGACTAAGGTAGGCTGTACTGGTCTAAGGCAGACTGTAATGATCTAAGGTGGGCTCTTATGGTCTAGGACAGGCGGTAATGATCTAAGGCCGACTGTAATGGTCTGAGACAGGTTGTAATGGTCTAGGGCAGACTTAATTATCTAAGGCAGGCTGTAATTATTACGATCTAGGGCAGGCTGTAATGATCTAGGGCAGGCTGTAATGGTCTAGGGCAGGCTGTAATGGTCTAGGACAGGATGTAATGGTCTAGGGCAGGCTGTAATGGTCTAGGACATGATGTAAAATGTGCGTTGGGGGTCTATCAAACAGTCTTAAGAAAAATTTGACCACACCACCACTCACTCACTCACGCGCGCACGCACGCACGCACTCACGCATGCACTCCAGATCAGAGGTTTCTGCCAGTGACCTTCACCAGGGATTGTATGAGAGGTGACCGACACGTTCTGAGCCTCACAAGGATGGACGGCGTTAAAGGGGCCGATCCAGGATTTAGAAAAAGGGTGTTCCACTTGGGCCATTTGTAACTTCAAGTTGGGGGTGGGAGTCCACCCAAAAGCCTACCACAAACAGAAGTAACAAATTAAAGAGGGGGCGATCCGTCACTGGAGTTGGGTGGTAATTATTTTCCAAATCAATCCTTCCCAGGTACCCACACTTCTGCCTGAACCCCACTGGTGTCGAAGGCTCCCTCCTGGTATAGTTAAATGTCTTCCACACTGGAAATGACGTCATCATCATTTGCATAATGTCAATAATCGCCTAACAGTTTCATCAAAGGAGAATACCTTGTCACTTTGATGCTGCAGAAAAATGCTGCCTGGTTGTGTATTTGGTTCAAATGCAGCCTGTAAGGATGGAAAGTATTGTACGTAATACTTGTAAACTGTGACGTGCGTACTGTAAATCCTTCGTGGACACGGAGCTAGTTCTTCCACCCCTCGTACATTGCACGAAAGAGCGTGACACACTTACGTACTCGATAGGAAGGGGCTGAAATATACATAAAATGGTATATGTGTCAAGTAATATATTTTGCAGTGTTTGGCAGTAGCCGTTACCTATAAATCCTGAACCAAGGCCTACTCCCCTCTCGTCCAAATCGAATCGTCCAACCTCGGCACGTGCACATACATGATAGTTACAAAGAAAAACAACCTGCTGAAACAATAGACTAAGCCGGAAAATATATTATTTGGCCTTGTATCGAAACCGCACAGCTCTATTTCCTCAAAGGTTCATCATTCTCAAGAAATCTCCAACTTTTATTATATCACCATCTTTAACATATTGTTCATATGTTTCTAATCTGAATGTTCTTGGTGTTACTGAAACAACTGATACCCATCTTGTTGTTTCTTCTGTCCTAAACCGTAGGTGCGTTGACAGACAATCCTCCCAGTTTCATTCACACGCAGGGTCCACTAATATACATGTACCTACACTCAAAGAAGAATTAAGAAGTGAAGTGTAAGTCAAGAGTCGAGTAATATAGTCAGCTCCTGGGTTACGAACATCGCATGTTATGTCATACCACTTATTGTACGTCTCTGCTTCCGGGGCTGATCAATCTCATTAAAATCAGGCCTCAGTCCTCGCTCCCGCTGAACAAAAATCTGAGGACATCCCATTAGGGTCACGTCAGAACGACCTTTCATCCGACCAAACAGAGCATCGCTTACCAGATTATGAAAGTGACAGTCGCAATGTGATTTCTAATCATGCAACTCCGAAAACTTTAACTCCGAACGATACTTTCGGGTTTAACGACTGAATCCATACAATCTAGACCATCTATTAGCCATTCCAGAATGTTCTTTTGTTCAGGTTTCAAATTTGTAATCGAGAATTTGTCAAAATATGTTTCGAAGCGTAGTCGCCAATTTGAAATTAGTGCCGTTAAGCACGAGGAAGCTGCCTTCTGAATGGTAATCTTGGTCGGTCAAAGTTCGCGCAAGGTCGGTCTGACGTGACCCGTAATGGGATGTCCTCAGATCTTTGTTTTGAGGTTTATTCTTCCGCCTTAACAGTGTGGAAATTACAAGATTGACCCGTGTCATTCATGCTTGGTCAAGGAAAAGAGGGCGCTCATGGTAAAAATGAGGTTTACAAGCTAGCTAGAAACTTAAACGACTTGATCGATGTCCATTCGATGACACGTGGCCAGTTCACTCTCATTAAGCAAAAATTATTTCTTCAAGTGGATGAAACTGCTTGGTTTTCAGAGCTGTGGAATCATGCTAATAACCCTAATGGTAATAAGCTGAGGACCTATAGATTGCTTAAGAAGGATCTAGCGCCTGAGCCATATGTCTTATCAAATTATATCCATGGAAACACCAGAAAATATTTGGTACTTTGAGGCAGTGGCAGCCTCCCCATTAACATTGAAATGTACGTACGAGGGGGCGTATAATGTACGCATGGTGTGTGCGTGCGTGTGTGTGTGTGTGTGTGTGTGTGTGTGCGTGCGTGCGTGCGTGCGTGCGTGCGTGCGTGTGTTATAATGTACGTATGGAGTGTGTGTGCGTGTATGTGGTATAATGTACTTGTGCATGTGTGTGTGCGTGTGTGCGTGTGTGCGTGGTATGGTGCGGGGTGAGTGTGTGGGTATCTACGTGTTTGTGTATGATTGCGTGCATGACTTTATAAGTAATTTGGCGTGTGTGTGTGTGTGTGTGTGTTGGTGGGGGGGGGGGGCGTATAATGTACGTATGGTGTATGTGTACGTGTGTGCGTGCATGTGTGGGGGGTGGGGGGTGCGTGAGTGCGTGCGTGTGTGTGGGGGGGGGGGGGTATAATGTACGTATGGTGTTTGTGTGTGTGCGTGTGTGAGGTATAATGTACGTATGGTATGTGTGTGTGTGCGTGCGTGTGTTTGTGTGTGCGTGTACTTGTGCGTGTGTGCGTGGTATGGTGTGTGGTGGGTTTGTGGGTACCTACGTGTTTGTGTATGATTGCGTGCGTGACTTTATAAGTAATTTGGCGTGTGCGTGTGTGTGTGTGTGCGTGTGCGTGCGAGCGTGCGTGTTCATAACCCAAACTCAATTTTAAACATTGTTTGTATATGTCTTATTTTACCTTATCCAGATCATGACGTTATAATTTGCTTTTATGTCTGAGTGTCTCGTAGGTCATACATTTGACACTATAATAAATATTATTCTCTCTCTCTCTCTCTCTCTCTCTCTCTCTCTCTCTCTCTCTCTCTCTCTCTGAGATCTGAGATCTGATTTTAATGAGATGGGGGCTGACGGACGAGACATTTGGAGCATGTTTACATGTGGACGAATGTTTTCTCGGCATTTTATGTACGCTTCGGTCACTTTTGTCAGTTGTGATACGTAATTGTCCCATTAAATGTACAAGGTAAAACATATGGTCGGCGCAGGGCATAAGTCAGCTATGGCCATTCTTCATCAGTACACTGATATTACTCGTTTCTGTCGTCCACAGACAGAGCTGTCACAACCGATTTGCCCTTGGTCTGATTCAATAAATAATTGGTTTGACACACTGGAAAAGTCAAGCATTAAGTTTTCGGAAAACTGTGAAATAATGTTATGAAATTCATCAGACATGTTCAAACAGTTGACAACTAACCTTTTTACTTTCTTACACTTTTAAATGTTTGGCTTGTGGCGTGTTCACAAAGGCCGATTTAAAGAGAAAATGACCCAAGATGACCATGTCTTTGACACCCTTCTAAATTGTTTCCAAATATAAAATATTACTGTACACATGCAGTCTTAATACCAATTTGACCAACACCACCCCACACACGTTCCCCATTAAAGTGACAAGTCCCTTAACTATGTTTCTTCACATTCGGTTCAGACGCCTTTGCTTCGGATCAACATAATTAGCTGTGCAAGTTACACCTTTGAGAACAATGACAAACAATAGGAGGATTTCATTGTGAGATACTACCCACGCACAAATTATGTACACACAAAGACATTGTACACATTCGTTACTTTAATGTATTGACCTGCATCTCCACAGCTCTGTCATTCTCACACGAAAATACATAATGTGAATTGTCTCCCCTGTTTCACAGTAACGAAAGTAGGGTATTTTTAATCACACATAGATCGAGTGTTGATTCGCGACATGTCAGGACGGGGAAAGACGTCACACACATCAGACATTTGTCTTGTAAGTTAGCTTTGATTATTTCATATTTTTCACTAACCATTGATATTGGATTACGTAGTCTACTCGCCCTGATACTAACATCGAGTGGGATTTCCACGGATCAAGGTGGCCGATGTGGAGTGGGACGAGAATCTTACTCATTCCGTCTATCGGACGTCTACAGGTCGCTGATACATACATACTTCGAATCCCTGCTACAGAAAGTCTGTTTCAGTGACCAGTAGTACATGACTATACGATGTCGCTCAGCTAGAGTCTGACCACTGTGTCAGCAAAGTGAAAGTGAAAGGACACGGTGACATTTGCGTTGTGTGTTTCAGCTCTGGGCTTTCGGGGGAAGTTGTTGTTGCTATAAGTGTTTACGAGATCACCTTCGGCTATCCTGTCCCTCTGTGTGAGCAGGGTGCACATATCTAGTGGGAGTTTTAGTATTCATGAAATTTGTTTTTGTATTGATACGATTTCTATTTTCGCATATTCAAATGATTTCATTTTTTCTTTCAGGGGAAAACACGAAGGATAAATATATACTAGTGAGTCACCAGTGTCAACGTCTGCTGTAATTGTTACGATACATTAACTATGATGCCCTTCCATGCATGTGTATATGCATGTGTGTATGCATGCATGGATGGATTGATTTATGTTTGCATGCATTTATGTGTTCATGCGTTCGTGCGTGCGCGCACATGCATGTGTGAAAGCATAAATGTATGTATGTATGTATGTATGTATGTATGTATGTATGTATGTATGTATGTATGTATGTATGTATGTATGTATGTATGTATGTATGTTGGTGTGGATCTATGTAATGGAGTAAGAGTGGAGGTAACTCTAATGAAGGTTACATAAACTCTCACATTTCAAAGCTTACAAGTTACACATTGCATTCTACTAAGTCAAGTAACTGTATTGGCTGTTGATCACTTATCAGGAACACAAACAATCATGACTTATTGTTTCTTCTCCTTGTCGTAAATACTCCCATAATATTTGCATCGGATGTCCTGACTTGTTATTTGTATCTAACAATAATTTACTGAAATTGAACAAGAAAAGATTACAATATCTCTTTAATTACATTTTAGATTGTATATTTAACCCCCCTCCCCCTAATAACATAATGATATTGGATTTACAGTATGTTCCTCATGTAGTTATCTTTTTTCTGAAAGTGGATAAATATGTAATTTGGTCAGTGAAACATACCCAAACATGACATTTTCAGACAATAACTTTGACGTATACTGATGGCACTTTACCAAACTTAATATTTCAAAATTCCTTATCAGTATAAGTAGTTCGAATTAATAACGGATCAAATCAGTTCATATGAAGTAAGTTTCATACAAGCTTGTTTCTAAAACAATAACCTTCACAGTCAATCACGGACAAAGGTCACATGACGATGACCATCACAAACTGATCTTCCTGGACTAATGGACAATACCTTCCAGCAGATATCACCTATCATTGTATTTTTATCAATTATCATTATCAATTTTAGTTCTAGACGCTTGACACACATAGTTTGATGATCAGATAAATCCAATCAATACCCAAATTAGGTGAAAGGTGATATTGCAGGAAATGTGCTGAAAACGTCGTAAAACCTAGGTCACTGACTCACTCACTTTCCAAGTGGTGAAATGTGAAGTGGACATAAAATACTCAGAATTAACAAACGACAACACAGAGAATGAGTTCCAATAATTCACCTTGCGACATAATTCATAACTGAAAGGAACACAATGAATCCGTCATTAGCTTTTGCTCCAATTCTTATCTAAACCCAGAATGGGTCATTATATTTTTCAGGTTCATATCTTAAACAAACTGTTGAAGGCACATGTGTACCATTACTGTTGTCAGATGTAAATCCGTGAAGCATGACTAGTTTGTATGTATGGTGTATTTCAGCACGTCAAGGCAAAAGGGAACACACCTGGTGGTGTTCCTCATCCATGGCTTCTTGGGGACAACAAGCTGATGTGAGACCCGGTGTTTGTTGGAGAGGCAGGGATGACAATCTACCAAATGATTTGATATGGCAAAAACAGCTTTAATCTACCCTCTAAAATTAGTTTTAAAATTAACTACCTTTGTAAATTGACCTGACAATATCAGAGCCTGACACTTTCGTTAATCACAGTTGTTTGTTTCTCGTCTCTTCCAGAAGGGGTGATGCTGACACAGACCATGTTGGACAGGGGTCTGCTGTTGTTTCTACTGGGTACGTTTATGCGTTTGACATCAATACTGACAGCTACATGTAGTTATGCCCTTGTGATGTATATATAGATAATGCTTCATGGTTTGGTTTATGTCCTGAAATGTATGTAATTAATAGTGATTCTTTTAATTGAACTAAGTAAATGAGAACTAAAAGTGGCGGCCATAGATATATAGTTCCATATTTATCTTCAGAGGTGCGTGTAACGGTAATTTGTCAAAAAAGAAAGCCAATATCATTGGAAGTGCACTGAAAATGTTAATGTACACATATTTCGATTCTATTGTACGTGAACTTCACCTGAACATTCCATTTGTCAGTCCACCCTGTCATAGTTTGTAAACTTTCGCATTTTCAACATTTTCCCTGAAAACAAAAGACAAGTAAAGTTTATCATTTGACAATATCATTCCAGCAAAGTCTCTTAGAAATCTGGCCCTTATTTGTAAATAGAAATTGCAGAAGTACTTTAAGGCTGAGTGTTTGTTGTTCAGTGCAGCACTGTGTACCAGATTATCCAGTACTTGAGGAGTAATGATCCGTGCACTTGGTATACAAGCAGAGGTGATCCACCAGAACCACTAGGTCCCCTCTTGTAACCAGTATACATTGTCAAGTTTATACATAAAGTCCCCTCTACCAACAGTGTAGGTTGTCCATCTGATACATTAAGTCCCCTTTAAAGCCGGGATAGGTAGCTGGGGAGCACATCTAACCTGAAATACCCAAGAGAGGTAATGCTAAAAAAGTCAGTTTGCAATTATGGTGTGATTTACACATGTATTAAAATGAAATAGTCATGTTGTTATCTGGCATAGAAGCTTCTCTACCTTATGTTTGCCTATCCTTCTTAATGTCTATATCTTTTTGGTAATCTCAAGTAAACGTTCCAGAAACATTCGTGTAAGCTACAAAGCCATGCGGCACTAGTTTCTATAACATGACGACTCAAATGCATTGCTTTGTGTAACATGTGAAAGAGCAAACAAATGCATTGGTTATTCCATCAATATGTTTAAGAGTACCCGTTTCTCCTTTTCAGTTGTGACTGTACTGAGCCAGGAGTGTCCCGTGGGCAGATATGGAGAAGGCTGTCAACTGAACTGCAACCTTCACTGTTTTCCGTATTCCGGCAAGGATGTTCACTGTGACAGACACAGTGGCAAGTGTTCTGAAGGATGCATCCCGGGCTGGTACAGCGATCAGTGCCATGTACCCTGTAACAAGAACTGCCCGCGGCACATCTGTAGTCAACAGACAGGTCACTGTACTCGGCCGTGTGAAGGCAACAACACAGGGGACTTCTGTGAGATCCACCATGGTATGTACAGCTGGGGGCTGGGAATCATCAGATAATGGCATTTAATTCATTGATTACTGTCATTGCAAAGTTTCAAAAATGGGTTAGGAATTTTGTTACTTAAAGCTCACCCCAACTCAAATGGTGTCACATTGGCCATAGACTTTTGTTATGAACTATGGTCTTCAACATTATTTCAACAAGCTTCGATTATTTCCTCGACAAGACATTTTAACTTTCCTTTAGTTCGGTACAATGCGCCAGAAGAAAAAATGTACATGAGGACGCAATTGTTGCTGAATGCCCCATTCAACCTGACAAGAACATTAATTTTAACCTGTCAAGGGAAGCTAGCTCTTTCCGGGTGTGTTCGGCAAGCTCTTGTCAATCTTTGCTATGGAAACCGAAGATGCAAAGCACTTTGTCCACTGCCATAGCTGTATTGTGTAATTATAACACACAGAATACTGTAAATTACATGCACATGGCAATGGATGACAAACAGAGAAACATGTTACTTACTTACTTTATCTCCATTTGGACATTGTTGATTATGCACATGCTGTCTATGATCTGGCATTTACTTATCACTAAAACAAGAACTGTATAAATGCGGACACTTCATATTTTATTCAAAGCTGTCACATGTTTCATAGACCACCATTTCACATCGTAGACTGCCACTCATGTTAGTTGAATCATGGAAGAGTATTAAAGACAGAATTACACAACTTAAAAAACTTTGAATATTTTTGCATTAGGGTTTTGCTGAAAGCAAACCCGAGCCTGTCAGTTAACCAGTACACATAGCAATGATAATTGAACATAACATTAAATTACTTAAAGCGAGAGAATTTATTTTCGTACATGTATAATAATGACCCCATATGTATTCCAGGTTAGAACAGGTCCCAAGCAATAATGGTCATGAGCGTCATCTTATTTGTTTAGTGGTCAGGCTCGGTGAATGGTTGATTGTGTCAGAGACCATATATCATAGCTCTTATTGTGTGTCATCGTACTCCACATCACTGTCTGGTTGAAACTAGATTATTTAAATGATGTATTCATATGGCTGGAATGTTGCTATATACACACATAAGGGGGGAACTTCCATCCTCAGCAAAACATAAAATTCTTTCATTTTAACTAAATAAACGTGGCACAAGGCATACTGTGTGAATGATAGGACAATAGGTAGTTCATGGGGTCAAGGGGTGAAGGGTGAAGGCCACATGGATCAAGATGCTCAGTTATAGCACTTTACTGACTGTATTTCACTTCCAAACTCTAGCATTGTTTAGTAGAGTAGAGACAAGTGTATTATGTTACAGAGAATGGTCCAAAACAAAGGGCAAAACAGTCACAAGAACCTGCCTCACCACCACTGGTCGCCATACTTGTCCCTGTGATCGCCATCATCATCCTCATCATCATGGCTGTACTCTTCATAAGACACAGAAAGTATGATAATATTTCATTCATGATTAGGTTTCCTTTCAATGATAAGACAATAACTTGTGCTTGATACCAAATACCATGGCTTTCAGTGTGTGCGTATTGTGTGTGTTACTTCTCCTGCTTGGCACCATAAACGTCTTTTAGTATGTGCACTCAGTGTATATTACTTCCCTAGTCTGTAAACTGGTTGAATCGGCACAATACTAGATTATCTTCAACTAAGTTGATTCTTACAGGACATATTAGGCATGTTCGACTTGATTTAGTAGGATTTCATTGGAGAAAACAGTCGCATTATTATCCCCCGCCACGAAGTGGAAGAGGGATACAAGTATGGGTGCTGTCTTTCCGTCCTTCCGTCTGTCCGTCCGTCGGTCTCGTTTTGTTTCCGGAACTGAACTCAAACACCATGAGAGATATTTTAACCAAACTTGGCACATGGATATGTCTAGTGGTGTGCTGGTGCCTTTTGATAGTGTGGGATTTTGAAAAAATATATTTGTCGAGTTTCCATGGCAACGACTTTGACTTTGACTGAAATTGGCGGTAGTGCACGCTTCCGGAGCAGATCGTGAAAACCGTACAACATTTCTTCACATAACATGGCACATAGATAGGACTAGTGATGAACTGGTGACTTTTGGTGGTTCAGGTTTTGTGTTTCACAGAAACTCACATCAATGATTACAGTGAAAGAGACCTCCAAGGACATCAAATCTATACAGGAGACACTACACGTGGTATTGCTGTGTATGTGTTTCAAGAACAGTGTCAAGCTTTTTGATGTAACGTCATCTCACAGTATTGAATACATTTCCGTTCTTGTTGGCAAGTTCTGCATTGTTTGTTGGAAGTTCCTCCAAAAGTGTCGTGGACATGGTTGTCACATTCAATTACTGATTTCATGCAGAAACTTCAGGATCAGAATGTGAACATGTCCTAGTTACTGGGGATTTCAACTGTGATCTGAGTGAAAAACTAAAATTTTGAGATTTCTATAATGTGCAGAAAAATATTTTGAGCTACATTGGACTTGTTTACTGATCATGCCGTGCGGTGGCATTCCATATTCCATTCGACAACTCAGATCATCAGATCATTGGTGCTGTACTTCTCAGTACACCTTTCATTGATCTCTAAGTAAAGAAAGAACTCCCTTACATCTCTGATTATTGTTTAAGTAATAACACAACTCATCACAAATACAGTTTACGTGTTCTATCTTAAACTGCAGATGGCAAGAAACATAAGTAATAATTGTTGAGTGTTTGGCAATTAGGCCATTTACTAAATGTTCCAGTGATCATAGTTCACAGGGGCTAATGACAGTTGCACATATCATATTGGAGGGAGATATGAGTATTGCATGCTTGTGACGTATAGTTTGTGACCATTTTCCGCTGCACAAATAAAAAGCAAGCTTTATTATCAACTGTGCCATAATAAGCAGTAACCCCAACAGGAATTGATTAATGATAATTTCATGAATTGTGTTGATTGTCATATTACTAATGTTATGTGTTATTCTGTTTCAGATCTAATCAGGGTAAGTATTAAATCAGTAGTTGAAAGATATCAGTGATTACACATACCAACACACATTAGAGTCCTAACATCTTTCATTGTTTGCTAACAATGAGGTAGTAAATATAGAGAATAAAATAGTTTCAGTTTACTCCCAACATGTCAACTGGACGTGGGAGGAAAGCCTAAAGTGATGCAGGTCTCAGACGTTTGAAGGTCCAGGGGGAAGAGTTCTGTTCTTGGTTACAAAAATCCATAGGATTGAAAATTAGAAACATATGTTAATAACTGAACTTATTCCACGCTTTAGTTGTAACACCATGGAGGTAGTAATGAGCTGTGATTTATTGAATTATTGTCTAATATTATGATATATTAGGAACATGTAAAGGTCTTCTCTCATTTTCAGCCTCGGACGACGTGGAGAGTGGAGAACTGCTTAGCCCTGGACGAGGTAGGAACACAGACACACGTATTTATGTAACGTTAGCTCACCTGACTGAAAGTGAGCTCACGTCAAGGCCTGATTGCCCGATGCCAGTGGTGTGTGGTCCAAAGTAAACACCTTCACTTCAGACACCACTGAAACAATGCTGAAACTTTATATACTTATTCACTCCAATGATGACCAATTTGTTCAAGAGACTCAAATCCAATTTTCACTGTAGCCGCTGCTATTTGAGGCCATTATTGGGTCATCTCTGTTCAAACTGGAATTAATTGCATTCCAATTGGAACAAAGATGACCAAGTAATGAGTTTGTAGCGGTGCTCAACACTTATTCCGTTCATGTGATACTTTAGGTTTTGACTTTGATTAGCTCTTTGCATTTCCCCCCATACTGACAACTGAAACTTCTCAGCCCTTTTCTTTCAAAATGTAATGGACTGGTACAATTTCGACTATATCAAAAGCACGTGTTTATGAATGACTATCAACAGATATGCAAACAGATATACTGCCCCACCTTGGCCCCCTGACCCTGATCAAACAACTTTTGAGCAATATGAAATCTTGCCTAAAGGAGTATGCTCGATTGTAACTCAAAAGTTGTGAAATGTCGCCACAAAAGGCTGGTACTGCTGGAATATTGCTCAATTAACATTGACTATTGGAATGTTGACGTTATCCGACTTGCCAAACAGTCTTGTGGATAGTTGTCACTCTGATTCTTTATGCATAGGTAATAATATTGCCGACTGGGACGATGAATAGCATTTGTTCACTTACCAATTCTGATATAAGGTGCTGATGTTATTTGCGTTCAACAATCTATATTTGTATAAATATAACATGCAAGTCGCATGATATACCTGTTTGATATATAGCATGTTGCTTTTTTGTAAAATGTGTGATACATATGACCAGCAATAGTCCTTTGTGTTGCAGTGGACACTGACCTCATCGTTGCCTGCAGGGAGGGGAAACTAAAGGCAGTCAAAGACATCCTGGATCAGAGTCTGGAGGACATCAACAAGAAAGGCTGTGGCGGGATGACACCATTGATGTGGGCAGCAAGAAGGGGACACAGAGAAGTGCTGGACTTGCTCATGAGAAAAGAAGCTGATCTGAAACTTGTGGATGATGCCAGTAACAGTATCCTTCACTGGGCCTTTTATGGAGGGCATGTGGCAATGGTGAAATATGTTGTCTCAGAGAACATGGTGGACATCAACAGTAAGGGGCGGGATGAGAGAACCCCGTTGATGTGCGCAGCTCGGGAGGGGCAAAGGCAAATCTTTGACTTACTTGTGAGTAAAGGGGGGCTGCCATCAGAGATTGACAAAGATGGAAACAACATCCTTCTACTGGCCTGTTGGGGTGGGAATGTGAAGATTGTAAAGTACATCATCTCGCATGACGATGTAGACATCAATGGTAGAGGACAGTCCGGCAGGACACCATTGATGGCAGCAGCATATCGGGGAAATGAAAAGGTAGTTAATCTACTTGTGAAAGAAGGAGCTGATCTGACACTATTTGATGATGCCGGTGACAACGTCCTCCATTCCGCCTGTCAGGGGGGACATGTGGATGTTGTTAGGCATGTCCTCAAGCTGGGCAAGGTGGACATAAACAAACAAGGTCAATGTAGCAGGACACCACTGATGGTGGCAGCAAGGCTTGGACATAAGCAAATATTTCATTTACTGGTGACTGAAAGAGCTGATGCATTAACAGAGGATGATGACAGAAACACCATCCTTCATCTGGCCTGTGAGGGAAGGCACATTGACATAGTGAAGTATGTACTCTCGCTGGATACTGTGGATATCAACGCCAGGAACAAACAAAATGAAACAGCAACCATGCTGTCAAGAAAAGGAGGTGACGTGTGCAACCTTCTTGTGTCGCGTGGTGGTCTCAGTAAGTGAAAGGAGAAGGACAGCTGAGAGTACCCTTTTTGAATTGTTGAAACTGTCAAACATACCAACTACGTGGGAAGAGAGCTGGATAATGGTCCACTGGTCAATTGGAAAGTTGTTTTGATGTTCCATACTTCAGCCACATGTTGATGGCGGAGGTCAAACGAAAAACACTTGAAACATTCTTATGAAACATACAGTTTTGAATAGATTATTCTTCACCCAATAACAATAATAGCCCCCAAGGTATGGCTTGTGGTACCAGCCCAGAATGTTAGCTAAGAAAACAAGCATGGAGTCCGTGATAGTCTGTAGCTCTCTCTGAATGAACTGAAGTAGTACAGAGTGACACAGATCAAGAAAGGTAAACACTGAACAGTAGGAAAAAACGTTTAGAGAAATCCTTTGTGCACAGACGTGGAGAGTCGTTCGGGGATTTCAGATGCAAAGATATATTTCGTTAGAAATGCTACCAACAAGAATGCCAGCCAGCTAGAACACAAAAGCCCAGGTACTGGAGCACAGCCTGCAGCATGCCTGGTGTAATTCCAACAGTCTGGCAATGCCTTTGTGTATTTGGCCCAGTCATCCAGATTGTGACACATGCCATACAACATTGTCATGCTCTCAGTGGGCACATGCCTTTGACATGAGGGTAACTTCACAACTAGAGGGCCAAATGAACTACAAAACAAAAGCGGAAACTATTATTCCCATTACAGTACTACTTTCCTACACATACAATATATTTATGTGTCATTTCCATCACGATACTTTGCAATGATAATGCCTCTGACAGTATTGAAGATCACATATGAACTTGGAGATCATTTGACACCATAGCTTGTAGACCAATGTATAAATATGTTTTTAGAAAATACAACAACGTAGTCTGGCATTTTGTAATGACAGATTAAGATTAAGTATTCCCATGCAGTTGAAGCTTGCTGTTCATGCATCTAGCTTTAATGTGTAAAGTTTTAAGCTGCTTGTTTCATTGTAGATGTTCCTATGTTGATGTTGCACAACGTAACAGAATTGTCATTAAATGCATTTAGTGTGTACCAGAACAAGCTGGTCACGTGCATGTTGCTTTGGACAGTCAGATTGACAGTGATAGAGATTGTGAACAATATGAGGCAAAAGTTTCCAGTTAGACACATCAGCACCAATGGTATTAAAGGAAAATGAATAGTGTGGAAGAGTTGTCTCCCTGATACCACACAGACGTCCAGGCAATAATAAAAAAAGAAACAATCAAAGCTGGGGATGTTTAAACACCCATTATTTATGAGATATAATTTTACATATAACAAGGATTTTTATACCATATATTTTACCATTCGGATTTGGGTTCATAAAAACCCATGTTTTATCCGACTTATAAAAAGACCAATGAATCTGAAACAACATTTATCAACAATTGTGTGTATCAAGTCATACTTTACGTGAACCTTTGGAAACGAGCATAAAGCATCTCTTCCTGGCGTCGTGGCGTACTTGCAACAAAGATTCGTACAACCATTGTGAATTATCAGCACCTCTGTAGCCTGGTACGTGAACCACTAAACTACAGCTAAACGAACCTCTGAAATAAACATTACCTCTGTCATTTGATGTTACATCATTCCGCACATTTCCTTGCCTATGTTGTGTTCAAATGCAAAATACATATCTAGCAAGGGACATTCACGTATCACAATATAATCGGAAGATGTAAATATAAAATCCCTTGGATATTCTGTGAAACCATAGATATATTATATGAAATACTGGGGATACTTCTTAAGGTTGTAGTAAAAATATGGCCTCAAAACTCAAACCCCGTGAGTCAACATGGCCCACAATCAAATGGGCTTTAAAAAGTCATAACGGCCAGAGGTAAAAATGTTAGAATAGCCACCATAATGATCAATGAACGTCCACTGTGAGTGGGCTGTGATGTTCTTGCCCCTTGTTCTTTGCAATTATGCCCAGCTTCCTAAAGACAGACACGTAGTCTGTCTCCAGGAACCACCTTTGTCTATTACCCCATCCACCATCAGTCAAGTCCGTTAATATGTGCTTTGAGGCAGCAACACGGCGCTCCTGTGAGACTGAGCTTCCAGTAGTTTGTTGTCTTTTTAATGTTTGTGGCCGTTGGGACTCTTTCTATGACCGTTTCGACTTTAACTGTTGAGGCCGTTTTGACCTGCTTTTCAATCACCGTTTATGAGATTTACCCCATTTGGAGAACAAAAGGATGATTAAAATGTCATTTAGGGAGTGAGTGAGTGAGTTGGGTTTAACGCCGCTTTTAACAGTATTCCAGTTATATCACGGCGTGTCAGCTTAATGTGGGAGGAAAGCCCGAAGTGATGCAGGTCTCAGACGTTTACTACTTCGGTGAAACCCACGAACACGGGTATGGTGCTGACAAACCTAGAAACATAATTGGGGCGAACCAGGATTCGAACCCACAATCATAGGTTTCTGGCGTGCCCAAGGGACGCAACTCTGCACAGCGAATCGCGGCGCCTTAGACGACTGGGCCACCCGTGCCCCCCACAATGTATGTGATGGGTGACACGGATTTCAAGGAATATCTATTGATTGGTACTAGATATATATCCTTTTCTCTGAGTATTTTGCTGTTTCACTTTGACGATCTGTGATAAAACATATAGCTCCAGTACATTCCCTATTACTTTATATATTTCTAAGCATGATTTCAACATTTGTGGTACTTATAGAACGAGATGATTGTTTAATGCGGATATGTGTCAGACGACGTAGGTTCCTCGCCAACAAACCATTATGAACACATTCGCTTGATATAGTAATGCTTTACAGAGGTCCATAACTTCTTCTTTTAGGGTTTGTACACCCATCGACTGTGTTTCAGAAGAAATTAATTTTTATCCAGTCTATAACAGGTTACTTTTTTAATCGAATTTGTAACATTATGAATAACCTTAAAGTTAATTGTGTATATTATTATGCCATTCAGATACATGTATTACCTGGTATTTTTGTATTGAAACATTTGTCTCACAAATCCTCACCTTACGCAAGTACTTTCTGGGCAATAGCATCAGTTGTCCAAGCCACTGAGGTCCTCTGCAACTTCTGGCTGCCATTGACGACCATGACTTACAGAACATGTGATGCCTTCACAGATGCATTTTCTGATACATACATGTATGACATTTTATTCATTTGCTCAAATTGACTGCATGTTTTAAACAAATGATTCAATACATATTTGCATGATGTTGTAGTGTCGAACTTATGTCTTTTCTGCTTTAGCATGAATAAAACAATTACACATATATTTTTAGTCTTCATTTTAATCTATTGCCGATTGGGAACGGTGCAATCATAGGCAAAAGGTCAAATCACATTTCTCATTGATCAAACAGGAAGGGGTGAGTTTGACTTTCGGATAATGTAAATGGGACGAGTGCTGCAAACAATTTTATGTCAGAAATTGAGTGAAATGTGTAAATGTGTCAAAGAAATCAGCAAACTGACATATATGACACATATAAGGCGTAACACCATACTCACGCGTGTTCAGTTGTGTAAATGTAATTGATAATAATGTCCTGTTTGGTTATTTGTCTTATCCATGAATTTTCGTAACAAATCCATTGGCAAAACCCATACCTGGTAGTAGGAGAAAGAAGGACACGCCCTAAAAGTTAGTTAGTTGGTTAGTTTACCAACTTAAATAACAGTGTCAATAGCGGGTGTGGCCACCTTTTGCGTTGATACAGTCGAGGCAGCGGCGGCGCACTGAAGACACCAGATGATTGAAAACAGAATGGGGGATGTTGTTCTAATGTGAACCATAGATGGCCAAACAGAGCTAGTTTTACCGGCTAATTCTGGTACTAGTCCTGTCGAAGGCATCGATCCATATAAACCTAGACATGCTCTGTGGGGGAGAGGTCTGGAGAAACAGTCGGCCATGGCAGCACAGCAAGGTTATGCTGCCTCAATAGGTTGCAATAAGTGCAACATGTGGGTGGACATTATCTTGCTACCACGTGACGCCAGTCCCTGCATTTGCACCAAGGGTAGAATATGATCTTGAACGATGTCCTCCCAGTTGCCATTAACAATGATGAGTTGTATTCTCCCATGAGTTGTGATGCTACTCCGTATCATTACAATTCACCCATAAACTGACGACTCAAGCGTCGCTAAAACGTTCCCTGTTCTGGACACCTGTAGACCCTTGCAGATGAAACCTGAAATCATCTGTGAACAGCTTACTGTCTCAGTCTTGTCTTCTGAACCTCAAATGCTGTCCACAACAAGCTAGGCATGCCTGACTGTGACATGGAAGCACATATGTTCTCCCTCAACCGGCTGCGTACGGTTCTGCCTCTTATAGGTCTCGCCCCAGGAATTATCCGAGCTATCAGTGTGGCAGTTTGTTATCAATGCCGTAGATGCACCAACATAATATGGTTGTCACACGTAGACGACCGTCCTGATGCAAGTCACGAGTGTTGTCCTGCTGTATATAATGTCTCCAAAGGCATGGTATTGTGTTTCGATGAACATTAACATGTCTGACGTTGATTTTCTTTCAGCCGTGGGGTTGTTTGCGGTTTAATTAAAGCGTTTTTATGGGCACCTATCTTTTAATATTTACATGAAATAACAAATGTTAGCTTCACTCTATCGCTGAGAAAATGGCTAATGTCCATTGTTGCCATCGAGACTAGCAGAATGGCAGTACCTGAACAAGTAAAAATACCCATAAATACTACATATAAATATGACTAGATCAACCAACACGTCAATATTACACAATTACAAATTTCGAAATTTACTTTCTAAATAGAAATGATACCAAAATTGCAATACTTCATGAACATATCCTGAGAATACCACTCAACCACATAACCGAACAAAGCAATTTATAAACGTCAAACCTTAAACAGCCTACAGATAGGAACCCCATTTAAATTGTTATGCGTCGATTCCCAAACTGAAACAATATGATACATCAGAAAACTGTAGGTAGCAGAATTTAGTGTGGAACCAACAAACAACCGATATACAATCAACAAATGTATCACAAGATTCACTGGGTTTACAAATGAATACAAATTACTGTACGGCAATTTCTAAGGCAGAATGCAATACAAAATATGATGGCAGTGGTGATATCAAATGGTCAGTGAACATAATATTTACCTATCTGCCACAGTGGTCAATCTTCCGAAACTGGCCTAGACTGGGAATCCGGGGTGCTAAGTGATCTTCATGCAACCGCTGTTGATGTAATGTGAGATGAAATGTGCGAGATCTGATCGGGATGCTCCCTCTCCAATAAAATAGCCCAAACACTTTCCAGAACATTCTGCACGCTGGTCCGGAAGTTTATGAATCACACTAGCATCTGAATATTGAAACTTTCTCACTATTGGTTTCATTAAATGGTACTACATTCCTAACAACTAATCATGGACCAAATACAACTTCTACTGAATCACAACAGAAACAATGTAACACAGTTACAATCACTATTTAACAATACATTACTCTGCCATATAACAAAATGTAATTAAGCCACAATGTGACAGTAGAAACATCGACAAAGACTCTGACGATCAAATGAGTGTTCTTACTTGGAGAGCAACGCAGAGTGACCAGAAGGTCGTCTACTAAACCATACATTCACTCAGCCAACCAACCAATGAAATGAAACCTTGAACACCTTGTAATAAGCATGCTGGTTGTACTCATGAGATATGTTTTACTGCCAGAAACACTGTCAAAGATGTATTTGTGAGATCTGTTCAACGTCAAGTAACAATAAGAAGCCCGAAATACAAAACGAATATGACAACAATACAAATTGGCTATTTGTTTATTTGACACAGCTACATAAATAAAGCACTGTCAAAAAAGAATATATTCCTTTCTATATTGTCTCTGTAAACAAGATATCAACATAGTGAATTATCTACAATATCACATCAAGATGATATAAAACAAAACCTAGCATAAACCTATGATTTTAATGTACGTGTATATGTGACCGCAATTAGAATATAAATATGGTGTCGGTATGGCATGGCATTGATGTCATCTGGTAATTGTCGGATGGTATCAGAGGTGCTGGTACGGTATTAGATAAATGTATAGCATCAGATGTTTCAGGAATCACTCATGATCAGCGGCCAATATAGGCATCACCACTACATCTTCAATTCTAATATCTCTACATTCGAGGTACATTTCTAGAGAAATAAATATAATTAAAACAAAGTTGCAAGAGATAGTTTAGGATGGTCCAGATTTAGTCAGAAAATACAAATACTTTCTCAATTAGTTTGAAATATCCCATCAAATAAAATAGCAGGCAAACGCAAATCATATCTTTGTATTTCATCATTCTGTTACGTTTTACAATTGAACCGAATACATATCTCGCAGCACAATTGTTATACCCCTACACAAATCTGACTTGGTAAACGTCCCACTGTTGTCAAAGAATTGTTGGCCTGCACAGACGCATATGGTAGGCAACGATTCCCTTGTCGCCGACGACTCTGTAGATACGGGATGACTATTGTTGAAGATGTCGACGTGTCTGTGCACGTCACACGTTTCTGTTTTTGGACGATAGCATAGACTTTAGCAGACACCTCTTTGGAAGTTCTGTGTACGGAAAATACTTTTGTGTCTCTTGAGCATCCATTAGTACACATATCGTGTTTATGATTAATATCCCATTTCAGCTACATTGTAACAATAAGTATCAGTTACTAAAAACAATAATAATCAGCAGGTCCGGTAGATTCACAGCCTCGTTATGCTGACACTACAAATAACTAGACCTACTTGGATTCCTTCTTCAGCGATTCTACTTATCCCCTGTCAAACGGTGATAATGGTGAGCTTGCCGAGACAACACAAACGTGTCTAGTTTTCTGGATTGCCTAATTAAGAGGAATCCACGAAGGTCTTAGCGAATTGGAGCTGAGTTTGGGAAATGAAATTTGGAAAATAAGTTATGTGATGTTTCAAGACATATTGAAGACTATAATTGCGAAACCTCATAACATCATCATTAATTTGTTTGATGTAATTTTTCGTAAAATGAAATGGTCAGGTGACTTCCGATCATAGCAGAAATACAGAACCTTGTAATATCAGACCGCTGAAGATATATATCCAGTTCGTTCACTGGTGAGTTGCTCATCATTGCCGGTGTCTTAAAGGGGGTTCGGAGTTGTCGCCCTTGGAGAGAGATGTATTTAAAACTTGTGAAACTTGTGAAAATCGATAAAGTCGATTGGCTGTCAGTGTTAGGGGTCGAGCACCAATTAGGCGTCTGCAAAGCATGCTTCATGGAACTGGAAGCATCCACGTTTCAAGCAGATTCCGTTGCACGATGCTTTCCGTGGTCTAAATATATTTAATTATACTCGTATTGCGAAAGATGGCATCATGGCATTCAATAATACAAGGTGCAAAGACGTTCCTGTTCATCAAAACTGTTGATGTTTACGAATGATATGCATAAAACCTGTAACGGAGTCCAGTCAGTCATGTTACCCAAATTCAGTTTATCTTGTAAACATAACTAGACGAATAACAATGTTCACATATACTTATCTGTATCATCGTGTTGACATTTTATGGGTATTAAGCTGTGGCAATTGCTGAGGACAAAATGGTTAGAGTGATATACATCTTCAGTATGGCTCAACTGTTTATTTTTACAGTTCGTGATCAATTTTATTTGAGAATTTCCACATACGCATGATGGAGGGGATTTTATGGATGTCAACTTCTTTATTATGAGGAACACGTTTCGGAGCACTGATAGGTAAACGAATGGAAATAGCACATGGGCAAATGGAAGCCAGCCAGCTTCAGGATTATTGCTTTGATCTTGCCCATTGCTATATTCTATATGTATTTAATATTAAACGTAGCTATTAAATACTGACCTAATAGTTTTATGGAAAATGAATGTAATAAAAGTAATGATTTTAAATAACTTAAATGGATACTTACTTTTGATCTTGTATTGACAAACATATACGTGTATTAGGGCTTACTGTAACTGAAATAAATTATACACACTTTAATTGCCCATTCAAACAAAATGAAATCACATTTGCGATTCTTGAATTTCAATGAAATTTGAGGAAGTTATTTTACACTACCAAACATTTGTTTTAACTGTAAACTCATTTTTAACTTTGAAGTCGTATTATTGAATTGCATATTTGAAAATATAAGATGGACATTTATGAATAGTTACGTTAGTTTTCTTTTCAAATTTGTTTACTATTGCCTCAATATATCAAAGAGCTTTAATTCTCTTCAAAACAGCAATACTGGGAGTGCTACTGTAATGTGTATTACTATTGGGCTCATCATAGTTCTAATGGCCGTATGGCAATAGGAAATCTTTCCAGATAAGAGGGGCGGGAATCGTCATTCAGCTGAAGTCTCGGAGTGACACGAGTTGGTCATGAATGAGCCAGAGAGCTGTCGGCTGACCTCTTTGTAAAGGTGTAACCCCCACCTAGCATGTGTTGTAAATGAGCTGACAACTGTCAATGTAGTGAACGGGAACCTGACGGAGACGTCTCTGCTACACCGTGCAGGGACTCGATAGTTTATTCACACATTTTGACCGTGTTACTATGTAACTGACGACAGTGCACAATTCGGTTCCAGTCTGGGGGGTACATGAAACTGACAGGGTAGTCTCCCTTTGAACCGTGCACGACCAGTAACAGTCCACACACACACATGGTACATGATACGAAACTGTGGGAAGTCACACTAGTGACACAATGACACCAGTGTTACTGGTTCCTTTAATGCGGACGTCCTCGTAGCTCAAAGAGAAATTATGCACCACACGTACATGTAGTCCGGGCAAAATAACGAAACACTGACACTATGTGTCTAGGGCTCCATTAGGCGTGGAATAACAAATACTCATGTAGCCCTT
Organism: Haliotis cracherodii; assembly: GCF_022045235.1. Taxonomy (NCBI): domain Eukaryota; kingdom Metazoa; phylum Mollusca; class Gastropoda; order Lepetellida; family Haliotidae; genus Haliotis; species Haliotis cracherodii. The sequence continues at coordinate 2,136,333 of NW_027266330.1, forward strand.
CACATGGGTATTGTAAGCGTCCTACTGTAACCCCGGGAAGTGTGACTAAAGGAGTTGTCTCCCTGGTGCAGTGCTTGTCTTGACAAGTAGTCCCCTTGTACCGCTCACAGTTTAAACACAAACAACAGGACAGTGGTGATCACTGGTGTATCCCGCAGCCGGTGTTATCAATGCAATCTTAGAGGTTTAGTGTATCTGGACCTGACGGAGTAGTCTCCCTTGTACCGCTCACAGTTTATACACAGACAACCAGGACAGTGACTGACGATCACTGGTGTATCCCGCACCCGGCACATGTGTTTAGTGTATGTGAACCTGACGGAGTAATCTCCCTTGTGCTGTTCAAAGCGAGCAATTGTCTATACACTGTCATATGACAGTCCAAGCAGCAACTTTGTTTTTTAGCGTTTGTTTTTTACTCCCCTGAATGAGTGCATGAATGTATGTGTGTAGAGAATGGATGCAAATAATTCGACAAAACCGTTCCTAGAAATCTCTGCTAAAAGAATCATCTGTACTATTCTGACTATATCATGAGCTTTCAAAGAGTGATGATTCCATGTGTTTTCCCGAAAAGGGGAGTGTATCCTGCAAAAACGGTGGCACCCATCACAAATGCATGCAAAGGCAAGCCAATTGTTTACCTGAAAAACACGGGAATATGAGGCGGTGTTAAACATACAATCTACAAGAATGGTGTTCTCATACACGTGACTGTTGCTATCAATCGATGCCATTACATATAAAAAACTTATTCCCGTCTTTCCAGGTGGTTTCCCATCGCTACTGAAAGTTCCCCTTTAAATTGAAGTTTACATAAGGAAATGTGTGTGTGAGTTACGTTTACCACCGGTTTGAACAGTATTTCAGTATTTGCGTGATGGTTTGATACATGAAGAAGATGCAGGTCTTAGGCGTTTATCACTTTTAGCAAGGTATGGTGCCGACAAACCTAGAAATACAATCAGGGTACTGGTGAACCTGGATTCAAACCCATGATTCTAGAACTCTGCACAGTGGACCACCTGTGTCCCCACATGTGATGGTGAATAATCACTTTATCAGATTGTGACATATCATAAATGAAATACTATATATACATGGACAGAGATGACATCAAGGTGACAAACTTTGTAAAACCTTCATGACAGGCAGTGTTCCCAGCACTTTCTCACAAGGATTAAGGATCTATGTCTTTGACCGCTTAAAATTGTTAATCTGATAATGCCCTTCACTCACGACCGGACCGCCTCCGTGGTCTAGTGGTAGAGCGTCCGCACGGAGACGTTAAAAGATGGTACTTGTTGTTACCCTGTATTGCGCTCGGTATTAAGGGGCTAAAACAATGATTGGTCGGCTCGGAGTCAGTATTCTGTGTCTGAGTGGGGTATTCATGTTAAACTGCGGCATGGTATCTCAGTCAGCTATAAATCGGCATTAGTGGACGCGACGTTAAACCCAATTTCACCTCACCTCACTCACAACCTCATAGTTCCAGATGGCATTATACGTTGGTGATGTGTTCAGTGAGGTCTTTATACAGAGAAACATGGAAACAAATACTTGACCATACCAAGGCGTAAACGACTATCATCATAGTTAGAATAAAAGTTTCACATATATTTTATGTTTGAGTGGGTGAGTTTTGTTTAGCACCGTTTTGAACAGTATTTCAGTTATATCACGGCGTGTAAACTTAATGTGGGAGGAATTTCCGAATTGATGCAGGTCTTAGACGTTTACCACTTTGGTGAAAGCATCGACCTTGGTGTTGACAAACTTTAAAACATTATCGGGGTCAACCGACATTCGAACCCACGATCATAGGTATCTGGCGTGGACAAAGGGTCGCACAAATTGAGGCGCTTTCGACGACTGGGCCACACGTGCCCCCATTTCATGTTTGAATAGTACTCGTGATTGGAATAACATTGCTGAATGCCATCTACCCTGCCCAGCAAGTCATGATCGGAATGACAATATCAATTAATTAATGTGGCAAATGCATATCCCTTTTGTACTTGACAAGTGAATAATCATCAAATTGAAGACGGCAATAAATGGCTTTTTCCTACGAATACAGAGAGTAACGTGTGGTTACAGCGTATTTCAAGGGTCAGCTTGTGGCATATGATATTGCACAGAAATACAGATGGACGCTGTCTCACTCAGGTAGATGGAACAGGTCAGGTGTGTCTCGCGCCCTGGTCGTGTCAATGTAGCATTATCTTTAGTAACAGCAAGCACCACAATAAAACCTAACATTTGTTGCATCGCCTAAAATAGCGTATTTTTTCATATGTTTTTACCCCTCAGACGAGGGCGTGAATGTAATTGAAATGATGTTTCACCAACAAAAGAGAGATCATGTGGACGTTGATGACTTGTGACCATCCCAGATGTTTAGCGTGTGCTCGGTATTGCTCACATGTCAAACCGTTGTCGTTATTTCAGGAAAGTGAAAATGAAGATAAAACGCAAAGGAATACTTATTCAGTCCTGAGAAATCTGGTCCGGGTTAAAACATATTCAAGTGAGTGAAGTTCTTTCTTCTCCACCTGATGTGAAAGGCATTTCATGATGTTAAATGATAACCAGTATGATGTACTGCATACTTGCGAACTGTGACAGATTTTGTATTACAATTAGATCTGAACCCTCCTTACAATTCTCACGGACGGTCAGTTATCTTCTGTAATGGACAATATTTGCATTTCGTACAGGAAATACACAGGCCTCGTTAAACGGACGAACTGTTGGTGGTGTGCACTATCAAATATACTCTTCACAAAAAAGAAACGCATAGCCAAAATTGTGTGAGGTGGGAAAATACATTTATAGGAGGAACCGAGGAATACGAAAACACTTGGTGATTGTAGTGTTCTCAGTAATCGGTACATAAGATAATACACCGTTGCCGTTAGCTGCAATTGGGAGGACGTGTGATAGGAGAATTTCGTTGATGTATCGTTGAGCCGTAAAACTGCCCTGGATATGGACCAAACCTGTCCTGCCATGATGCCCGCAAACATCATAACGCTACCCCCACCAAACCTGTCCGGCGTAACGTTCTCCCCGACGTCTGTAGACTCGTGCTCTCCCATCCCCTCGACGGAGGAGAAATCGTGATTCGTGGCTGAACCAGACATCTCTCCATCGCAGTTGAGGCGATAACCTGTGTTGACGACACCAATGCAGTCGTTGTTGACGACGTTATCGACTCAATATGACGCGTCAAACAGGACGTCTTGCTCGTAGACCTGCTGCTCTTAAACGGTTTCGTACGGTCTGGTCGGAGATTCTGCGCAGTCCGGGTATTTGGGATGCGGTTGAGATGTCTGTGGTCGTTCTTTCACGTAGGTGGCGCAGTCGGATGTAGCGATTTTGGGCGGGGGTTACTCTTGGTCGTCCCCACCTTGGCAGAACAAGTGTTGACCCATGCTGTTGAAACCGATCCCATGGCCTTGTGATAATGCTGTGCGCTACATTGAAAACCCTGGCTACAGCTGATCGAGATTCCCCTGCCTGCAAGCGGCCTATGACGTTGTTTCTTTGCACTTGTTAATCTTGGCATGTTGTTGAAATGTCACTGATCGATTGACGCAGATGCCAGACAGTCAAAAACCCTGCTCTTTCATACCGTTCATATTGCTGATGCACGTGCAGTACGTGCAGCTACGTGGCCCATTGTTAATGCAGTGGATGCGTTTTTCCGTATCGTAATTGTTTCCCGACTAACAGCTTGCATGTCCTTTTTGTGATCATGTTGATCCGGGCACTTTGTCACTGACACTACAACACAATAAACCTCTTTAGTTTGCACCTCCAGGTCCGCTAATTTTGCTTTTATAGCCGAAACATATCCGTATTGCTTTGGTTATTTTTGGATAAGTATATAACTGACAAATTGATTGCAAGCAATAGTCACATGCCATATGCTGTATTAAAACGGTGTCACTTGAGATGCTAAGAAGAGACACGTTTACATGTTGTGTGAAGGCTTGATCTTCGACTGGAACTGGATACTTCTGTGAAGAATCATAACAGCCGCCCAATGTTTACTCAGGTCAACATAAAATACAGCATAAGTCGGGAACTGTGATCAACAAGTATCATTAAGAAATAAGCCATTCACGTTACAGAGGTATTATGTAAGCAACTGTCATATCTCACTGTGACTGTCACATGTCGTTAATGCATGAATCGTAACAAGTATTGTTTTTATAGCTGACGACCACTCTCGACATCAACATACAAACTGAGGAAGCATACATTACATCAAACGACCTACTTTCCACATGACCAGTGACTCGTCATTCAAATAATAATCAGTAATGGAAATACTTCCACATCAAAGGGTATGTGCGGTGAATGATAGGATTGTGTGTAACTGCTCTGCATGTCACAGCAAATATACAGAGCATATGTTGTATTTCCAAGGAAAACCCGTCTGAAACACCATACCCAACCCATCCACTCAACCTGGGTTGTGATTCGTGATTTTGACATTTCGGTATACTTCTTCAAATCGCAATTAGTATTGTTGATTTTCATTATCGACAGAAACCAAATCTCTATACTCATGTTTCAATGGAATATTTGTGATCAGATTGGGCATGCGTCGACTACAACGTCATTTAAGTGTATATTGCACACATCACTGATACATTGTATTTTTACCCACTTTAATGTAGTTCAATGGAACACAAGCTCAAACACTCAAATGTTTATTCGCTAATATTAATTTGTGGAAATAGAAAATGAATATAAAACCAGCATAGACTGCAAGGAAACAACAACTTATGGCCAATATAAAGATATAACTATCTTCTTCCTTCCCCTGATGTCACGTAAGGAAGTATGCAGGAGGAAGTTACACATATTTTTCCTGAAGAATAATTAAAAACCTCTGAATGTTTCACTTTTGCCTCGTAAATATACCACGGTTTAGTTTATAATGAGAAATTTATTCCTCTCACATAATGGTATCGTTACTGAGGGAGCCAATTCCCTAACCAGATTAAGAGGAGATGGAAAGCAAACTAAGGCAAAATCTACTGATGATCTTGCTATCAACTGTACGCTTGAATAGATCAGAACTCACACTTCAGGAAAAACAAAATATGATTGATGTTTGTGTTTGACAGCTGTTGCAATTGTGTCATACAATAATAAGCCGTCAGTCAGTATTTTCGTACGACAGACAATTCAAGATGCCTAAGTAATTTTAAGGGAATCTGTCAAAGTGTAGTAAGCCGTTCCATCTTAACTTAAAAAGAGTAACTGTGCTTCATATAGAGTTCAATAAAAATAAATGTATTTTGAAATTAAATAATATATCTTTTCATACATATTCATCTTTTCATACATATTTCAACACAATATTATCTCTTTGGGGACGTTATCTATAATAGGGCAACACTCGTAACATGCATCTGGTTGGTCGTCCACGTGTGACGTCACGTCAACAAGACAACCATATTCGGCTGGTGCATCTACGGAATAGATACCAAACAGCCACACAAACAGCTCGGATAATTCCTGGGTTGAGAGCAATTAGTGGCAGAACCGTACGCAGTTGGTTGAGGGAGCACAACAACCGCCCCTGACGTCAAGCAATACGCCTAAGTTTGCGTAAACGTCACCTGTCAGGCACGCCTAGCTTGGTGTAGACAGTATCTGAGGTGAAGACAACACTGGAACAGTCCAGGTTTCATCGATGGACCTGCAAGGGGGTTGGGGGTTGCAAGTGTCATATACTAGTAATAAGGTGGCATCATAAAATCATGGGAGAACACAACTCATCATTGTTAATGGCAATTTCGATGGCGTAGGACACGGGGTAGGACCGTTCGAGATCAATTGCAAGTTCTACCTTTTGTGCATATGCAGAGACGTAACATCACGTTGCAGTAGGATAATGCCCACCCACATGTTGCAACAGACTTTTTGAGGCAGCATAATATTGCTGTACTACCATATCCGGCTGTTCCTCCAGTCCGCTCCTCTACAGAATATGTCTGGGATGAGATGTTACCCCACACCTCTTTTTGTGTGTGTGGCTTTGTCTCCTGTTACCAGGGATGGGTTTTGTCACTGAATTTGTTATGATAAAACATTGATTAGATGAATGGCAGTAACGGATTCTACAGGAGTTAAAAGCAAAACAGGTGTGAGAAATAAATATAGGTGCTCGCGAAAGGGTAAGCATGTCCTGCCTACCAGTGCAGGAACCACCAGCAATTTCATTTTCCTGTACGAACACCATTTCATCCAGGTTGTTCAGTTGAAGGGAACGTCTTGCAGAACGTGGAATTTTGTGGCTACTAAGACTCGTAATAGTGCTACCAACCTGAAGGTCATAAAGTTACAGGTGACTTCTGTTGACAGCAAAAACAACCTTCGTAAGTTATTCAAATATTGGCCAAAACATCGGGAGCAGCTTCCTACCAATTGGGATCAAAACTTTAAAATCATTATGGGTGTTGTCGAAGCATATGCCAAAACAATTGGCCAAAGAGAAGAAGAACTTGGTTAAGTCAGTGCGTGATGATGTCATTTGTAGAACGCACAAACTGAAAAAAAGAGGAAACAGAATTAGAATTAAACCATTTTGTCCCGGCCAGCAATAATCCAAGGTCTGGCTATCCTACATATCTAAAGTCTGCAGTTGTTCCCACTGACAAGCCCTCAAATAACATAACTATTTTAAGGAAACATCACTTCAAATATTGGTGTAAGTGTGATTTCAAATAATGCCACATATAAAGCTAGTGTGTTATCTGAGGAAAAAATCTGCTAAAACCATTCATCAGTACTTTCAACTTTTGACTTGACTCTTAATACTAAAGACATGTTCATGATCATTCCTCTTTTGTACTGGATTCCAAAACTCCACAGAAATTGGCACAAACAGAGATATATGAATCACCAAATGCCTGTCTGAAAGATTAACCATAATCCTTAATACAACTAAGGATTGACTCCATATAATTCACAGAAAGTATTCGAAAAAATGGAGTTAACAGAATGCAGGTTCTCAAAGTCTCAAAGGATTTGCTTGACTTCTTGTGATCTGTCAAAACATCTGACATGTCAACCTTGTACACTGCTATCTAACATGAAAAACTTCAATGTTTGGCGTCATTCCATTTGTGATAATTTTCTAGTTTTAATGACAGATTTGTATAGTCAATTTTTGTTTCATAATTTGAAGTTCCGTAGGGCACAGAAAGTAGAGGTTATTACGCAAGTGTGTTTTGTTATCATGACCATATATTATGAATATGAAGTGTATTATGGAAGACTATTTGTGTAAATGTTTTTACAGAAACATCCATACATCGCAAAATCTAGATTAAAACTTATTTGGAACAGCAGGCAATAGTGTATTAAGCAACGAGACATTGCATCCATCCATGGGTTTATTAAAAGTAATTCCTGCCACTTGACCGTGTTTGCATGTTTTTGGGAACGTCTTATTGCATCAATTTAAAAGGTGATATATGCTAATTGGAATAATTTTCATATTAGAATATATATAAAGTGTCTATACAGCCATCCCACGCCCACCACTTCCAACACCACCACTACACACACACACACCACCACCAACACACCACCAACATCACAACACCACTACACACCACCACACACTACCACACACCATCAACACAACAACACCACTACACACACACACACACAACCACAACAACCACCACCATACACCACAACACCACTACACACACACACCACTACCACCACCACCACCACACACCACCACACACCACAACCCACCACCAACAACACACACCACCACCACACACCACCAACACCAACAACACCACCACACACCAACAACACCATCACAACACCACCGCCACTACACACCACTACACACCACTACACACCACCAACACCAACACCACTACACACCACCAACACCAACACCACTAACACCAACACCACCACACACAACTAACACCAACACCACTACACACCACCAACACCAACACCAGTACACACCACCAACACCAACACCAACACCAACACACACCACGAACACCAACACCACCACACACCACCACACACCACCACACACCACCCCACACCAAAACACACCAACAACACCAACAACACCACACACCACCAACACCACCACACACCACCACACACCACCAACACCACCACACACCACCACACACCACCAACACCACCACACACCCCCATCACACACCACCAACACCAGCACACACCACCACACACCACCACACACAACCACACACCACCAACACCACCAACACCAACACCACCACACCCATCCATCACACACCACCAACACCACAACACCCCCCCATCAAACACCACCAACACCAGCATACACCACCACACACCACCACACACAACCACACACCACCAACACCACCAACACCAACACCACCAACACCACCACACACCACGATCACCACACACCACCACCACACACCACTACACACCGCTACACACAAACACACACCAACACACACACCACCACACACCACTACACACCAACACACACCAACACACACCAACAACACCACACAACACCACCACACACCAACACCACGCACCACCACACACCACCACCACACACCACCACACACTGCCACACACCACCAGACACCACCACACACCACCACCACACACCACTACACACCGCTACACACAAACACACACCAACACATACACCACCACACACCCCTACACACCACCACACACCAACTCATACCAACAACACCAACAACGCCACAACACACCACCACACACCACCACCACAAACAACTACACACCCCCACCACATACCACCACACAACACCACACACCACCACCACACGCCACCACACACCAACACCAGACACCACCACCACACGCCAACACACCAACACACACCAACACACACAAACAACACCAACAACACCACACACCACTACACACCACCACCAACACCACCACCACACATCACCACCACACACCACCAGACACCACCACACACCACCACCAGACACCACCACCACACACCAACACACCAACACACACAAACAACACAAACAACACCACACACCACCACACACCGCCAACACCACCAACACAAACACCACACACCACACACCACCACCACACACCACCACACACCACCAACACCACCACACACCACCACACACCACCAACACCACCACACACCCCCATCACACACCACCATAAACCACCATAAACCACGAACACCACCACACACCACCACACACAACCACACACCACTACACACCGCTACACACCAACACACACTAACAACACCACCACACACCAACACACACACCACCACACACCAACACACACCAACAACACCACACACCACAACACACCACCACACACCACCACCACACACCACTACACACCACCACACACCACCACCACACACCACCACACACCACCACCACACATCACCACCACACATCACCACACACCACCACCAGACACCACCACCACACACCACCACACAACACCACCACAGACCACTACACACCACCACCACACACCACTACACACCACCAACACACACCACTACGAAACCACCAACACACACCACCACCACCACCACCACACACCACCAGACACCACCACACACCACCAACACACACCACCAGACACCACCACCACACACCACCACACACCACCAACACCACCACCAGACACCACCACACACCACCAACACCACCACACACCACCACACACCACCACCACACACCACCAGACACCACCACCAGACACCACCACACACCACCAACACCACCACACACCACCACACACCACCACCACACACCACCAAACACCACCACCACATACCACCACCACACACCACCTCAACACACCACCACACACCACCACACACCACCAACACCACCAACACACCACCACACACAACCACACACTACCACACACCACCACAACACACCACTACACACCACCAATACCACCACACACCACCACACACCACCAACGCCACCACACACCACCACACACCACCACCACACATCACCACCACACATCACCACACACCACCACCAGACACCACCACCACACACCACCACACAACACCACCACAGACCACTACACACCACCACCACACACCACTACACACCACCAACACACACCACTACGAAACCACCAACACACACCACCACCACCACCACCACACACCACCAGACACCACCACCACACACCACCAGACACCACCACACACCACCAACACACACCACCAGACACCACCACCACACACCACCACACACCACCAACACCACCACCAGACACCACCACACACCACCAACACCACCACACACCACCACACACCACCAACACCACCACCAGACACCACCACACACCACCAACACCACCACACACCACCACACACCACCACCACACACCACCAGACACCACCACCACATACCACCACCACACACCACCTCAACACACCACCACACACCACCACACACCACCAACACCACCAACACACCACCACACACAACCACACACTACCACACACCACCACAACACACCACTACACACCACCAATACCACCACACACCACCACACACCACCAACGCCACCACACACCACCACACAACACCATCAGACACCACTACACACCACCACCACACACCACTACACACCACCAACACACACCACTACGAAACCACCAACACACACCACCAACATCACCACCACACACCACCAGACACCACCACCACACACCACCAGACACCACCACACACCACCAACACACACCACCAGACACCACCACCACACACCACCACACACCACCACACACCACCAACACCACCAACACACACCACCAACACCACAACCACACACCACCAACACCACCACCAGACACCACCACACACCACCACACACCACCAACACCACCACACACCACCACCACACACCACCAGACACCACCACCACACACCACCACCACACACCACCTCAACACACCACCACACACCACCACACACCACCACACACCACCAACACCACCAACACACCACCACACACCACCAAACACTACCACACACCACCACAACACACCACTACACACCACCAATACCACCACACACCACCACACACCACCAACGCCACCACACACCACCACACACCACCAACACCAACACCACTACACACCACCAACACCAACACCACTACACACCACAAACAGCAACACCACCACACGTCACCACACACTACCAACACCAACACACACCACCACTACACACCAACACACACCACCAACACCAACACACACCACCACACACCACCAACACCACCACACACCAACAACACCATCACACACCACCACACACCACCAACACCACCACACACCACCACACACCACCAACACCAACAACACCACTACACACCACCACACACCACTAACACCAACAACACCATCACACACCGCCACACACCACCAACACCACCACACACCACCACCACACACCACCAACACCACCACACACCGCCAACAACAAAAACACCACCACCACCACACACCACCACACACCACTACACACCAACAACACCATCACACACCGCCACACACCACCAACACCACCACACACCACCACCACACACCACCAACACCACCACACACCACCAACAACACAAACACCACCACCACCACACACCACCACACACCACCAACACCAACAACACCAACAACACCATCACACACCACCACACACTACCAACACCACCACACACCACCACACACCACCTCAACACACCACCACACACCACCACCACACACCACCAAAACCAACAACACCACCACACACCACCAACACCACCACACACCAACACCCACCAACACAACCAACATCACCACCAGCACCAACAACACCACCACAAACCAACAACACCACCACCACACACCAACAACACCAACAACACCACCACACACCAACAACACCATCACACACCACCAACACCAACACCACACACCACCAACACCGCCACCACACACCACCACCACACACCACCACCACACACCACTACCACACACCACAACCACACACCACCACACACCACCACCACACACCACCACCACACACCGCCACACACCACCACCAACACCAACACACACCAACAACACCAACAACACCACCACACACAGTTGGGGGCGTAACGTTCAGCCCGACGTCTGTAGACACGTCAGTAAACAGTGCATTCCTCCACCTTGTACGTGCCCATCTAACCCTTTGTTGGCACCAAAGCAGACGGTCCGCCAGATGACGTGGGGTCAATACATGACGTCGAACAGGTCTTCGTGAAAAAAGTCCAGCCTCCCTCAATCTGTTGCATACCGTTTGAATTGATATTCTGCCTACCCCAGAGATCTGTGTGGTTGTAGACGTGGCTGTCGTAGTGCGGCCACTTCTTGCTGAATTGCTCCAGCTTGTAATCTCCCAATGGCTTTGTTCCCTTGAGCTGCATTCAATCTTGGCATTCTGTCACCGCCTCTACTGCCGTTATAAGGACTGTATGAACAGCCGTTGGTGTGGATTGTTATACCCATTCAGCAGGGGGGCACGTTTTTTACAGGCGGTTGCGTTTGGATGAAGCTGTAAAATTTATCCCCAAAAGCTACGTTTATGTGCTTTGCATGTGTTTTCGCGAATTATAGACACATCATCTTTTTGTTTGACTTATTTGGTTTTCATTTAATGTAATTATTTTAGATATTTGGCAAAGAGTGGTTTTACATCTATGTCAAGTTTCTTTTTTGAAGAGTATATATTCACCCAGGGGTGACATTCGTCAGGCTAGCGAGATGGGCTAGGCAAGGAATCAGAGATGATGAGCGATCCTCAGATGAAAGCTGGTTCCGATGTGATTAAAATGCGTGATAGAAAGGTGACCACGCTATTGTCCCCTTAAATACAACCTACCCGATCACTGGAAAGTTCCATACATAGCCCTCACCAGTCTATTGGCACGAGAAATAAGAAGATTCCATAACAGACTATCGTCCGCGGTATACTGGACTGGAAGGTTACACATAACATTAGCATCTAAATGTAGTAACTTCCTGACGACTGACCACTAACCAAACACAATGCTATATGCGTCTACCGAATACCAACAGAAACAATGTAACACTGTTACAATCACTGTTAAACAATGAAATACACTGACGTATAACAGTAGGCAGATATAAACCAAACAAATTTGAGTGAAACAACTAAAATGTAAAATAAAGCTAATACACCCACTGGAAGTGACGTCACAGACCATACTAACAATCGTGTGTCGGTGTGTATATAGAGGTTAACACACGAGTGTGTTTGGGGATGGTAAATATCCTGTATTAGGAATAAACATTGCATTTAGCGAGCCTTGACTCCCGTACTTTGTGTTTATTTATCCCCAAACACACACGCGTGATAACCTCTTTATCATATAATGTCATTCCTCAACTCTTTGATCGAAAATCGCTTTCCATCTCCCACAAACATTACCTAAACATTGCAAGTTTTCCTGGAATGTGCGCATTAAATATATATCACGTCAAAGGGTAAGTGATGTGTCAGTCGGACAGTGACAGTAGCCAATATAGTTCCAACTGAAACATGTTTCTTATACAGTGGCGAAACAACATACACGCAAAACAACAATTGCCTACACAAATTGTATTTACTTGCCTTTCGCGGCAATCCATCGGCCTGTCCGCTAGACTAACTGCCCTTTGTCGAAGGGAAGCTACCCTAACCCTAGTCTAGGAGACATAGACAATACTCTCCATTTTTCCGTCACATATCTGACTTACTGTTATAAAAGTTAGAAACATGTCTTGTAAGGTTGGGCAGACTGCACCTGTTTCCTATCTTCCCTGTTTGAGGTTAAGAAAATAGAATTACGAAGGATTATTTTCAAATTTTATTGACCCCCTAAGCAAAGAATGGGCATTATGTTAATATAGAACAATTGCCCATACACTAAAAACTTTTGCTAATCTGATAGTGACACGGCAAGGTGTATTTTAATAAGGAGTAGCATACATAGAATTATGAACTTCCTTAATTTGATTTTCAGCTGACATTTATTAAACATTTACTCAATATTATTAAAGTAACTTAGGTTAAAGACTTAATATTGTATTGTTTCCCTTTGATATAGTTTCAATGGAAGGTGAATATATTTAGACAAACCCTTATGACAAAATATCTAAACACGTCAAAAGTATAAAAGAATGAGTCTTTGAAATTCTTCACGGTTAGGCTATGGACTAGCAGCTCATCACATTCAGACCACAAGATCACAGGGAAGGGATGACTGCATACGTATATGTGTGAAACATCTCACCATGTACGAAATTATTTGTCTTCACTGACATTAATTCAGTAGTAAGTGTGTGTCTGACTCTGACCCCATAACACAATATACAGCTGGGCAGAACAATATCATTAGGAACAACGACTCATGGATGTTTTCAATGTTATACAGACGGGTTTACAAATTTAGGAAATTCGAGTTTTGAAAATTAATCAGATACGATGGCGATGTGACACTCGTCATCTGAAGGGAAGGTGGCATAATCTGGTAAAATGTTCCACGTTTTATTTGTAACTACCATTTCAATGTAAAATCTGATGATATATTTTACAAGGACCATAACTAAATATGAACTCGTCCTGTTTCCAATAAAGGAAAACGAAAGCAAAACCTTTCATCTGAGCAGTAAATCTGTGTGTAGCAGATGATTGACGCATGTCAAGAGAATGAGCATTGGTTTAATTGGATAACATATAATTTGAAAGCATGTTCCTTTTAGTTGTATTACAGACCTCAGATGAAACTTGATAATGCAAGCGAACATTAACTTTCAATTATCATATCACATTTATGACTTAGAGACTGATAATATTGTACTCACTTAACTGGACATTAATGAGCTGTTTTAGTATGATTCATATACTTTTCAGGAAGGAAATGTGGCCGCTTGGGATCTTAGTGAATACGTGTCTACTTATCCCGACACAAGGTAAGCAGATGAGTTATCTATATACATTGTGCTGGATAAGGTAGGGCATCCTCAGGGGGTCGCTAACACTTGTTGGCCGTATTTCGAGAATGTTGTTGGTGTTGTTGCTGTTGTTGTTATTGTTATCATTGTTATTATTGTTATTATTATTATTAAATTAGTTGTTCAAAAATGGTTACATAACCAAAGCACTTGACTTGTAGCGAGTGACACTATGTAGACATCATGTCCGTGGCTTTAGTTATGCCATTCTTTGTATCTATAGATTTATTTGCATTCCATGTGGGTAAAATTCATAACAATAGAAACTTATCAAATGTACGCCTCTGTTGATATATCACTCAATAGTAATCATTACCTTTCTTAATAGATCGATGACATTACTACCACTGCAAGGTTGTAGACTGGATACCACAGACACTTCTTTTCTCATAACTGACCTAAGACCCTTTACGTTTATGAGGTTTATCTGACTGTCATACGAGCCCACATTTACTGTAAAAATCATTTTCAATATATACTATATTTATTCAATCTCAGGTGGTAAATGTTCCGATAACCAGCAATGTTCCGAGTGTGAGGAGCAGACGGGTCGATGCAGCACCAACTGCTCTAAAGGATATGTCGGCCCAAAGTGCATGGATATGTGCAGCAGAAGGTGCAGGTACCACACATGTGAGCTGCACCTCGACAGGGGGATTGCGAGATGTACTGATGGCTGCATCCCGGGATTCCAAGGCTCAAACTGCCAGAGGCCATGTTACACTCACCAGGTAGACTGTACCAGATGCCCAGGTGGATGTGATGGGGAGTATTGCCAGATGGGTGGAACTTGTTTCTCTGGTTGCAGCGACTCATACTACGGAGCAGGTTGTAGGACGTGTTCCAGCAGATGTAAGTCCTGCAACAGGATCACAGGAACATGTGAGGAGTGTCAGCCTCCATATTCTGGACTGGACTGTAGATCCTCGTGTGAGCACTGTGTCGATGGATGTGAGAGTGGCTGCCAACAGGGATGTAGACAAGGATTCTATGGAGACGATTGCACTGAAGCATGCAGTGACAACTGCCGAGCTAATCCCTCCCTGTCTACTGATGAACAATGTCCTGAGGGAGACTCATGTACCCTTGAGTGCCACAGCCAGACTGGCGAGTGTGTTCACGGTTGTGTAGATGGCTGGTACGGCCCGAAGTGTTCAAGGCGATGCAACTCTAACTGCAAACATCAAAGGTGTAACCACGCAGGTGCGTGTATTGAGGGATGTGCACCTGGACATGTCAGGTCTGATTGTGAGCCATGCCTGGAGCAATGCCTCAATATTAAATGTGCACTAAGCAACGGATCGTGTTGCAACGGTTGCAGAAATGGTTCATCTGGAGGTAAATGTAACCTATCTTGTAGTGTGTGTCTGGATAGTACAGACACGAACTCGAGTTTATGTATACCTGAATACAATATGTGTATGTACAACTGCACAAACAACGCCTCGTTACCTGATTGTTCTACCGGATCCTGTGACACAGGTAAGCCATGTTGAATAGTTTCAGACACTACCATGTAATTGTTCTGGCACTGCTTTAAGAAACAAAATTCTGTTGAATTTCCTTGATTTCACTACACCTATTTTCACGACATCAAGCATAGCCAGTGAACAATTTCTGTTGTGTATATAAAATCCCCCTTGTCGTATAACAAATCTATCAAATCATATCATTCCGAAAGTTTTAAATGTTTTTCATAACACCCGCGATTGTTTCTGAAATGATGACATATTCCAAATTTTGTAAAAATACTGAGAAAGTGGCCGTTATGTTGAGTTTGTAACATCTGCTGAGGTACACAGTGCTCGTCATCTTTGAGAAATGCAGTCAGTTTATTCAAGATTGTACTCCAATGCAGGCTGTAGGAAGTAATGATATAAAAAGACATACAGAATTGACACTGTAAACAAAATATCATACTAGCATGATCTGTTTATTTCATATTACTTTCAGGTTCTTTTCCAATCAACACAGAGACTGTGAAGTATCTGGTGGTGTTTGTCATCTGCATCCTGGCAGCAAGTACAGTCGGTTACTGCTGCTACCCTGAGGTCTCTCAGCCAAAATGTACGTACTGAGCAGATAGTACACACTGATATTGTTCTATCCTATGTTAGTAGGGATAATACTTTGTCATATTCTAGTACTGGTTTCACTACATGAAATCACATGCGCTGTTTTACATGTTGTTTTCATGTTCTGTTTTTTGTTTCTATCCTATCACTATCACCACCACTAATTACGCCACCATTAAGCAAATGTAAGGTCGAATTGTTGTCATGAAGTCATTTTAGGCTGCTCATGTTCAGGCTTTGTCCGTTTTAGAGAGAATGCAGGTTCAGAAGTCGGAGCAGATGGTCACTGTCAAGACAACTTAGAGGAGATAGAAGGGGACCAGTCCGAAGATAATGACACGGGTCCAGTCATTGTATATCTTTAATCCAACATGTAACGCTTTATTCAGATAGCAATAAAAAAGTAATCTTCATTTTATTATTCGATTTCTTTTATCAGATATTTCGTTAATGGTACCATGCATTAGAATGAGAAATAAGTTCTATTCGTCCAAGAACTAATTTCGTACCATGAGATAATATCAAAGAGTGAATGAAAATGGTTTAAGCCGCTTTGAGCAATATATGGGTTTCACACATGATACCAACTTGAGAATCGAACACGGAACTTCTGTCTATGAGGAGCCAACGCTGTGAATCATTAGTTTATCCCAACGCTCCCCAACAATAGAACACGAATACATACAGATAATACAACAGTATAAAACTGTTTCAAATAAATTCTGTGAAATCGTCAAATTTTGCAATGTTATTTTCAGCCATGATATTTGATGGGAGAAAATGATTTTTGTGTTCCACGAAGAACACTATCTTTTTTAGTGAATTTTTACCTTGACCTTGAGTAAAAGTACAGTGTATTGATCGATAAAATGTTTTCCATGAAAATTGGTTTTCATGTCCAATGGAAAGTGGACAATTAGGAGATAAATCAACTGTAAGGAAGAAAATATAGAGATGTCAACTTCTTTATTATTAGGAACACAACGTTTCGGAGTATATGCTTACTCCTTCATCAGGTGAATGAATCCCATCAGACAGAGAGCATATATATGTACGTGTAAGGACAACAAAACTAAGAGATAACAAAAGGTTGAAAATAACAAAGGTGAAGCTAACAAAAGAAGCCAACAGATGATTGGCGCTGATAGGGGATTAGCGATAGACAATCGAAGCCAATACTTAAGTTATCATAGCTAAGTTATTGGTAATGGACACTGGGCAAACGAAAAGAAAAGAAGTTGACATCCATATATTATCTTCCTTATGTGTATCACTTCTAAATGCATTTCGGGGGCACAGGTGGCCCAGTCGTCTAAGGCGCCGCGATTCGCTGTGCAGGGTTGCGTCCCTTTGGCACGCCAGCAACCTATGATTCTGGGTTTGAATCACGGTTCGCCCCGATTATGTTTCTAGGTTTACCCGTGCTCGTGGGTTTCACCGAAGTGGTAAACGTCTGAGACCTGCATCACTTCGGGCGTTCCTCCCACATCAAGCTGACACGCCGTGATGTAACTGGAATACTGTTAAAAGCGGCGTTGCACTCACTCACTCACTCACTCACTCACTCACTCACTCACTCTAAATGCATTTCAAAGACCTACTGTGTTTTGAAATTTGATAGTCCCACTGTGGAGAAGATACCTCTTATTTGTATATGGAACCTTGTGCTTTAGCAAATGTATAAATAAGAGATACCTACTCTACAGAGGGACCACATAAAAAATCAAAACACAGTAGGTTTATATCTATACTACAATGACGGCAACAACGCTTTGAAAACGGTGCTTTCTTGCAACGCGTAACAACACATGGTACAAAGAACCGCTATCTCAGAATATTCCGAAACGGGTCACAGGTAGCTATATATATACATGACTACTATATATAACAAATGTTGCTGAAGTACAACATTAAATTAATACATAGCCTTGACTAGTTTAAAATAAGTGTTCAAAACACATAGTTTTTCAGAAAGAAGCTGACAAATAACCCCCAAACTAAGTCCAAAGATATATGTTTTAACTTCATCGCAACCTGTTCTGCACTGTCATTTCATTTCCTGAAAATCAGCGCAACAAGTCATTTTCCGAAATCGAAAATTCATTTTCTCATTGTAGGGGTGACAGGTTGTAGAAGAAGTTTAAAGATGCTAAATGAATCTGTTTCTCCAACAAACTTTACTACTTAACATTTTACTATTTATTTACATGTGTAAGTCTTATTAGATAGTTAACAATTACCCCCAATCACTTGGATGTGACAGTAGCCCTCAACATGTGCATGAAAGATATGTGTGTGTCGTCAGATTGAACGTATCTGGTAGTGGAGTGTGACTGAAGGAGTAGTCTCCCTTGTACTGTTCTTGTCCTGACAGTGAGCTGCTTCCACCTCACTGCTGTGTTGATGTTGATATGACAGGTGAAGTCTGCACCCGGCTGTGTGCAATGAACCTGTGTAGTGTATCTAAATCTGACGGAGTTGCCTCCCTTGTACCGTGTACAGTTTATAGCATACTACTAGGACAGTGTTGCTATGACTACGATCACTGGCGCAACCCGCACCCGGCATGTGTGTTGCCAACGCGATATTAGAGGTATAGTGCATCTGAACCTGACGGTGTTGTCTCCCTTGTGTCGGTCAGCGTGTATTCACATACTGCTTTAACAGTGTTGATATGACTAACGATCACTGGTGTATCCCGCAGCCGGCATGTACTTTGTGAATGTCATATTAGAGGTAGTAAGTGTATTGCACCTGAACATGACGGAGTAGACTCCCTTGTGCCGCTGACTTTGCGCAATGGTTTATACATTATACAATTCATAGTATGCGAGGGTTTGGACAGGGGTGGGTCAAGCACCAATACTAATAACACATGTGGGGTGCTACAAAACACACACACACACACACACACACACACACAGACACACACAGACACAGTGACAAGAGTAATATCCCCAGCACGTTGCACAAGCATATAATTGTGATAAAGCATGCAGCGATGGCATACAAATTATATTTGCAGAAGATGCTGGTGACGTTGGTGCTTGAGCTGTCCTGTTGCAGGAAGATGCATCAGGCTTTGATCATCCTGTTTGTTATTATTCACAAACATTTAACAAGCAATAGGAAGAAAAATCCACCATTGAAAAAGAAACACTTGCTTTATTGTCAGCTTTGCAACAATTTTAGGTGTACGTTGGGACCACTTTGTTTCCTATTCAGGTGTACACTGGTCACAATCCATTGACTTTTCTTCATAAAATGAACAAAAAACAACACTTAATGCACTGGAGCCTGTCTTTGCAAGAATTTGATTTAGACATCAAGCATATCAAAGACAAAGACACGGTATTGCTGATGCATTGTCTCGAGTTGGTTGTGTCTGCAAACATGGTTTGCATTTTTGTAAACATTGTTATAATTACCATGTATAATTAGGAGATAAACCCTCTGTGTTTTGAAATTTGAGGTAGTATAACGGATTTATACTATCTCTAAATTTCGTTTAAAACCTAACACGTCAGTACTTTAGTAGCTATACATCATATACTTGTTATAATATGTTCTTGCATTTAAAGATTTTAACACCCAAATGTGTAGTCTTGAGTGTGTGTTTTGGCCTCTTAAACATTCACATCAGCACATTTATGAAAAAACAACTTTATACGCTTAAAATACGAGCTACAAACCACCAGCAACCAAAGTCAGAGCATCTTACAGGGGACCATGGGGACTTACAGCTCTCTGCATGATGTCCCAGCAGGATTTACATCGCCACCCTAGCTACTGATCAGTGTGGGCAATGCTTACCTTAAGTCATTAAATATTCAAGTAGCAGAAAGCGATAAAATCCTGGTGGATGATATTTATTTTGATTTTGATAGGACTTCCGTAACATTCACAGAGGGGCAATACATTTGCACCACTTTAACACCCTCAAAATTCTCAATTAGCAATTTGCTCACATCAATTTAAGATTGACAATGTATTATATACAAAACATGTTTTTTCACAGTTTTTTTATTCATTAATTTTGCTTCTTTTAGATATTTTAAAATATCTTCTCATGCGGGTAGAAACATCTTTAAGATCTTATTAAAGAAATGCCCGGATACATCCGGGAACTTCCTCAACATCATTTTGAAGTAAAAGCTCATGTGTAAACCTAGTGTGACCAATACGATGTCAAAGCAAAATATCCTCACTGTGTCTTGACTGACAATCTAAGTAGGTATAACCAATTTTTTGGTTTAAATTCATGAAGTATATTTATACCTACTTTGGTGTCCCACCTCTCTTCCATTAGATCCCCAATGTACTGTTTAATTAAGACTTTAAAAACACTATGTGGGATGAATTGTGAGGATATTGGTAAGTCATGCGCTGCTTTAGCTGCAGTGCAGGCCAGTGTTTTACCCACTGATCTGCTCCCTACTTTGAATTGGAGGTGAGGTGAAAATGGGTTTAATGTCGCGTCCAAGATTATTGCAGACAGACGGACAATTGTTTATTAACGTCTCACTTCTGTACAACATACTACATACATATATACATAGAACGTAGATAAAAGTACAGAACCACTCAATATGAGTTATGAGAGACGAGGTCACATAAAAATAAATACAACTAGAATATATAAGTGGTAAAATATATCACGAAGGTAAATCTAAGCATTATATATAATATTCTTGCGTTTTTCAAGTTACCGTCTGCAGGTTTGGGCCGTTAGAAACAATAAATCATCATTGGACATAAATAAAAGAGAACTTATCAACATCAGATAAAACTTGAAAAGTATCACAGAGATTCGCACATGTAGTTAAAAGGCTATCAGTAATGTTTTTATAAAAAGGACAATGAAATAAAACATGGCTTTCATCCTCCACGCATTCATGACAGTTAAAATACACCCGTTCATTCAATGGTATATTATTGTAGCGACCTGTCTCAACACGGAGCGGGGCAACACCACAGCGGAATAGAGCTATAGCATGGCGGTGAGACCGCGGTAGGGGAAACTGCAAATACCTTTCAACTTCAAAACTTGTCTTAAAATGTTGATAAAGTCGGAGCTTGTTCTTACTTGTTCCATGTCTACTTTCTTCCTGTCTGACTGACTTACTCCATTCCTGTATGAAGTTCTGCTTTATCTTCTCTCCAACCGTACTCGTTAAAAAGTGTATATAAAAAGTGGTTCCAATAGGGATAAAATGGTCTAACTGTAAACTTTGTAGTTTCTTGTGGACACGGAGATTCCAGTTACGTGTGCCTAATGACGCCGCTGAGTCTGCCCACTTGAACACTTTAGATACAAGTCTGTCCGGATTCACGCAGCACGATCGCTTGTTATACCTTGCTACACTTCTCCATAGCCGTACAACCAGTGGCTCCCATACCATGTCCCCTGATACAGCGCTGTTTGGGGTTGACTTCCACACTCCCATAAAATAGTTCATGGCCCTGTTATGTACGGTGCTGATAGCTGGAATGTGATGAGCTCCCCATATCGCAGCTCCATAGTCTATTGTTGCCCACACCATGGAGTCATACAGATTGGTAAATGTTTTGTACTCCATCCCTCCTAGAATCGTGCTCTTTAATATGAGAAGTCCCAGTGCACGACTTGCAGCACTTGCCACAGCATTCCCAATCCGAGTGTAGTCCATATGTTCTGTTAGTAACAATCCGAGGTAACAGTAACTCTCCACTATTTCCAAATTAATGCCGCTACACTGGAATAAACTATCCGTTTTTGTCACTGCCTCGCTCCGGAAATGCACAATCCTTGATTTGTTGGCATTAATTGACATCTTGTTCGTCGTACACCACTGCTCAAGCCCGTTAAGAAGTATATTTAAGTCCTGCACTCTCAGCCAGAAGAACGATGTCGTCAGCGTAAGCCAGAACACAAATACATTCATCGTCAACAGTTACACCAACTTCTTAGGCATTCAGCGTAGTTATGAGGTCATTGACGTACAGGTTGAATAACAGTGTAGAAAGTAGGCATCCCTGGCGTAGACCACTCTTGACGTTAAACCAAGACGTAAACGACCCGTTTATCCGCATACCAGCCTGAACATTCCGATACAGTGAGACAATAGCTTTAAACATATTCCCCTGGATCCCGATGCCACTCAATTTACCAAATGGAATACCTCGATCAATACAGTCATAAGCTTTCTTGAAGTCCACGAAGGCAGCAAAAGTTTGTTTCCCCATACTCTTACGTGTCTCTATTATGGATGTCACAGCAGAAATGTGCTCTGTATTTGTTCGTCCTCTTCTAAAACCGTTTTGTTCATCACATAAAATACCAACCCCTTCCACACGTTCTGTCAATCTATTGCTTAAAACTCCACAATGCAATTTATAAGATGAGTTGGCAAGTGTTATGTCTCTATATGAGTGTGGATTACGTGGGTCATCTGTTGCTGACTTCGGTATGGGGTTAATAATTCCTTTTGACCAGTCAGTTGGAACTTTACCAGTAAGAAAACACAAGTTAAGTTCTGTATAAAAACTTAAGATTTTCTTCATTTTTCAAAACGTCCACAGGTATACCATCATATCCCAGAGCTTTACCTTTCTTTGCTTGCATGATGACATGGTGTATCTCCTGTAGCGTTATTTCTTCATTAAGATGGAGGTAAATGTCAGTGACGTCACTATGGTGCACAACTTCCTCCTCGGTGCTGTTAGAGTTAGTGTTTTGTGTCCATGTGTTTAGCACAGCCTCTCTGTCTCTTACAACCCTTCCATCCTCCCTAACTACTTCCACAGGAATCTGTTTTCTTCTATCATTCCCAACCCCAACTCTTTCAATCTTTTTCAAAAACTCTCTTGTCCCCGAATCACACATGTCCTCTATCTCTCTAATAGTCTTGTTTCTATATTCACGTTTAGCACGTTTAACTGCTTTATCAAACACTGAACATTTCTGCACGTATATAGCTTTCAGTCTTACACGTCTTGGACCACAGGATTAACACCAAGTGTGTTCCGCTCTACACATATCGTTCCATAGCTCAGTCAGAGTCTCTGTCCACCACGCCTTCTTCGTTTGTTTCCGTTTAGAGTTTACATAGGAAGATACAACACGCTTCGTTGGTAGTACATTGTACATTTCACTTAAAATAGTTTCTTGAAATAGGTTAAAAGCATTGTCTATGTCACACTGTTCTTGATTAGATGATTCTAACACTGATATGATACTGTCTATCCGATCCCAAACCTCTCAAAATTTTAGGAAATTGTCGGGTATATTGGTAGAATCACACTTGAGTGTAAAACCTGATCCTCCTTCGTTACATAGTTCATAGTCCACACTAACACAGAGTGGTCAAGTTTACTCACTGCTTCAGCGTCTAACACATCAACTAGCCCCGCTTCCTCAACAAACACACTAGGTCGCACTTATATAGCGACTTGCATGCATGTGTGTGTGTGGCTGCTTGTACTAGCCTGGACTGATGCCGATTTATAGTGCTAGCTCACTGAGATACCATGCCGCAGTTTAACATGAATACCCCTCTCAGACACAGTATACTGACTCCGAGCCGACCAGTCCTTGTTTTAGCCCATTAATGCCGGACGCCAGACAGGGTAACAACAAGTACCATCTTTTAACGTCTTTTGTTATGACGCGGCCGGGG
Source organism: Haliotis cracherodii (assembly GCF_022045235.1). Taxonomy (NCBI): domain Eukaryota; kingdom Metazoa; phylum Mollusca; class Gastropoda; order Lepetellida; family Haliotidae; genus Haliotis; species Haliotis cracherodii. Next base: position 2,161,181 of record NW_027266330.1, read on the forward strand.
ATCGAACCCCGGAGCTTCCGCTCTCCGGGTGGACGCTCTACCACTAGACCATGGAAGCAGTCTTTTGAAATTGGAGTCTTCGGACATTCAGTAGTATGATATGACTATGATCGAGGTGCCCTCTAAAAATAGTTTTGGATCTTAACTCTGCTTTTACTTCCTGCAAAAAGTGTACAATATGCCTTGGCTTTTGAAAACTTAAAGCCATTTTTAAGTAATTGTTTATGATTTTTATTAAGACATGGTTCTCTTTGGATAGAACACACATTTCTGGCACAACATACACTATTAAAGTCAACCACATACAGTGACCCACAATTTAAAACCTTGGACTATTGATCTTTATACTAAATACAGTCACAGATAATATACTGAATTGTGGGACACACTGATACTGGTTATAGACAGGGTTTGACCCATGTGAACTTGAAAAATTGTCTGTCAAAAAATTGGGGAAAACGACCTCTCAATCCAAAATCATGTGAACGGAAACTACATTGGAGTGAGTGAGTGAGTTCTTTTTAACGCTGTCTTGAACAGTATTCCAGTGATATCACGGCGTATCAGCTTATTGTGGGAGGAAAGCCCGAAGTGATGCAGGTCTCAGACATCTACCATTTTGCTTAAACCCACGAGCACTGGTATAGTGCTGGCTTCCCTAGAAACATAATCAGGGCATAATGGTATTTGTCTATACTGAACAACAAAAGTTCCTGTGACATTGAATAAGAATATTGAATGCAAAGTTATGTTTTTTACCAAATCTGAAACAATTTCGGTTTGCAACAGATAAAAGACTCCTGTAAGTGTTCAAATGGTTTAATTTGTCATACTGACTTCAGAAAATGCGTGATTTCATAAAAAATTATGAACATGACAAAATGTCAATTCACAAATCAATAGCGTGTGTGCCCACCTCTGGTTGCGATGCAAGCAACACATCTTCGCCTCATGGAATGGACCAGGCGTCGAACAAAATCCTGTGGGATAATGATTGACGTAACGTTCACCTAGACGTCGGTACACTCGAATCCGTCCATCGCTGTTGCTGAGATGAAAACGAGACTCGTCGGTGAATAGAACTTGTCCCCACTGCATGGCCATCCAGCGTAGACCTGTCTGCACCACTGTAGACGTGTCTGACGGTGGTTTCCTGTCAAAATGGGACGTCTGGCGGGTCTTCTGGCACAATCCCTGCACATCTGAGGCGGCGACGTACGGTTTCTGAAGATATTCGTCGAAGGCCAGGGATGCTTCTCACAGTCACTGTTGCTGTCTGGAATCGATTTCGTAGGTGTGTTGTTCGAATCCAGTTGTCCTGTCGATTATTGGTTACGCGTGGCCTGCCACTCCAAGGATGATCTCTGACTGCATTCGTCTGTTGCCAACGTTGCCATAAACACCAAATGGTGTTTCTTTGGACGTTAAATTGTCTTGCAACATCACGTTGACTCGATCCTGCTTCAAGCATACCAATGGCTCGCAGATGCTCATTTTCGGACAGGCGTGGCATTTTGTAATGTTGAATAATTGCGTAAATTTGTTTAACAATGCATATGGAATCCCGTTAACGCACATGTTTTATAACCACTCTTTGGTAGTGAAATGCATGGGGCTTGTATAAAAGTCAGCTTTTGCATGGAATGCATGCTTTGCTGTAGCAGTTGCGTTTTTGTGACTTGATTCCATACATGTACTACAATATTGAAAACTAAACTTTACTTATTTGAAAAACACACTAAAATATTGGTCTCACAGGAACTTTTGTTGTTGAGTATATAAAACAAAACTTACCTAAAATCTATGATTTTAATGTACATGTATATATGACAGCAACTAGAATATAAATATGATGTCGGTATGGCATGGCATTGATAGTACGGGATCGGGTAATTGCCTGATGGTATCAGAGGGTGCTGGTATGGTATTACATAAATGTATAGTATCAAATGTTACAGGAGTCACTCATGATCACCGGCCAATATAGGCATCGCCACTACATCCTCAATTCTAATATTTCTACATTCGAGGTACATATTTAGACCCTAGAGTAATACATATAATTAAAACAGGGGTGCAAGGGACCTCAAATAGTTATGATGGTCCAGATTAGTCAGATAATACAAAGACATTCTCAATTAGTTTGAGATAGACACGCATGCTTTGGCGCGTGGAATACATATGCTTTTCTGGTCTACAGCGTGACACGACACATAACATGATAACGCAACAAATGGGAGACAAAAGCACATCATGTCCTTGTATTTTATCAGCCTGTTACATATTACAGTTGAACTGAAATACATGTCTCGCAGCACCATTGTTATACCCCTACACAAATCTGACTTGGTAAACGTCCCACTGTTGTCAAAGAGTGGTACGGCCTGTACAGACGCATGTGGTAGGCAAGGATTCCCTTGTCGCCGACGACGCTGTAGATACGGGGTGACTATTGGTGAAGATGTCGACGTCTCTGTGCACGTCACACGTTTCTTCCTATGGACGATATCATCGACTTAAGGATCGACACCTCTTTGGAAGTCCTGTGTACGGAAATCAGTTTTGTGTTTCTTGAACATTCATTTGTGGAGATATCGTTTATGATTAATATTTCAGTTACATTGTAACAATAAGTATCAGTTACTAAAAATTAATAATCAGCACGTCCGGTAGATTCACAGCCTCGTTATGCTGACACTACAAATAACTAGACCTACTTGGATTCCTTCTACAGCGAATGTACCTATCCCGAGACAACACAAACGTGTCTAGTTTTCTGGGTTGCCACATTAAGCGGAATCTACGAAGGTCTTAGCGAATGGGAGCTTAATTTCAGTAATGAAATTTGGAAATGAACATTGTGTCAGGTTTCAAGACATATTGAAGACTATAATTGCGGATTCTCATAACTTCATCATTTTTTTGTTTTATGTTTTTTTTCATAAAATGAAATTGTTAGGTGACTTCCGATCATAGCAGAAATACAGTACCTTGTAACATCAGACCACTGAAGATATATATCCAGTTCGTTCACTGGTGAGTTGCTCATCATTGCCGGTGTCTAAAAGGGGGTTCGGAGTTGTCGCCCTTGGAGAGAGATATATTTAAAACTTGTGAAACTTGTGAAACTTGTGAAACCCGATAAAGTCGAGTGGCTGTCTGTGTTAGGGGGTGAACACCAATTAGGCATCTGCAAAGCATGCATTATGGAACTGATAGCATCCAGGTCTCAAGTAGATTCCGTTGCACGATCCTTTCCTTGTTCTAAAATATATTTAATTATACTCGTAGTGCGAAAGATGGCATCAAGGCATTCAATATTACAAGGTGCAAAGACGTTCCGGTTCATCAAAACTGTTGATGCTTACGACTGATATGCAAAATACTCGTAACGGAGTCCAGTCAGTCATGTAACCTAAATTCAGTTTATCTTGTTACAAACATAACTAGAGAATAACAATGTTCACATATACTTATTTGTATCATCTTATTGACATTTTATTGGAATTGAGCTGTGGCAATTCCTGAGGACAAAATGGTTAGAGTGATATGTATCTTCAGTATAGCTCAACTGTTTATTTTCACAGTTCGTGATCAATTTTATTTGAGAATTTCCACATACGCATGATGGAGGGGATTTTATGGATGTCAACTTCTTTATTATGAGGAACACGTTTCGGAGCACTGATAGGTAAAAGAATGGAAATAGCACATGGGCAAATGGAAGCCAGCCAGCTTGGGGTCTACTGCTTTGATCTTGCCGATTGCTATATTCTATATGTATTTAATATTAAACGTAGCTATTAAATACTGATTTTTATGGAAAATGAATGTAATAAAAGTAATGATTTTAAATAACTAAAATGGATACTTACTTTTGATCTTGTATTGACAAACATATACGTGTATTAGGGCTTACTGTAACTGAAATAAATTATACACACTTTAATTGCCCATTCAAACAAAATGAAATCACATTTGCGATTCTTGAATTTCAATGAAATTTGAGGAAGTTATTTTACACTACCAAACATTTGTTTTAACTGTAAACTCATTTTTAACTTTGAAGTCGTATTATTGTATTACATATTTGAAAATATAAGATGGACATCTGTGAATAGTTACGTTAGTTTTCTTTTCAAAATTGTTTTACTATTGCTTCAATATATCAAAGAGCTTTAATCCTCCCCAAAACAGCAATATGCGAGTGCTACTGTAATGTTTATTACTATTGGACTCATCATCGTTCTGATGGCCATATGGCAATATGAAATCCTTCTAGATTAGAGGGTCGGGAATCGTCATTCAGCTGAAGTCTCGGAGCGAGCGACATGAGTTGGTCTTGAATGAGCCAGAGAGCTGTCGGCTGACCTCTTTGTAAAGGTGTAACCCCCACCTAGCATGTGTTGTAAATGAGCTGACAACTGTCAAGGTAGTGAACAGGACCCTGACGGAGACGTCTCTGCTACACCGTGCAGGGACTCGATAGTTTATTCACACATTTTGACCGTGTTACTATGTAACTGACGACAGTGCACAATTCGGTTCCAGTCTGGGGGGTACATGAAACTGACAGGATAGTCTCCCTTTGAACCGTGCACGACCAGTAACAGTCCACACATACGCGCGTGTGCACCCACACTATGAGGGAGTTGGCCTGGCTGTACCAGCGGTGTCGCTCGACTGCCACCTCAAATGTAAGAATGAATGGATGCAGTGACGAGTCATATGTGTGATGATTGGCGGTACATGTGTATTCAGGTTTGTCTCCTACAACGTGTTTCACCTTAATTTTTAACACGCAAATGGCAATTGTGTCTGTACACGGGGAATTTTACAACAAACAGACGTATCAACACATAAGGCTTCGAATGTTCACGCATAGGCATTGGTTCATATGGTTCACAAAACCAAGGAAAGTAGCACTTGTGACAGTAGCTGTGCATGATACATGATACAAAACTGTGGGAAGTCACACTAGTGACACAATGAGACCAGTGTTACTGGTTCCATTGTTGCGGACGTCCACGTAGCTCAAAGAGAAATTATACCCCATATGTACATGTAGTCCGGGCAAAATAACGTCACGCTGACACTATGTGTCTAGGGCTCCATTAGGCGTGGAATAACAAATACTAATACAAGGGACTCCACCTCCCCCCGCACCCGGCAATGAGCGGCTGGGGTGTACCTGGACCTGACGGAGTAGTCTCCCTTGTACCGCTCACAGTTTATACACAGACCACGAGAACAGTGTTGATATGACTGACGATCACTGGTGTGTCCCGCACGCGGTGTTATCAATGCAATCTTAGAGGTTTAGTGTATCTGAATCTGACGGAGTTGTCTCCCTTGTACCGCTCACAGTTTATACACAGACAGCCAGGACAGTGTTGATATGACTGACGATCACTGGTGTATAGGTACCCGGCACATGCGTCAATGCAATCTTAGAGGTTTCGTGTATGTGAACCTGACGGAGTAGTCTCCCTTGTGCTGTTCATAACGAGCTATTATCTCTACACTGCCATATGACAGTCCAAGCAGCAACTTTGTTTTTTTAGCGTTTGTTTTTTGCTCCACTTATGAGTGCATGAGTGTATGAGTGTAGTGAATGGATGCAAATAATTCGTACAAAACCGTTCCTAGTAACATCTGGTAAAAGAATCATCTGTACCATTCTGACTATATCATGAGCTTTCAAAGAGTGATGATGCCAGGTGTTTTCCCGAAAAGGGGAGCGTATCCTGCAAAACCGGTGGCTCCATCACAAATGCATGCAAAGGCAAGTCAATTGTTTACCTGAAAAACACGGGAATATGAGGTGGTGTTAAACATACAATCTACACAATGGTGTTTTCATACACGTGACTGTTGCTATCAGTTGGTTTCATAACATATAAATAACTTATTCCCACCTTTCCAGGTGGTTTCTCGTCGCAACTCAAAGTTCCCCTTTAAATTGAAGTTTACATAATGTAAAGTTTGTGTTAATGAGTTACGTTTAACAGCGGTTTGAACAGTATTTCAGTATTTGCGTGATAGTTTGATACACGAAGAAGATGCAGGTCTTAAGCGTTTATCACTTTGAGCAAGGTATGGTGCCGACAAACCTAGAAATACAATCTGGGCACTGGTGAACCTGGATTCAAACCTCTGATTCTAGAACTCTGCACAGTGGACCACCTGTGGCCCCACACTCACACATAATACATGAATACATGAACGAGATGATGTGATAGTGAATAATCTTGTCAAACTTTATCAGATTGTGACATATCATAAATGAAATACTATATATACATGGACAGAGATGACACAAGGTCATAAACTCAGCAAGGCCTTCACGGCTAGCAGTGTTCCCAGGACTTTCTCACAAGGATTAAGGATCACTTGTATATATGTCTTTGACCGCTTACATCTGCTAATCTGATAATGCCCTTCACTCACGACCGGACCGCCTCCGTGGTCTAGTGGTAGAGCGTCCGCCCGGACAGCGGATGGTCCGGGGTTCGATCCCAGGCCTCGTCATACCGAAAGACTTTAAAAGATGGTACTTGTTTTTACCCTGTATGGAGCTGGGCATTAAGGGTATAAAACAAGGACTGGTCGGCTCGGAGTCACTATTCTGTGTCTGAGTGGGGTATTCATGTTAAACTGCGGCATATATAAATCGGCATCAGTCCGGACCAGTACAACAAGTCACACACACACACACTATATAGGTGCAATAATCATTGACGCGACGTTAAACCCCATTTCACCTCATTTCACTCACAACCACATAGTTCCAGATGGCATTTTACGTAGGTGATGTGTGCAGTGAGGTCTTCATACAGGGAAACATTGAAATCAATAGTTGACCATACCAAGGCGTAAACAACTATCATCATAGTTAGAATACGAGTTTCACACATATTTCATGTTTGAGTGGGTGAGTTTTGTTTAGCACCGCTTTGAACAGTATTCTAGTAATATCACGGCGTGTAAACTTAATGTGGGAGGAAATCCCGAATTGTTGCATGTCTCAGACGTTTACCACTTCGGTCATACCCACGATCTTGATGCTAACAAACCTAAAAACATAATCGGGGTCAACCGACATTCGAACCCACGATCATAGGTATATGGCGTGGACAAAGGGTCGCTTCTGCACAGCAAATTGAGGCGCTTTAGACGACTGGGTCACCCGTGCCCCAATTTCATGTTTGAATAGTACTCACCCTACCCAGGAAGTCATGATCGGAATGACAATTTCAATGAATTTCCCTTTTGTACTTGAATAGTGAATGATCATCAAATTTAAGGTGGCAATACATGGCTTTTTCCCACGAATGCATAGAGTAACGTGTGTTCATAGCGTATTTCAAGGGTCGGCTTATGATACTGCACAGAAGTACAGAGGGACGCTGCTTCACTCAAGTAGGTTGAACAGGTCAGGTGTTTCTCACGCCCAGGTCGTGTCAATGTGTCATTATCTTTAGTGACAGCAAGCACCACAATAAAACGTAACATTTGTTGCATCGCCTAAAATGGCTTATTGTTCATATGTTTTTGCCCTTGAGACGAGGGCGTGAATATATTGAAATGATGTTTCACCAACATGAGAGAGATCAAAACGATGTTGATGACTTGTGACCATCCCAGATGTTTAGCGTGTGCAAGGTATTGCTCACATGTCAAACCGTTGTCGTTATGTCAGGAAAGTGAAAATGAAGATAAAACTAACATAAAACGCAAAGGAATACATTATGCAGTCCTGAGAAATCTGGTCCGGGTAGAAAATATTCAAGTACGTGGACGTTCTTCCTTCTCCACCTGGTGTGTAAGGAATTTCATGATGTTGAATATACTCTTTAAAAAAAGAAACGCAATACGGATATGTTTGGCCATAAAAGCAAAATTAGCGCACGAAGATTTAGTCCGGACGAAATTTCCCGGATCAAAATGATCACAACAAGGACAAGAAAACCATTAGTCGGGATTAAAGTGCAGGGTTTTTTATTGCCCCGCATCTGCGTCAAGCGGCTAGTGACAGTTCAACAACATGTCAAGATTAACAGAATTTTAAAGAAACAACGTCATAGGCTGCTTGCAGGTAGGGGAATCCTGATCAGCTGTAGCCAGGGTTTTCAATGGAACGCCCAGCACCATCAAAAGGCTACGGGATCGGTTTCAACAGCATGGGCCAACACGTGATCGGCAAAGGTCAAGATCGCTACATCCGACTGCGCCACCTTCGTGAAAGGACGACCACAGCCACCTCAACCGCATCCAAAATACCCGGACTGAGAAGAATCTCCGACTAGACCGTATGAAACCGTTTAAGTGCAGCAGGACTACGAGCAGGATGTCCTGTTCGACACGTCATATTGAGTCGACAACATAGTCAACAATGACTGCATTGGTGTCGCCTACACATGGTATGGCTCCAACTGCGATGGAGAGATGCCTGGATCAGCAACGATTTCAATTTCTCCTCTGTCGAGGGGATGGAAGAGCACGAGTCTGCAGACGTCGGGGAGAAAGTTACGCCGGTAAAATGCGTACAGGACGTCGACAGGTTTGATGAAGGTAGCGTTATGATGTGGGCGGTTATCTCTCATCATGGTAGGGCAGGTTTGGTCCATATCCAGGGCAATCTTACGGCTCAACGATGCATACGAGTATATAAGCCAGTACAATGTACTCCATGCTTGCGAACTATGATAGATTTTGTATTGCAATTAGATCTCAACCATCATCACATTTCTCACGGCCTGTCAGTTATCTTCTGTAACGGACAATATTTGCATTTCGTACAGGTAATACACAGGTCTCGTCCCATGGAAGAACTGTTATTGTGCACTGTCAAATATAACTAACAAATTGATAGCAAGCAATTGTCACATTCCACAGGCTGTATTGAAACGGTGTCACTTGAGATGCCAAGACACGTTTACTTGTGTGAAGGCTTTATCTTCGAATGGTGCCAGATACTTCTGTGAGGAATTTCATTTACATCATAACAACCGCCCAACATTTACTCAGGTTAAAATAACATACAGAATACACGAAGAACTGTGATCAACAAGTATCATTAAGATATTAGCCACTCTTTTACACGAACATTATAAAGGTAATATAAAGGTAACAACTGTCATAGCTCAACCACTGTGACCATCACATGTCGTTAATGCGTGAATAGAAATGAATATTTTTCAAAGCTGACGACCACACCCGACATCAACATGCAGACCGAGGCGAGACGTCGTAGCACGGAAACAGACACTCGTGATCAGCATACTTTACATCCAACAACCGAAGTGACTCATCATTCAAACTCAGTTCAGTAACGGAAGTAGTATAGAATAGAATATTAGTTTTACTTGTAACTGATCTGCATTTCACAGCAAATATAGGGAGCATATGATGTATTTCCCAGGATAAGCCGACCGAAACACCATACCCACATCCTCCATTGAACCAAGTTGTGATTTGTGATTTTGACACTTTTGTACAAGGTATTCAAATCGCTATTAGTAATATTGATTTTCATTATCCACAGAAAGCAAAGCTCTCTACTATTGCTTCAATGCAGTATTCGTGATCACATTGGGAATGCGTCGTCTACAACGTGATGAACGCATTAGGTCTATTGGCGTACTTCAAACTGGTAGAACTCAATGTGTCTGAGTATGTGATTTGCAGAACGAATGCGGCAACGACACTGCATATTGTCCATGGACGGATCACGAGACAGTACCACCGAAACAACATATTAGTGCTAATAGTTATGTAATTTGCATGCCAATCTGATCCACGTTTTGTCTTTCAAGACGACAGCGCCCCTGAAAGAGAAGTGCACAAGACCCCCCCAAAATGTCATTAGGAGATTAATTCGGACCATGCCACGCCATATAAATGGTTCATATCATTTAAGTGTACATTCTTCAATCACTGATACATTGTATTTTGAACCCATTTTTATGTAGTTCAATGGAACACATGCTCAAACACCAAAATGTGTTACCCTGGCTTTTTTTTAAATTTCAATTTGTGGTATTACAGGTATTCAGAAAATGAATATATAACCAGCATTAACTGCAAAGAAAATAACAAACGCGTATGGGCAATATAAAGTTCTAGTCAAGGTCAAGAAACTGTTTTGCAGAAATAAATAACTATCTTCTTCCTTCTCCTAATGTAGCGTTATGGAGTATGCGGGAAGAAGTTACATATCAGTGTTCCTGATGAATAATTCAAAACCTCCGAATGTTTCACTTTGGGCTCGTTAATATACCACGGGTTAGTGTATGATGAGCAATATATTCCTCTCGAATACTGTTTCGTTACTGAGGAAGGTACCTACACCCTAACCAGATTAAGAGGAGATGGACATGATACTTAGAAAATATCGCCTGATGATTTTTGTACTCTTGTACTCAATTGTACTCTTGAATAGATCAGAACTCACACTTCAGGGAAAACAAAATATGATTGATGTTTCTGTTTGACAGTTGTTGCATTCAGCCATCAGTCAGTATTTTCGTACGTCAGGCAATTCACTGGTCAAGATGTGTTTGCAATTTTAAGGGAATCTGTCATAGAGTAGTAAGCCTTTCCATATACACTAAAAAAAACTGAGCTTCATATACAGTTCAATAAAAGTAAATGTACTTTTAAATGAAATAATATATCTTTTCATACATATTCATGAAGGCATCTCCTCGACCCCAATGTCGTGAATCACAATTTGCACATGCAAGACGCATAATATTGCGGTAGCATAATAGTGCAGTACTGCCATATCCGACTTTCTCTCCGGGCCTCTTCCCCGAGGAACATGTCTGGGGTGAGATGCACCTACCAACTTTAAAATCATTCTGGGTGCTGTCGAAGTATATGCCAAAAATGGGATATCTGGGAGAAGAACTTTTTCTAATGGGTTAAGTAAGAACTTGGTGTTGTCACAAACTGAAAAAAGAGGAAACAGAATTGGAAAAAAACATTCTTTCTCAGCCACCTGTCATCCAAAGTCTGGCTGTCCTACATGAAAAGTCTGCAGTTGTTCCCACCGAAAAGCCCTCAAATAACATAACTATTATATACTCCTTTTAAAAAAAGAAACACAAAGCATGATTTGTGTGAGGTAGGAAAATACATTTATACGAGGAGTGGGGGAGTGAGTGAGTATGGTTTTACACCGCTTTTAGCAATATTCTAGCAGGACCCCAACAAAGTATTGAGCCAAAATGTTGTGGAGAGAACATTTGGAGATTGTTGTCATCTCAGTGATCGGAACGTATGGAAAGTCCAAGGCAAAGGTCAGCTACCATCACTAACGCGTATGTCCCCCGTTGGAATCGATAGCGGCCTGACATCTCCCGCCCATAACAGGGACGAGTATGCGAATCACATCCTGGTGAATGGTAGCCAACACCGCCTGCAACGCAAAAGCCAATTGCTGCAACGTATGGGGTTGTGGTTGACGTCGTCGTAGCCGTCTATCCAATTCATCCCACAGGTGCTCTATCAGGTTCAAATCCGGGGATCTGGAGGGCCTTGGGAGAACATCAACGTTGTTGTTGTGTAGACAGGCTCTTGTGATCCTTGCTGTATGTGGTCGAGCGTTGTCCTGCTGGAATACACGTTGCCGTTGGCTGCAATTGGGAGGACCTGTGGTAGGAGAATTTCGTTGATGTATCCTTGAGCCGTAAGTTTGCCATGGATATGGACAAAACCTGTCCTGCCATGATGAGCGATAGTTGCCCACATCATAACACTACCCCCACCAAACCTGTCGACTTCCTGTACGCAGTTTCCGGCGTAATGTTCTCCCGACGTCTGCAGAACCGTGCTCTTCCATCCCCTCAACGGAGTAGAATTCTTGATTCGTCACTGAACCAGACATCTCTGCATCGCAGTTGAGGCCATACCCTGTGTTGACGACACCAATGCAGTCGTTGTTGACGATGTTGTCGACTCAATATGACGTGTCGAACAGGACGTCATGCTCGTAGACCCGCTGCTCTTAAACCGTTTCGTACGGTCTGGTCGGAAAGTCCGGATATTTGGGATAAGATTGAGGTGGCTGTCAACCATCAACACCACGACACACCACCACCATCAACACCACCACACACCACCACCATCAACACCACCACACACCACCAACACCACCACACACCACCACCATCAACACCACCACACACCATCAATGCCACCACACACCAAAACCATAAACACCACCACACACCACCAACACCAACACACACCACCACACACCACCACACACCACCACCACACACCACCACCACACACCACCAAACACCACCACACACCACCACCATCAACACCACCACGACACACCACCAGAATCAACACAACCACACACCACCATCAACACCACGACACACCATCAACACCACCACACACCACCACCATCAACACACAACACCACCATCAACACAACGACACACCACCACCACCAACACCACCACACACCACACACCATCAACACCACCACACACCACCACCATCACCACCACACACCACCACCATCAACACCACCACACACCATCAACACCACGACACACCACCACCACCAACACCACCACACACCACACACCATCAACACCACCACACACCACCACCACACACCACCAAACACCACCACCATCAACACCACCACTCACCACCACCATCAACACCACGACACACCACATACACCACCACACACCACCACCATCAACACCACGACACACCACCAGAATCAACACAACAACACACCACCATCAACACCACGACACACCACCAACACCACCACATACCACCACACACCTCCAAAACCACCACACACCACCAACACATCCACAGTCCACCAACACCACAACAAACCACCAACACCACCACACACCTTACACCACCACACACCACCACACACCACCACACACCACCTTACACCACCTTACACCACCAAAACCACCACACACCACCATTACGACCACACACCAACAAAACCACCAGCACACACCACACACCACCACACACCACCAACACCGACACCACCACACACCAACACACACCAACACACACCACCACACACCACCAACACCACCCCACCTCACCACATCCACCAAAACCACCACACACCACCAACACCACCATACACCAACACACACCATTAACACAACACACACCACCACCACACACCACCACCTCAAACACCACCATACACCACCAACACCAACACACACCACCAACATCACCAACACCAACACCACCTCACACCACCAACACCTCAACATCACCAACACTGCCAACACAACTACACACCACCACACACAACCACACACCATCACACACAACCAACACCACCACAGACAAAACCAACACAACCACACACAACCACACACCACCAACACCACCACACACCACCACACGCCACCAACACACACTAACCCAGACCACCAACACCACCACACACCACCACACACCACCACTCACCACCACCACCACCACACACCCTCGCACACCACCACACACCACCACCACACACCACCAACACCACCACGCACCAGCAACACCAACACACACAACCAAACACCACCAACACCAACACACACCAACACACACTACCTCCAACACCACACACCACCAACACCACCCCACATCACCACCTCCACCACCACTAACCACCAACACAACCACACACCACCAACACTACCAACACCACCACACCAACACCACCAAACACCACCAACAGCACCATACACCAACACACACCATTAACACCAACACACACCACCAACACACACCACCACCTCAAACACCACCATACACCACCAACACCCCCAACACCAACACCACCACACACCACCAACACCTCAACATCACCAACACCGCCAACACAACTACACACCACCACACACAACCACACACCATCACACACAACCAACACCACCACACACCACCAACAAAACCAACACAACCACACACCACCACACACCACCACCACCACACACCAACACCACACACCACCACCACTCACCGCTGACACAACCACACCACCACTCACCGCCGACACAACCACACCACCACTCACCGCCAACACAATCACACCACCACACACCACAACAGACAACCACACACCACCAACACCAACACACACCAACACACACCAACACACACCAACACCACACATCACAACACATCACCAACACCGCCAACACCGCCAACGCAACTACACACCATAACACACCAACACACACCAACCCAGGCCACCAACACCACCACACACCACCACACAACACCAACACCACCAACATCGCCAACACAACCAACACTGCCAACGCAACTACACACCACCACATACCACCACACGCCACCAACACACACTAACCCAGACCACTAACACCACCACACACCACCACACAACAACACCAACACCACCAACATCGCCAACACAACCAACACCGACAACGCAACTACACACCATCACACACCATCACACACCACCAACCCCACCAACACCGCCAACACAACCACACACCACCACACACCACCACACACCACCACACCCCACCAACACCACCACACACCACCAACACCGCCAACACAACCACACGCCATTACACACCACAAACACTAACACCACCACACCCCAACACAAACCAACACCACACACAACCACACACCACCACACACAACCACACACCACCAACACCACCAACACCACCAACACCACAACACTAGCACACATACACGCCGAATATCAAATGGTAATATGTCACTGTCCGAACCTTCGGAATAATATCTCTGCAAGATTGTAAACCGTGCATCGTATGATATATCGTTGTTTAAAGTATTTTTTTGATGAATTTCAATCTAGTTTTTTCTTCCACCATAAGACTATTACACACGCAATATTCACTTAATTGTCGCGTAGAATATTGATTAACTGACAAGAAAAGGTACTATCTCTCATCAATTCAAAAACTTACAGATTTCAGTTGTTCTTTCCTCCTATTTAGTTTGCTTCTTGAAATATGTCTTCCGTCCTCTCTGTTACTATAACATGGATCGGGTTCGAAGATTCATATGTCAGGACGAACACGAGAGGATATGGTACAAGTCCAAATAGAGAACTGCATCGGATATAGTCTTTGTGACTGATTGTTAAATCGACAAACCTACGTTACAAACACACCGACACAGGATAGGAATATATTCCCAGTTCTCTTACACTTCGCAACAACACAATGAAAATTCACTAAGTTTACAAATCGATACAAATTACTACACATCAATGGCAGTAAACAAAAGAGTTGTAGTACAATATTCAATGACAGTATATAATATGATGGCAGTGGTCAGTATCAAATACAAAAATACAGTGGCGAAGCAAAAGTCAGTCCTAATAATATTCTAGTATATTCACCAAGCGGCGACAGTGGTCAAGCTTCCGTGATGGGCTAGGGAATCAGGGAGGATGAGCGATCCTCAGATGAAAGCTGGTCTTGACGTGATGAAAATGCGTGAGGGATACGTAAACACGCTATTGTCCCCAGCCACTGGAATGTTCCATACAGTGCCCTCAACATTCCATCGGCACTAGAATTAAAGAAGTTTCCAGATTATCACCGTCCACGGTGTACTGGACCGGAAATTTACACACCACACTAGTATCTTAATGTAGTAATTTTCTGACGAATGACCACTGACCAAACGCAGTGCTATAAGCGTCTACCGAATACCACTAGAAACAATGTAACAGTAGGCAGACAAAAACTAATACGATTTGAGTGAACCAAATAAAATGTAAGATAAGCAAATGCACCAACTGGAGGCGACGTCACAGACCATACGTTATAGTGTGTCGGTGTTTGTAAATCAGGTCAAGGTTTCAGCAAACATATCCAACATCCTGCACATTAAAAATACTCTTCATGTTACCTGCACATATCTGATCAACAAGAAACAATTTTATGCCAAATATGCAAGTTATTACTGAACCAGAAATTGCGATGTGTTTTTAAAGTTAGAATCTGCTGCTGGTTTTTGCTTATATTAGGACGATACATGTTTTGTAAGGTTGGGCACACTGCACCCGTTTCCTATTTTCCCCGTTTTAGGTTACGGAAATAGTATTACAAACGATTATTTTCAAATTTCATTAGCCCTTTGAGCAAACAATGGGCATTATGTAAATGTCGAACAATTGCCCATACACTAAACACTTTTGCTAATCTGACAGTGTGACACGACAAGGTTTATTTTGATAAGGAGTAGCATACATAGACTAGCAGCGCGTCTCCCTCAGACCACAAGCTCACAGACCCCCTGTCTACATGTTTGTGTGAAACATCTCGCAAGGTTAGAAGTTAGTTTTCTGAATGAAAATTAATTCAGTAGTAAGTGTGTGTCTGACTCTGACCCCATACCACAATATACAGCTGGGCAGAACAATATCATTATGAACAACGACTCATGGATGTTTTCAGTGTTGTACAGACGGGTTTGCAAATTTAGGAAATCGATTTTTTTAAATAAAGCAGACACGATGGAAAACTGACAATCGTTATCTGACATAATCTGGTAAAATGTTGTATGTTCTATTTGTAACCGCCAATTCAATGTAAAATATGATGATATATTTTACAAGGACGATCACGAAATATTTACTCGTCCTGTTTCCAATAAAGGAAAATGAAAGCAAAACCTTTGACCTGAGCAGTGAATTTGTGTGTAGCAGGTGATTGACGCATGTCAGTATCTTGGGAAAGAGCATTGGTTTAATTGGACAGCAAATAAGTTTTATTTGCATTACAGACCCCAGATGAAACTTTGATAAAGCAAGTGAACATTAACTTTTAATCAAATCACATTTATGACTTAGGGACACATGATGTGATGATAATGTACTTATTTAACTGGACATTAATCAGCTATTTTAATATGGTTCATTTTCGTTTCAGGAGGAAAATGTGGCCGCTTGGGATCTTAGTGATTACGTGTCTACTTGTCCCCACACAAGGTTAGCAGATGAGTTATCTATATACATTGTGCTGGATAAGGTAGGACATCCTCATGGGGTCGCTAACACTTGTTGGCAGCGCTTCGAGAATGTTGTTGTTGTTATTATTATTAAATTAGTTGTTAAAAAGATTTGACCTGTAGTGTGTGACTATGAAGACATCATGTTCGTGTCTTTAGTTTCACTAGGTGATTCCATAACAAAGATGTATTTGTATTCGATGTTGGTAAAATGCATGACAATAGAAACTTATCAAATGTATGCCTCTGTTGAAATATCACTCTTTAGTTATCATTACCTTGCTAAATAGATCGATAACGTTGCTACCACTGCACGGTTGTAGACGGGATACCACATCACCATGTTATGCGGCACTTTTTCTCAAACCCGACCAAATACCTTTTACGTTGCTGAGGCTTATCTGACTGTCATAAGACAATATGCAGCTGCCATTGTAACAGGATTGTTGGCAACATTGTTACAATTTAATGATCTATCATATACTATTAAAAACATTTATTATATAATTTTGTATGAATTCCCAGGTGCTAATTGTAAGGAAAATCAGCATTGTGTTGAGTGTGATGAAAAGACAAGCCGATGCAGCACACGATGCTCTACGGGATATTTCGGCCCAAAGTGCATGGATGTTTGCAGCACAAGGTGCAGGTACCACTCATGTAAGCTGATCCCCGGCAAAGGTATTGAGACATGTACTGATGGCTGCATACCAGGATTCCAAGGCTCAAACTGCCAGAGGCCGTGTCACACTCACCAGGTAGACTGTACCAAATGCCAAGATAGATGTCATGGGGAGTATTGCCAGATGGGTCGAACTTGTTTCTCTGGTTGCAGCGACTCATACTATGGAGCAGGATGTAAATTCAAAACGTCAAAGCCAGAGGATAATAAGACATGTTCCAGCAGATGTAAGTCCTGCAACAGGATCACAGGAACGTGTGAGGAGTGTCAGCCTCCATATTCTGGACTGGACTGTAGATCCTCGTGTGAGCACTGTGTCGGTGGATGTGAGAGTGGCTGCCAACAGGGATGTAGACAAGGATTCTATGGAGAAAACTGTACTGAAGCATGCAGGGACACCTGCCGTGCTGATCCCTCCCTGTCTACTGATGAACAATGTCCTGAGGGAGACTCATGTACCCCTGAGTGCCACAGCCAGACTGGCGAGTGTGTTCACGGTTGTGTAGATGGCTTGTACGGCCCGAAGTGTTCAAGGAAAGGCAACTCTAACTGCAAACATCAAATGTGTAAACATGCAGGTGCGTGTATTGAAGGATGTGCACCTGGACATTTTAAGTCTAACTGCGAATCATGCCTGGAGCAATGCCTCAATATCACATGTGCCCCAGGCAATGGATCTCGTTGCAATGGTTGCAGCAATGGTTTATCTGGAGATAAATGTAACCTATCCTGTTCTGTATGTCTGGATAGTATTGACACGTACTTGAGTTTTTGTACACCTGAAAACAATATCACTCGATACACGTGTAGCAACAACTACACAAACAACGGCTCATTAACTAATTGCTCCACTGGATCCTGTGACACAGGTAAGCCATGCTGATTGGTCTCAGACACCACCATGAAATATTGATTTGTTCTGGAACTGCTTTAAGAAACAAAATTCTGTTGATTTACCTGGGTTCTGTTTAGGTTGAGCTCCAGACATACACAATATGTTTCTATACAATGAAGAGCCGAAAAAATGTATTTTTAAAATTCACCCTTGTCGAATAACGAATCAATCAATTCATATCGTTCTGAAAGTTTTAAATGTTTATCATAACACCCGTTGTTGTTTCTGAAATGATGACATATTCCAATTTCATATCAAGCTTCTGTGAAAATACTGAGAAAGCCGCCGTTATGTTTGGTTTGTAACATCTGCTGTGGTACACTGTGTTCATCATCTTTGAGAAAGTTAGCGAAACGCAGTCAGTTTATTCAAGATTATACTAATCCCCAATGCAGGCTGTAGGAAGCAATGAAATAAAAAAGACATACAGAAATGACTCCGTAAAAAAAGTATCATACTGGCATGAGCTGTTTATTTAATATTACTTTCAGATTCTTTTCCACTCGCCACAGATACTGTGAAGTATCTGGTCGTGTTTGTCATCTGTATCCTGGCAGGAAGTACAGTTGGTTACTGCTGCTACCGCAAAGGTCTCTCAGCCAAAGTGTACGTACTGAGCAGATAGTACACATTGATATTGTTCTATCCCATGATAGTAGGGCTAATACGTTGTCATATGCCAGTACTGGTTTCACAACATGCGCTTTTTTACATGTTCTTTTTATGTTCGGTGTTGTGTCTAACTTATCACTATCATCACCACTAATAAAACCAAACAAATGTAAGATTGATGTTATTATGGTATGTTCCTAATGTTCATGCCTTGTCTGTTTTAGAGAGAATGCAGGTTCAGAGGTTCAACACAACCTGCAGGACATACAAGGTAACCAGTCCGAAGACAATGACAGTAACGAAGGCGACACGGGACCAGTCATTGTATATCTTTAATCCAACATTTAACACTCTATACAGATAGCAATAAAATAAAGTAATCTTCATTTTTTTATGTGGATTTCTTTTATCAGATATTTCGTTCACTGGTACCATGTATTAGAATGAGAAATATGTCCTGGCTGCTTTTCCATTCGTCCAAGAACTTATTTAGTACCATGAGGTAATATAATATTAAAGAGTGAAAGAGTATGGTGTTACGTGGCATTGAGCAAGATTAGAGTCAAATCAAAGAGTGGTTACAATATATGGGTTTCAAACATTATACCAATTGGGGAATCGAACCCGGACCTTCTGTATGACGAACGAACGTTGTGAATCACTAGGCTATACCAACACCCGACAACAATAGAACACATATACATACAGATAATACAACAGTATAAAACTGTTTAGAATTAATTCTGTGAAATCGTCAGATTTTGCAATGTTATTGCTGCCATGATATTTTGATGAGAGTAAATGAATTCTTTGTTCCATGAAGAAGAACACTATTTTTGTTATAAGTTCGTACCTTGACCTTGAGTAAAACGATCGATAAAACGATATCTTTGAAAATTGGATTTCATGTCCAATGGAAAAGTGGACAATTAGGAGTTAAACCTACTGTGTTCTGAAATTTAATGAAGTCCCACTGTAGAGTAGATACCTTTCATTTTAATTTAGAACCCAGCGCTTTAGCAAATATATAATAAGAGGTATCTACTCTGCAGAGGGACTACATACGATTTCAACACACAGAAGGCTTATATCTATCTATTCTACCATGACGGCAACAAGGCTTTGAAAACGGTGCTCTCTTGCAATGCAGGGTACAAAAGATCCGCTATCTCAGAACATTCTGAAAAGGGATCAAAGGTAGTTTTTCACACAGTTTTTCAAAAAGAAACTGACAAATAACCCTTCAAACTTAGTCCAAAGATAATTGTTTAACTTTCATCGCAACCTGGTACACACTGTCATTTCCTTTCTTGGAAATCAGCGCAACATGTCATTTCTTGGAAATCGAAAATGCCATTTCTCATTGATGGGGTGACAGGTTGTAGAAGAAGTTTGAAAATGCTAAATGAATATATTTCTACAACAAACTATATTTATCAACATTCTACCATTTATTTTACATGTGTAAGTCTTATAAGTCAGTTAGCAATTACCCCAGTAAATACTTGGATGTGGCAGAACTTGACATCAGGGTTACTCACACCTCACAACTGTCAATGACTGCCAATGTCGTTTTTTACCTTCTCCGTGTCTCAGACATGTTACACGAAACAAAGATGACAACCCCGATCTATGATGTGGTTCAACATTAACCTGTAGATTTACTGGGAATGAGACTGATGGTACAACGTGAGGGCAAATGGAACTGGAGCATAACTGAGCAGCCGCTTGTTAGGCTGCAAACGAGGGGGCTATTTGACACGAAGGACTTGATTTAACCTGTCTGTTTCAAGATGTCACGGATTAGACGCCAGCGTGTTGCAACGGAAATCTAAGCGTCTCCATATGCAGGGTTATCATCAAAAACCCTCTCTTCAGACACTTACTCTCATCGGTTTGTATCAACTATGTTGTTGATCTATAAAGTAGACCTTAAAATTTGCATGAAAGATGTGTGTGTGTCAGTGTGAAAGTATCGGGTTTTGAAGTGTGACTCCAGGAGTAATCTCCCTTGTACTGTGCTAGTCCTGACAGTGAGCCGCTTCTACCTCACTGCTGTGTTAATATGACAGGTGAAGTCCTCACCTGAATATGTGCAATGAGCGACCTGAAGTGTATCTGATTCCGACGGAGTAGTCTCCCTTGTACCGTTCACAGTTTGTACGCATACTACTAGGACAGTGTTGCTATGACTACGATTACTGGCGCAATCCACACACGTCTGGTGGCCGAGAGGGGACATCACTTTCTCGCTTTATCGCTTTGTCGCCTTCTTGCTTTATCACTTTCTCGCTCTATAGTTTATATTTGACTAGATTGTAAAAGTGTATACATGGTATATCTAATTATAATCATTTTATCCTAGTTATAAAGTATATCAGTTGTGTAATGCTACTGAATAGTTATTTGCATTACAGTATTATATTAATTAGTTACAACACATACGTCATTCTGTGTTGTATATTTAGGTCTCGCTTTACATGCATGTTGCTGCTGTGGGTAGATGGATCATTCCACAAACACAATCTGCGGGTTGTGAGGTATTTATTTCTGTCCTCGACAGTCATATGGCGATGATATACGGACAAGATTTTCACCCTGTAACACATGATTATGCAATAAGTATAACGCAAAATAAGTCATAATAGATGATAATGTATACAGGCGCATACAACTCTAGTATAATGCCAATTAAAATGATGTCTCACAGAATATTTATGGAATAACTAGCAGACATTTATGCATACTAAATATTACAACAGTATACATATATATATTCTGTACCTATGAACTGACTCAATGCATATAACATAATCATATATAACATGAAAGTATGGTACAAAACATCATGTAGCGCTTAGTAGCCATGAATATGATTTACATATTTACAGTTTACTTATTCTATTATAATATTAAATACTACTCACAGATATTTGCACAAATCAGACACAAATAAACATATCATATATACCCTGTGGGTGACACCGAGGTGAGTCTGTCCCTACCAACAATCCGCCATTCAAAGTGTGCAGTGAGGCCATCTTATCAACAGTCATTTCGCAAAGACATAAAGCAAAGATCAATTAATTAAGTCTACTCTCATTTTTTTCATTTTTCATTTATAATTAACTCTAACGTTAATTTCAAGATTTACAGTACATACTATTCAAAAGAAGTTAAAGAACACCCGATTCTATGGTTAGTCATTAGAGAAAACGACAGAGTGAGAAAGCGATAGAGCAAGAAAGCAATAGTGCGAGAAAGCGAGAAAACGAGCAAGCGATAGAGCGAGAGAGCAGTAGAGCGAGAAAGCGATAGAGCGAGAACACGTGAAATCAATAGAGCGAAAAAGCGATAGGGCGAGATAAGGATATTTCCCATTATGTCGTACATTAAAACGGTTTTTGCTGATATTTAGTGATCCATTCCTCACCGCTATTTTGCCTCTTATAATTAGATTTCTTTAACATCTTGTAGTTGATAAATATGTTACAAATACATACATAACTTCTTCTCGTTTAGTTTGTATATACTTGTAGTGTAGTAAACAAGCAAGATTCACAGACTACAACAGAATAGTCACTGTTCATATTTTCATTTTGTTCATCACACCACCACCACCACCTTCCAATATTCCTCCGGCAATCTTAAAACTGACACTCTGTTGGGTAAAATTGAACTTGAAGAAATAATGATAACATAAACATCATATATTGACAAATAATTGTCAGTTGTATCAGCCACGGTTTGTATTGTTTGCAATATTTTGTCGGTCATTAGATTCGAAGTTGAAGCCGAATATTTGCTCGTCCGATTTCGAGTTCACGATTATATTTACATGTACACAGTTATGTTTCCCTTACAAAATACTGAAGGATTAGATATATGTCTCCGCCTTAAATCATATATACGACTTTCGAGAGCGCCAGTAACCTGTAACCCCATTCCTAGGACAATAAAAATGAAATGCGTTGTAAATATTATTTAAAAACAACTCGTTTGTTATAATTACTTTCTATCAAACTGTCTTCGGGAATTAAATTCAATGCGAAAGTGCTTGTAAAATAAAGTTTAACTTTCCCGTGAGGGGAGACTAGATATCCGATTATAGTATAGGCTCAGACAGGAATATACATTTTTATATAACAATTCTCTATCCATTTAAACTGTATGGTTAACAACTGTGCGTTCTGATGTGAGTTATGTTGTTATCTACTACATTTTTACACAGACAATGAGTCAGACACACACAAACGCACACACACACACACACACACATATATAATTTTGACAAAACTAGACTTAAGATATACATAAAATCTGTACATAAGTACTTGCAAGTACATATAGTTGTAGATTTCCACAAGACAACTCGGCCACCATACACCCGGCATGTGTGTTGCCAATGCAATATTAGAGGTATAGTGTATCTGAACCTGACGGAGTTGTCTCCCTTGTGTCGATCAGCGTGTATGCACATACGGCTTTAACAGTGTTGATATGACTAACGATCACTGGTGTACCCTGCACCCGGCACGTACTGTGTGAATGTCATATAAGAGGTAAGTCTTGTGCACCTGCACTTGACGGAGTAGTCTCCCTTGTGCCGCTGACTTTGAGCAATGGTTTATACACTCTGTCAGTGTTGGTATGAGTGTACTGGCGGCGAAAACTACAACATTATCTGGGTTTTGACTTGAATATATGAGTGTATGCATGAATGAACGCATTCGTTGAATAGAAACGTAAACAGAATAGTACACAATACAGGCCCGTAGGAAAGAAATCACAGTCGGCGTGGGTGTGGGCAGGGGTGGGTCAGCTACCAATCTGTCCCAATCCACTGACGGGTAGCCTAGTGCTTAAAGCGTTCGTTTGTCACGCCGAAGACCTGGGTTCGATTCCCGACATGGGTACAATGATGTGAAGACCATTTCTGGTGTCCCCCGCCGTGACATTGCTGGAATATTTCTAAAAGCGGCAAGCGTGTGCGACCAGTATAATATCATTACACTATATATACAAATGTGAGATGACACTGTAGGCCACTGTGGTCGAGTGTGTGTACCGTACATGAGAGTGTGAGACAAGTGGAATATCACGATACCATATTTGCAAACGTAGGATGACACTGTAGACCACGGTGGTCGAGTGTGTGTACCATATACATGAGAGTGTGTGACAAGTGGAATATCATCATACCATATTTACAAACGTAGGATGACTGTAGACCACGGTGGTCGAGTGTGTGTACCGTATACATGTCAGTGTGTGACAAGTGGAATATCATCATACCATATTTACAAACGTAAGATGACACTGTAGACCACGGTGGTCGAGTGTGTCTACCGTATACATGTCAGTGTGTGACAAGTGGAATATCATCATACCATATTTACAAACGTAGGATGACACTGTAGACCACGGTGGTCGAGTGTGTGTACTGTATACATGTCAGTGTGTGACCAGTGTAACATCATCACACTATATATACAAACGTGGGATGACACTGTAGACCATACCGTATACATGACAGTGTGTAACCAGTGTGATATCATGACACTATATATACAGACGTGGGATGACACTGTAGACCATACCGTACATATCACCAGTGATATCATGTAATTGTCATAAAACATGCCGAGATGGCATACAAGCTATGTATGCTGTAAATGACAGTGTTGAACCAGTGTGGTCACACTGTATATGATATGAAATTGGCCTGATTTGTTGCATGTAACAATGAATTATATATAATACAACTGAAATGAAATGTGTAAACGATTTTGATTAAACAATAAAAATAATAACTTGATTCACAATGTTCAACAGGTCAGTGTAGCTCACATTACTACTATGAATTTCACTGAATGCGCAAGGAGCTCATCGTGAGTCTGATTTTACTTTTAAATTTGAAATCAAATGTAAATTTATTCTTGTGTGGTTATTTCAGAGAAACGAAACTAAATTGCAATATTCAACTATCACCTTCCGTCTCTCCTGTAAGGAAGGTTGAGTCACATATTCAAAACGTCAACGCTAGAGAATCAGACTTAAAACATATTTGCTGTCATAATTCATCTTCACTTACAGATTTACTATTTCATCGTTTTCATTAAATGGTCTGTACTAAGTTGGTTTAATATTTTGTTCAACTAAACTTTCATTGTAATCCAAAACATCAGCACCAGAGAGTAACGTCTCGTGTATCTGATGAAACAGATTTAATAGGGCTTCCAAGGAAATATAGTTATTGAAACTTTAGATT
Organism: Haliotis cracherodii; assembly: GCF_022045235.1. Classification (NCBI taxonomy): domain Eukaryota; kingdom Metazoa; phylum Mollusca; class Gastropoda; order Lepetellida; family Haliotidae; genus Haliotis; species Haliotis cracherodii. Next base: position 2,186,678 of record NW_027266330.1, read on the forward strand.
GGATTAGTGATGACAACTTGTGTGTACGAAAACGGTAAACATGTCTACAAGTCACATCTGACATTCAAACAATTTTACTGTAATGGAAGTGTTTGTTTTTTGCCTAACGACAGATTCATCTATACTCCAGTCACACGATCATGTCTCTACCGGAACATCTGGTGACTGATGTGAGGAGCATTGATCTATGTCATCGGGGTGCGACGTCGCGCCTTTTCTCAATCAAGTGACTGAGGCTGTTTACCGATACATTGAAGATGGACAACTTCAAGCGAAGGTCATAGTATGGGATTCTATCGTGCATCATATTGACAAGCACCCTGTCATATTTAGTACATTCCTCCGAACGTCTACCTTAAAATGTCTGGAATGGCTTAACTTGGGCTTTGATGGTGAAACGTTGATTGAAAAAATTATGTATAAGCTAAAAGTGTCTTTCCGTTAAATTTCAATCAAATATGTATCCTCCAAAAAGCACGTGAACAACGTAGGCCCCATATGCTGGGGGTGGTGGTATATTGCTCGATAGGAAGGGGACATCCGCCTTTCACGATATACTGCTGTTTAAAGTGTTATACATGTTGTTGGTTTTAATTTTGATACAAGGACATTATATGGTAGAAATCTTCTGATTGATGTTATCAATATTGACAAATGCATCTCGCAACCCACTGCTTAAAAATTGGAACTGCCCAGTTCCTCAACCAGATTCAGCACAGCTGAGAGGATAATCAATACTGTAATAATGACGTCAGAGATTATCTTATATATAACTTTAATTACATATTTCTACATATGTTTACAATTTAAAGTGGCACAATTGGCAGCATCTGCATCTACGATTACGCATTAAGGACACATAAAGTGAGTGAGTGAGTGAGTGAGTGAGTGACTGAGTGAAGATTGATTGGTTGTTTTGGGAGCCTATAGGATTTAGTTTCTTTTGTGGAACGTGAAATGTGGATCCCAAATCTTGTGTGTTTTGAGCCCGGGTCAGAGGATCCGTCTGTGTAAATGTGGCTCCCATTTGGCCATGTTTTAGTGGATATATGCTGGTGTGATGGTTTGGGCGGTTTTGGCCCTGGATCAGTTGTCTTATTTATTTTTTTCAGAGAGTGTTGTGTCTCTTTTAGGGATTTGAAGTTTGGGTGTGAAGATGTTGTTTGGTTTTGTGTTTTGTTTAGATTGTGAAGGTTTAGGTAATCTAGTATGGTAGTGATAGTGGGGTTACCTTGGTTTTTTTGCGAGCGAGGGCTTGATTTCTTAGACTTATGTTATTTTTGGGATTTGTTGGATTTGAGTGTTTGATTTGGTTGAGGTCCAGAAATTTGTAGTTAATTGTTCACAGCGGGGGATTTCGCCTGTTAGGGCCTGTAGTGCCGTAAGTGGTGTACCATGCTGTGTGATTATTTTCAAGGTTTGATATTGGATTGTATTTAGCTTATAGTTAAGTGTATTGTACAAAGAATTGCATATTGCGCATCCACTGTCCAGTTTTGATCTCATGAGAGATGTGTAGAGGGATAGTAGGGTCTCCTTGGAGTCCCCCTAATTGGAACAGGCTGCGGAGTGTGTTTAAATCCTTGGTGCATCTAGTTACCAAGATTTTATCGTGAGCGTCCTATGTGAGATGTTCATCGAAGATTAGTCCCAGGAAATGGGTTTGTTTTTGGAATGGGATGGGACTATTTCTTAGATGTAGTTTACGAGTGTTTGCGCGCATTTCTCTGAATACTTTACCTTGAACAGGTCGTTTATCATTATGTGGAAGAGTGTTAGGCTTAGGATGCTGCCCTCGGGTATTCAACTTTGAACTTCCTCACTTCCAGTCTACAGAAAATACATATAAATACTGTGTTGTTTATAGGGGAACAAACTCCCAAAGTTGACAATGCTTAAACATCAGAAGTCACTAAAACAGAAACCCCAACCCTTCTACGATCAGTAGCTATCACTAAAATTCAAACTACTTTGGGCAGCTGGGCTCATATATACACTGATGGTTCCAAGAATCCTTTCAACAACAGTGTTGGTTAGGGTATCCATATCCACAGCTCCAAACCCAAAGCGCATTCGGCTTGCCTGCCTGATGGTCAGTCAGTATTCATGGCTGAATTGGAGGCAATTAATCATGCATTCAAACTCATACCGGAACTACCGAAAGCAAAGGCAGTCGTCCTACCAGACTCGCTTAGTGCCCTTCAAGCCATCAGTGGCAGAAACTCAGACTCCAGGCCAAACACAGTCAATAATATTCTATAAGAATATACAAAACTATCAGACCAAGGGCAACAGGTGGAGCTGTGTTTGATCCCCTCTCACAGCGATATTCATGGAAATGAAAAAGCAAACACACTGGCGAAGCTAGCTCTAGATAAAGCGGAGATACAGCCTATTCCCTTCAGTAAACTAGAGATAAAAATCAAAATCAAAGCCTCCATAGCCCAAAGATTGCAAGCCCAGTGGGACGCAAGTAAGATCGGAAGATGGCTATACAAAATTCCACAAAAGATCCACCAAAAGCCAAACTCATACTCAATTGAAAGGAAAGTTGAAATTGCCATCTCACGACTCAGACTTGGTCACAAAAGCACTATGACAAGGTTTGTCCATCTTGCAATCTAGGTGAATCCATTGCTCACTTGTTACTGGAATGTCAAGATCTGGCGCAAGCCCGGGCTCGGTTAAAACAAGAATTGTGCAATAGTGAAGGCCAATTTAACTCTATTTCTGAGAGATGGACAGCTACTCGAACGTATATAAACAGAGCAGCCAAAGATAAACATGAAATTATATCAAAATACGAAAGTAGTAATCAGATCAATACAAACACGGAAATTATGTGAATACCAAACTCACAATAGATATGTGTACCCTACTCACACACATGAGTCCCAAAGACTGGTCAGCTGTAATTGCTAGGGCAGAAGACGACCTCTTCAACACAACAACAACAGATGGGGGTGGGTGGGGTGCCAAATAAAGTTTTGGCTGGTGGTCAGCAGTCGCATTGATATGGAGAAGCATTGCTTTCAAGATGTACAGTAAACGAGGCATAAAGAAATACAATAGTTCAAATACAGTTCTTTTGTTGCTGGATCTCTCCTTCCAAATGAATAGTACATAATATCAGTACAGAAATTATGTCACAGAAATTACCAAACAAGAACGACAAATAAAAGGTGTACACAACCTCTTCAATGAATTTTCTGAAAATTTTGATTAGCATATAACAAGGGACTGCCAAACCCTCGTTAGTTTCAGTTCACCTGTGAAAGGACTTTTCATTTCCTCAAGGGCGTATGGAGATATGCCTACTTATAGCCGTGAACCCAGTTTGTAATGTCAGGAACCAAGTTTGTAATTGTCATGTATATTCCTGGGTCTTTAAAGACTGTGTCTTTTGTAACCGCAACATGCTAAGCTATGAACAATTAACTTAATTTGATTGTGGCTGAATTGTGCAGTGAATGTTTAACACCTGGATATCAGTGATCCATTCATAGAATTATCATCACCCTTTTGCCATTTACACGCAGTTACATAACTTGAATATTGTTCAAAGCATCATTAAACCCAATTCACTCATTCACACTCTCCTTTTACATCCTGTGGAATCTGTTTTATAGGAGATTACCTATTATTTGCCGTTGACGTTTTAAATTTACCCTATGTGAAATGTAAGCTTCTAATATTTAAAGATAAACTTCAAACCATCACAATTTTTCTGTTCATTATTTGTTAAGGCATAATGAAGATATAGAACGAATAATACGTAATTATTGTCACTGTTTTCTTTTTCAAAAAATCAAAAGCAAATGTGAATAGTTGTTCGTTTTACATGACTAGTATTTCAGGAAAAGAAAATGAATACGAAACACATATTCCAAAGAATATATTCAATAGTTCAGAGTAACATGCTCAAAGTCAAATATCTCCCTTATCCGAACGTCGTGAAAGATATGTACTGATGTGTTAGCATGAAGAAAATCCCAACCACATAAACAAACACGCATCTGTCATATGGCTCCTGCGCGTTCATTCATATTCAGTATTGAAACGACGTCGACAGTTGATATTAGTTCACAATAGCGCCTTCAGGCTGAAAATCACATGTGTAGATAGTGTTGACATGTCACAACAAATATACCAAATGTATGTGGATTACCCAAGGAAAGCTTATCATTCAAAGCTCTCCATCACTTAACATATCAACAAAGATGAAGGGTTGTTTTGCTGCTATCACAAGCCTTTCCCCACCCAGGCATACCACGCTATCCAAACCATCCCCAAGTCTTCATTTCTTGACTAAACCAAACATTTCTGAATGTGGACGATCATTCGGGATTGTCCCCTTTATGTCATTACATTCATTCCACTTCTACTGATCACAATGGTGTGACATTTCAGCGCAAACTTCACAACATATTGTTCATTTAGTGAACAAATGCACAACCCACACACCACTGCTGAAACTTATATTTGTCGTCAATCCACACTATGTTCTTTCTTCTCCCGATGTCACGTAAGGAAGATTGCATTCAAAAGTACATATTCATAGTTTGTGTTAAGAGATAAAAATAATAAAACAAGTTTCATAAAATTTTACGACAAACAGTTATGTAAACATATTACACATTTTATAAATAGTTTTTCTGATTACACATATTTGCAAATGAGCTGCAACTGTTTGAGGTATGAGAAACTGACTCATATACATCCGACTGGTAGTCATTACATCCGCAATGCCAGGACACAGTATTGCTCATTGCCTTGGTATTACTGGGACATCACACGGTGCACAGTTCAAACAGAGAAACAACAACAGTATCTACTAAAATGCTTGCTTTGACAGAAATAACTAATATTTCATGTTCCCCTGTTTATTAGATGAACAAAGTATAAAATGCTGCACTCCAGAATGGCAGTTTTGTTCTGACGGCATTTTCACAAAGAATACTAATATTTGTACACACCCAGCAAGCAGTTAAAGTAATGTTAACAAATAGGACTTAACTAATTATATCGTTTAACAGGTAGTTTTGTAACTTTTCCTAGAACTATCTATTTCACAGTACTTTTATGTATGGCTTTTTTAGGTTTAAGTGAAAGGCAACCCAGTTGTGAAAGGGGCATGTATTACTACTGTAGGCCAGACAAACCTATAACTGCAGTATGTTATTATGTGTTTGCCTTACCATCTTCCAGAGGCTCCAAAATGAAATTATTTAAAATCTTTGAAAAAAAAGATTCGGGGACCCAAGAATATCAAATGAATCAACTGAGGATAACGATCAAGGCGTTCATACATTTGAAATTTCCCTTCAACGTTTATTTCAGAGTGGCCTCAACTACCGTGAACAAAAGAAAATATATATATATTTCAAATTAATCATGAATGCTGTTGAACTGTATGCAAGAAGTGGGCAAACTGAGAGAGTTGAATTTCTTTCCGAAATTCTTAAGATGGTTATTGGAAATCCAAATTCTTATGCTTATGAGCGCTAAAAAACACTGTTGTCACGTTCTTACTTAATACTTGTGACTTACAAGAATAATCAAACTGCTACCAACCTGTTGGTCATTTGATCACTGGTGTCTTCAGTAGTGCTGACAGTAACATCTTTCGTCACTTATTCAAATATTGACCAAAATATCGTGAACTTTCTGCTACCAATTGTGATCACAACTTTAAGATCATTATGGATGCTGTCGAAGCCTATGCCAAAGATGGGCCAACAGAATAAACACATTGTGTCCAAGCAAGCTGTCATCCACTTGACTCTAAAAATAGAAGACATGTCCATTGCTCTTCAGTACTGGATTCAATACATTGACATCCCACACAAAATGAGAGAGAGTGAACGATATATGTAGAGAGACTTAGAAAAAGCGAGAGAGAGAGGCCTTGAAATTTTGCAATCTCGGAAAAGAACCAGGGTTGATTTCATTATTCAGTTTTGTACACTACCGTGTATCCCACACGACAAACTTCAAGGAACAATAATTCATTCCTTGATCCATGGTGACCATCAATAGAGTTGTATCTTCAACTTCAAAGGTTCAGGAAAATGTGTCGCACAAAATGCAAATATCATCTGAAGTCTGCTGACAAAACAGTATGTGAAGTCATTTTAATACATTAAGGCAAGAAGTTGGCATTCCCATGAGCCGAAATTTTGCTCCCCTCCTTTCTGAATTGTTTCATTATGCATATGAATAGGATTGAACTTATTTACATCTCATGTCAGTGATAAGGTTACACCAGACGTTTTCGTCCAAAACCCTGATCACTACATCACATAAGCGTGACGTACTCATGTGTGATCAAAACATGGAAGTAGGCTTCATGAAGGCATTTAAACGTCATGGGTTTAGGCTTCATGAAACACACACACACGGCATTAAACAACGTCATTGGAGCAGGTTTTATAAAAATGAAGCGACAAAACCCTTTCCATGGCAACAATAAATCTTTACTAAAAGCAGCGTCGATTGTACGATTCCGACTTTATCATGTGCATGTGTTTATGAATCACTAACAAATAGTAATGATACCAGGTGTTCGCGAAAAGATATAATATATAGTGTGATATATTTTGCCCCACCTGTGGCACCCGTCACAAACACATGCGAAGGCAACACAATTGTTAACGTAAAAAAGCACGGGAACATATGGTACAAGTCAAAATATGGGATTGGTAAGGCATTGTGTGACATGGGATTGTATTGTATGGTTATGGAATGGTATGGTATTGTTGGTATGGAATGGTGAGATATGGTATAGAATAGAATGGGGTGGGATCGTAATTTTTTCAGAAAAGAAGGCCATACGAACTATAATCTCAATCACTCCAATTACACTTATGCTTGTGGGACCAACTTGCAAGATGTAACAGCTATCAAGTATCATATTTATTAATTTTGAATTGTGGTTAGAGGCCAATGCTTCAAAACATATGTTTTGTTTCATCGAAAGGAGGAAACGAAAACCTTTTTGGGAACGACTAATCATTTTCAAATGAGATTATTTTTATATCTCGAGACCTTGATCTTTGACCTAATGGCACGTGTCAAACGAATGATACATGTAGTGAGTGTGTGTGCATTCAAATCACACTAAGATCAGTATTTCATGCCACCTTGAACATTATTTTATGACCATTTAACTAGTATTTCATACCACTTTTAACACAGTATTATGACGATAAAACTAGTATTTCATTACACTTTGAAAAGTTTTATGACCATTTAGCTAATACTTCATTGCACTTTGAACACTGTTTTATGACCATTTAACTGGTATTTCATTACACTTTGAACACTGTTTTATGACCATTTAACTAGTATTTCACACCACTTTGAACACTGTTTTATGACCATTTAACTAGTATTTCACACCACTTTGAACACTGTTTTATGACCATTTAACTAGTATTTCATACCACTTTGAACACTGTTTTATGACCATTTAACTGGTATTTCATTACACTTTGAACACTGCTTTATGACCATTTAACTAGTATTTCACACCACTTTGAACACAGTTTTATCACCTTTTAACTAGTATTTCATTACACTTTGCACACACTTTTATGACCATTTAACTAATATTTCATACCGCTTTGAACACAGTTTTAGTATTTCATGACCCTTTGAAAAGTATTTCACACCATTTGGAACAGCATTATATGCAGCTGAGAACATTATTTCGTACTATTATTACAAGTATTCCATGCCATTTTGACATTTTGACTTTTGAACAGTGGTTATGACACTTCCTCCCATTTCATTACACTTAGGTTTACACAAAGTTTTATGACCATTTAGCTAGTATTTCATAACACTTTGAAAAGTTTGAACACAGTTTAAGACCATTTAACTAGTATTTCATTACACTTTGAACACACTTTTATGACCATTTAATTAGTATTTCATACCACTTTGAACACTGTTTTATGACCATTTAACTGATATTTCATACCACTTTGAAAAGTTTAATGACCTTTTAACTAGTATTTCACACCTCTTTGAAGACTGGTTTATGACCATTTAACTAGTATTTCATACCACTTTGAACACACTTTTATGACCATTTAACAAGTATTTCACACTACTTTGAACACAGTTTTATGACCATTTAACTAGTATTCCATGACCCTTTGAAAAGTATTTCACACCACTTTGAACAGCATTGTATGCAGCTGAGAACATTATTTCGTACTATTATTACAAGTATTTCATGCCATTTTGACATTTTGACTTTTGAACAGTGGTTATGACACTTCGAGCATCTAATTGGGAGAATGTTAGTGGCATTTTGGATTTCCTCCCGTAAAAACATATCAATATGGAAAAGTATTGTGATGCGTTTTAATAAATAGAACCCCAAATCACTGCATCTGAAGGAAACAGTTGTGTTTTTAATTTCCTTTTGAAACTGGAAATAACAGCAACAGACAACAGGAATACGATTAGAAACAAGGTACAGGTTGCCTTGACATTTCTCTTTATTATGCGTTTGCAATCGTCCCTGTTTCCTTAATGGATGTGAGTAATATATCTTGTTTAACCCTGGAAGGCGAAACAAACGTTAGACCTTAACAGCGAAACTAATATCTGTTAAACATGTAGCAGGCCTTCAAACAACCACACTGTGCATGTGAAGCTCGTCTGAATGAGTCGGGGTTTATTATTATTGTCATTAAGAGTGAGTTTTGTTTGTATATCAATATGGTTTTTACTTAAACCTTTTATTCATTATGCCTACATGTATCTGCACACCGCACTGAACATTTATCAGCATTTCTAATACATTTTCAGGAACACCATGCCGCTTCTTCAGATCTTTGCAATGGCATGTATGGTCATTTACACACAAGGTAAGAGTGAGTGAATGAGTTGGTGGGTTATAACATAAGTATTAGCATTCGTATGTCAGTGGCATAATGGGAGAGTGGCTGAGATAGGTTTAACATCGCTTTGAACAGTATTGCAGTTATATCACAGCTTGATGCGGGAGGAAAACTCGAAAGGATGCAGATCTTAGACATTGGCCACTTTGGCGAAACCCATGAGCACGGGTATGTTTAAACCCAGAAAGATAATCAGGGGAATCTGAGATCGAACCCATGATGATAAGTTTGAGGCACGCCAGAGGGACGCAACTCTGCACAACGTATTGCGGCGCCTTATGCGAGTTGACCAACCGTGCGACAATGACATTGTTACATGAACAAACAATAACACGACAAATCAAATATGTGTATTATAAACTAACATAAAACGGATCGAACTTTGAAAAGAGTTGTTGGGTGTGAAATATATTCATTGGGATAAACTAGGTGTAGGCATAAAATTTGATTGACGGGAAGAACAAGGAGTATGTATTCTGTGAAGTGTTTTTTACTACATGATGATATTCAACATGCTCCGTATGCTTATGGTCTTATTTAAAGTTAAGTGATTAGTGCTCGGAAGCAATCAGCATACTAAGATTCTGCACCCTGGTAATAACAGAGGTACAAGCTATGGGAGTATAATTAATTCTGGTTAAGCACATAAAGAATCAGTTTGAAGTCCTACATCAGTACTATGTAAGACAATATCGATGTCAAAGTAGCGATATGTCCTTTCGAGGTGGTCAGAAATTGCCTTTGTTGAAACTATCTATCCTTCGGTGTACAATCCTAAACTATGTGAACTGGGCCTCTGGTGTTTTGAGAACCATACAACTATAACTACGGTCCCACCAGTATAACAAGTGCTCTGAGCGTGACACAGTTGTTCCTAAAATGTCTTTGAAATGTATGTCTCTACAAGAAACCAATCCCAACATTACCTTTCACATAGCATACCTCCAACACATGCATACCTAAACTCTCATTCATTGTGCATTATCGAAGCCAGTTCTTGAATAGACTGTTTGATTACTTTTCGTGTCATATTTGGTCATTATTACCATGTATACATCCATTAACAAAATAGTCTTTAGACAATGCTTTATACATTTCGCACAAGCCCATCAGGTAATCTTTACTCTCACATTACAGTCCTTATTCATGTTTGTTATGATAGATACAGGCAACTACCTTCGAGGATATGATATACATATTTCCTACTGTATTTCATGAGAATTGAGAAATGTCATGTTAAATGAACAATGTCGTCTTAATTTCATTCCCTAAAAGAGCCTATTCCCCCTTGTAAACCTGTCATGAAAGTAAAGCTGTTGCTGTGTAACGACTGTTCAGGCAGCCTTCCCGCAGTGGACATTTCGTAACGAAAGTAGTTTATGTTTCTTTCCTAAATAATTGGTAACTTTACTAATGAGTACGTCAAATATATTTTATAATATTAAGATACGAATTACGTTTTCATTCCCAGGTGCTAATTGTACGAAAAATCAGCATTGTGCCGAGTGTGATGTAAACACAGACCGATGCAGCACACGATGCTCTACGGGATATTTCGGCCCAAAGTGCATGAATGTTTGCAGCAGAAGGTGCAGGTACCACTCATGTAAGCTGGTCCTCGACAGGGGTATTGAGACATGTACTGATGGCTGCATACCAGGATTCCAAGGCCCAAACTGCCTGAGGCCATGTTACAGTACCAAGGAACACTGTACCAGATGCCCAGGTGGATGTCATGGGAAGTATTGCCAGATGGGTCGAACTTGTTTCTCTGGTTGCAGCGACTCATACTATGGAGAAGGATGTAGCACGTGTTCCATCAGATGTAAGTCCTGCAACAGGATCACAGGAACATGTGAGGAGTGTCAGCCTCCATATTCTGGACTGGACTGTAGATCCTCGTGTGAGCACTGTGTCGGTGGATGTGAGAGTGGCTGCCAACAGGGATGCAGACAAGGATTCTATGGAGACAATTGCACTGAAGCATGCAGTGACAACTGCCGAGCTAATCCCTCCCTGTCTACTGATGAACAATGTCCTGAGGGAGACTCATGTACCCCTGAGTGCCACAGCCAGACTGGCGAGTGTGTTCACGGTTGTGTAGATGGCTGGTATGGCCAAAAGTGTGCAAGGAGATGCAACTCTAACTGCAAACATCAAAGGTGTCACCGCGCAGGTGGGTGTATTGAAGGATGTGCACCGGGACGTTTTCCGTCTAATTGTGAATCATGCCTGGAGCAGTGCCTCAACATCACTTGTGCCCCAAGCAATGGATCTTGTTGCAATGGTTGCAGCAATGATTTATCTGGAGATAAATGTAACCTATCCTGTAGTGTATGTCTGGATAGTAGTGACAAGAACTCGAGTTTATGTACACCTGAATACAATATCACTCGATACACGTGTAGCTACAACTGCACAAACAACGGCTCATTAGCTAATTGTTCCACCGGATCCTGTGACACAGGTAAGCCATGCTGATTGGTCTGAGACACCGCCATGTAATATTAATTTGTTCTGGCACTGCTTTAAGAAACAACATTTTGTTGATTTATCTGGGTTCTGTTTAGGTGGAGCTCTAGACATACACAATATGTTTCTATACAATGAAGAGCCGAAAAAATGTATTTTTAAAATTCCCCCTTGTCGTATAACAAATCAATCAAATCAAATCGTTCTGAGAGTTTTAAATGTTTTTCATAACACCCGTTGTTGTTTTTGAAAGGATGACATATTCCAATTTCATAGCAAGCTTTTATGAAAATACTGAGAAAGCCGCTGTAATGTTGGGTTTGTAACATCTGTTGTGGTACACAGTGTTCGTCATACAGAGAAAGTTAGCGAAATGCAGTCAGTTTATTCAAGATTAAGCTAATCCCCAATGCAGGCTGTAGGAAGCAATGAAATAAAAAAAAGACATACAGAAATGACTCCGTAAAACAAGTATCATACTGGCATGAGCTGTTTATTTAATATTACTTTCAGATTCTTTTCCACTCGCCACAGGTACTGTGAAGTACCTGGTGGTGTTTGTCATCTGTGTCCTGGCAGCGAGTTCAGTTGGTTACTGCTGCTACCGCAGAGGTCTCTCAGCCAAAGCGTACGTACTGAGCAGATAGTACACATTGATATTGCTCTATCCTATGATAGTAAGGCTAAGTTGTCATATGTGTCATACATGTTCTTTTTATGGTCGGTGTTGTGTCTAACTTATCACTATCATCACCACTAATAAAACCACTATTATACAAATGGAAGATCGATGTAATTAAGGTATGTTGCTAATATTCATGCCCTGTCTGTTTTAGAGAGAATGCAGGTTCAGAGGTGGGAGTAGATGAAGGTGAAGCACACCACTGTCAACACAACCTGCAGGACATACAAGGTAACCAGTCCGAAGACAATGACAGTAACGAAGGCGACACGGGACCAGTCATTGTATATCTTTAATCCAACATTTAACACTCTATTCAGATAACAATAAAATAAAGTAATCTTCATTTTTTATGTTGATTTCTTTTATCAGATATTTCGTTCACTGGTACCATGTATTAGAATGAGAATAATGTCCTGGCTGCTTTTCCATTCGTCCAAGAACTTATTTAGTACCATGAGGTAATATAATATTAAAGAGTGAAAGTGTATGGTTTTACGTGGCATTGAGCAAGATTAGAGTCAAAGAGTGGTCACAATATATGGGTATCACACATTATAACAATTGGGGAATCGAACCCGGACCTTCTGTATGACGAACGAACGTTGTGAATCACTAGGCTATACCAACACCCGACAACAATAGAACACATATACATACAGATAATACAACTGTTTAAAACTGTTTGGAATCAATTCTGTGAAATCGTCAGATTTTGCAATGTTATTGCTGCCATGATATTTTGATGAAAGTAAATGAATTCTTTGTTCCATGAAGAAGAACACTATTTTTGTTGTAAATTCGTACCTTGACCTTGAGTAAAACGATCGATAAAACGATATCTTTGAAAATTGGATTTCATGTCCAATGGAAAAGTGGACAATTAGGAGTTAAACCTGCTGTGTTCTGAAATTTAATGAAGTCCCACTGTAGAGTAGATACCTTTTATTTTAATTTAGAACCCAGCGCTTTAGCAAATATATATTATGAGGTATCTACTCTGCAGAGGGACTACATACGATTTCAACACACAGAAGGCTTATATCTATCTATTCTACCATGACGGCAACAAGGCTTTGAAAACGGTGCTCTCTTGCAATGCAGGGTACAAAAGATCCGCTATCTCAGAACATTCTGAAAAGGGATCAAAGGTAGTTTTTCACACAGTTTTTCAAAAAGAAACTGACAAATAACACTTCAAACTTAGTCCAAAGATGTTTGTTTTAATTTCATCGCAACCTGGTACACACTGTCATTTCCTTTCTTGGAAATCAGCGCAACATGTCATTTCTTGGAAATCGAAAATGCCATTTCTCATTGTAGGGGGGACAGGTGTAGAAGAAGTTTGAAAATGCTAAATGAATATATTTCTACAACAAACTATATTTATCAACATTCTACCATTTATTTTACATGTGTAAGTCTTAATAGTCAGTTAGCAATTACCCCAGTAAATACTTGGATGTGGCAGAACTTGACATCAGGGTTACTCACACCTCACAACTGTCAATGACTGCCAATGTCGTTTTTTACCTTCTCCGTGTCTCAGACATGTTACACGAAACAAAGATGACAATCACGATCTATGATGTGGTTCAACATTAACCTGTAGATTTACTGGGAATGCGACTGATGGTACAACGTGAGCGCAAATGGAACTGGAGCATAACTGAGCAGCCGCTTGTTAGGCTGCAAACGAGCAGGCTATTTGACACGAGGGACTTGATTTAACCTGTCTGTTTCAAGATGTCACGGATTAGACGCCAGCGTGTTGCAACGGAATCTAAGCGTCTGCATATGCAGGGTTATCATCAAAACCCTCTCTTCAGACACTTACTCTCATCGGTTTGTATCAACTCAGTTATTGATCTATGAAGTAGCTCTTTAAATTTGCATGTAATTTATAAGATATGTGGGTGTCGTCAATGTGAAAGTATCGGGTTGTGAAGTGTGACTCCAGGAGTAATCTCCCTTGTACTGTGCTAGTCCTGACAGTGAGCCGCTTCTACCTCACTGCTGTGTTAATATGACAGGTGAAGTCCTCACCTGAATGTGTGCAATGAGCGGCCTGTAGTGTATCTGAGTCCGACGGAGTAGTCTCCCTTGTACCATTCACAGTTTGTACGCATACTACTAGGACAGTGTTGATATGACTACAATCACTGGCGCAACCCACACACGTCTGGTGGCCGAGACGGGACATCACTTTCTCGCTTTCTCACTTTATGGCTTTCTTGTTCTATTGCTTTCTCGCTCTATCGCTTTCTCACTTTATGGCTTCCTTGCTCTATTGCTTTCTCGCTCTATCACTTTCTCACTTTATGGCTTCCTTGCTCTATTGCTTTCTCGCTCTATCGCTTTCTCACTTTATGGCTTCCTTGCTCTATTGCTTTCTCGCTCTATCGCTATCTCACTTTATGGCATCCTTGCTCTATTGCTTTCTAGCTCTATCGCTTTCTCACTTTATGGCTTCCTTGCTCTATTGCTTTCTCGCTCTATCACTTTCTCGCTTTCTCCCTCTATCGCCTTCTTGCTTTATCACTTTCTTGCTTTATCACTTTCTCATTCTATCGTTTTCTCGCAGTATAGCAATATTCCCTCTTGGCCACGATAATACATCTGGATATGCTAGGTTACTGCATATAAGAGCTGATTAATATACATTTTTTATTGTATATAAGGAATATCTAGTGTTTTATCCATAATTTATATTTGACTAGATTGTAAAAGTGTACATATGGTATATCTAGTCATAATCATTATATCTTAGTTATAAAGTATATCAGTTGTGTAATGCTACTGAATAGTTATTTGCATTACAGTATTATATTGATTAGTTACAACACATAAGACATTCTGTGTTGTATATTTAGGTCTCGCTTTACATGCATGTCGCTGCTGTGGGTAGATGGAACATTCTACAAACACAATCTGCGAGTTGTGAGGTATATATTTCTGTCCTCGACAGTCAAATGGCGATGATATACGGACAAGATTTTCACCCTGTAACAAATGATTATACAATAAGTATAACGCACAATAAGTCATAATAGATGATAATGTATACAGGCGCATAAAACTTTAGTATGATGCCAATTAAAATGATGTCTCACAGAATATCTATGGAATAACCAGCAGACATTTATGCATACTAGATATTACAACAGTATATATATATATATATATATATATATATATATATATATATATATATATATATATATATATATATATATATATATATACAGTATGTATATATATATATACGAGGGGTGTTCATTCAAGATTTCCCCTGACCCACTTCCAATGGACCTAGTGGAATGAAACTTGACATAGGTTTTAGTCTTTCTCCACATAGGAACCACCAAGAGTTACACACTTCTCCCATCGTTTCATGCAACTATGGAGATCTCGCTTGTAAAGGCCCTCATTTTGCGTCTCAAATCAGTGTTTCATCAACTGTGAAACGTTTTCCCTTCAAAAATGACTTCATGGCTGGAAAGAGGTGGAAGTCAGATGATGCAACGTCAGGAGAGTAAGGAGGATGCAGAAGGATTTCATAGCCACAGGACCGCGCTTCTGTCTGGGCAACATGAGAGTTGTGTACTGGAGCATTGTCTTGCAGGAGACGGACACCCTTGGTCAGCATGCCACGCCTCTTAAGCTTGATAGCGTCCCGCAAATTCCGCAGCAGTGAAGCATAGTAAGCTCCTGTAATTGTGGTACCCTTTGCCAAGAAATCCATCATCACTACTCTTTGCTGGTCCCAAAACACCGTGAGCATGACCTTGCCTGCAGAGGGCTGGACACGTGCCTTCTTTGGGGGTGGTGACTCCGCATGCTTCCATTGCATCGACTGAACTTTAGTCTCAGGATCATAGTGATGGACCCATGTTTCATCCTGTGTGTTAAGTCTGTCAAAAGTGTTTGCCTGGTCTTTTGGGGGCACATGTCCAAAAGATCCTTTGAGCAATTGACTCGTTCCTGCTTTTGGAAAGGTGTGAGCAACCTGGGAATCCATCGTGCAGACACCTTATGCATGTTCAAATTGTCATGGGTTATTTTTTCCACAGACCCTACACTGATCTTGACATCTTGTGCTAACTGGCGAACAGTTATACGTCAGTCTGCCAAAATGGCGGTCTCCACTTGATGGATAGTGTCCTCATCAATGGCTGAATGGGGGCGACCAGGAATGGCAGCTGTTTCCACAGATGTCCGACCACACTTGAACAGGCGATGCCAGTGTTTAACAACGTCATATGATGGGGCATCTTCCCCATAAGTTGCTTTCATTTCATCGAAAGTTTTTTTTGGTGTGCGACCTTTCAAATATAAAAACCTAATCACTGCTCGGTATTCTACTGACTCCATTGTCACACCCTACTCGATCATAACACCTGTGTAAAGTGGTAAGATTAATAGTTCGGTGCTGCAAATTCAGACATTACCCAAAGATACATGTATCATTACACATGTAAAATTTCAACCAAATATGATAACCCTAAGTGGTTTAGGGGAAATCTTTAATGAACACCGCTCGTATATATTCTGTACAGAATATACATGTATATATATTCTGTACCTATGAACTGACTCAATGCATATAACATAATCATATATTTACAGTTTACTTATTCTATCATAATATTAAATACTACTCACAGATATTTGCACAAATCAGACAAAATAAACATATCATATATACCCTGTGGGTGACACCGAGGTGAGTCTGTCCCTACCAACAATCCGCCATTCAAAGTGTGCAGTGAGGCCATCTTATCAACAGTCATTTCAAAAAGACATAAAGCAAAGATCAATTAATTAAGTCTACTCTCATTTTTTTTCATTTTTCATTTATAATTTACTCTAACGTTAATTTCAAGATTTACAGAACATACTATTCAAAAGAAGTTAAAGAACACCCGATTCTTTAATATGACTAAGGTTAGTCATTAGAGAAAACGACAGAGCGAGAAAGCGATAGAGCAAGAAAGCAATAGTGCAAGAAAGCAAGAAAACGAGCAAGCGATAGAGCGAGAAAGCGATAGAGCGAGAACGCAAGAAATCTATAAAGCGAGAAAGCGATAGGGCGAGATAGCGATATTTCCCATTATGTCGTACATTAAAACGTTTTTTGCTGATATTTAGTGATGCATTCCTCACCGCTATTTTGCCTCTTATAATTAGATTTCTTTAACATCTTGTAGTTGATAAATATGTTACAAATACATACATAACTTCTTCACGTTTAGTTTGTATATACTTGTATTGTAGTAAACAAGCAAGATTCACAGACTACAAAAGAATAGTCGCTGTTCATATTTTCTTTTTGTTCATTACACCACCACCACCCCCTCCAATATTCATCCGTCAGTCTTAAAACTGACACTCTGTAGGATATATTGAACTTGAAGAAATAATGATAACATAAAGATCATATATTGACAAAAATTGTCAGTTGTATCAGCCACTGTTTGTATTGTTTGCAATATTTTGTCGGTCATTAGCCGAATATTTGCTCGTCCGATTTCGGGTTCACAATTATATTGATTAAGATGCATGTACATTGTGCAGACAAATTTTTATATGTACACAGTTATTTTTCCCTTACAAAATACTGATGGATTAGATATATGTCTCCACCTTAAGTCACATATACGACTTTCGAGAGCGTCATTAAGCTGTAACCCCATTCCTTGGGCAATAGAAATGAAATGCGTTGTAAATATTATTTAAAAACAACTCGTTTGTTATAATTACTTTCTATCAAACTGTCTTCGGGAATTAAATTCAATGCGAAAGTGCTTGTAAAATAAAGTTTAACTTTCCCGTGAGGGGAGACTAGATATCCGATTATAGTATAGGCTCAGACAGGAATATACATTTTTATATAACAATTCTTTATCCATTTAAACTGTATGGTTAACAACTGTGCGTTCTGATGTGAGTTATGTAGTTATCTACTACATTTTTACACAGACAATGAGTCAGACACACACAAACACACACACACACACATACATAATTTTGACAAAACTAGACTTAAGATTACATAAAATATGTACATAAGTACATGCAAGTACATATAGTTGTAGATTTCCACAAGACAACTCGGCCACCATACACCCGGCATGTGTGTTGCCAATGCAATATTAGAGGTATAGTGTATCTGAACCTGACGGAGTTGTCTCCCTTGTGTCGATCAGCGTGTATGCACATACTGCTTTAACAGTGTTGATATGATTAACGATCACTGGTGTACCCCGCACCCGGCACGTACTGTGTGAATGTCATATAAGAGTTAAGTCTTGTGCACCTGCACTTGACGGAGTAGTCTCCCTTGTGCCGCTGACTTTGAGCAATGGTTTATACACTCTGCCAGTGTTGGTAGGACTGTACTGGCGGCGAAAACTACCACACTATCTTGGTTTTGACTCGGATATATAAGTGTATGCATGAATGAACGCATTCGTTGAATAGAAACGTAAACAGAATAGTACACACTACAGGCCGAAGGAAGGAATTCACAGTTGGCGTGAGTGTGGGCAGGGGTGAGTCAAGTATACATGACAGTGTGTGACCAGTGTAATCTCATCACATTATATATACACACGTGGGATGACACTGCAGACCACGGTGGTCGAGTGTGTATACCGTATACATGACAGTGTGTGACGAGTGTAATATCATCACACTTTATATACAAACGTGGGATGACAGTGCAGACCACGGTGGTCGAGCGTGTATACCGCATACATGACAGTATGTGACCAGTGTAATATCATCACACTATATATACAAACGTGGGATGACACTGCAGACCATACTGTATACATGACAGTGTGTGACCAGTGTAATATCTTCACACTATATATACAAACGTGGGATGATACTGCAGACCATACTGTATACATGACAGTGTGTGACCAGTGTAATATCATCACACTATATATAAACACGTGGGATGACACTGCAGACCATACTGTATACATGACAGTGTGTGACCAGTGTAATATCATCACACTATATATACAAACGTGGGATGACACTGCAGACCATACTGTATACATGACAGTGTGTGACCAGTGTAATATCATCACACTATATATACAAACGTGGGATGATACTGCAGACCATATTGTATACATGACAGTGTGTGACCAGTGTAATATCATCACACTATATATACAAACGTGGGATGACAATACAGACCACGGTGGTCGTGTGTGTATACCGTATACATGACAGTGTGTGACAAGTGTAATATCATCACACTGTATATACAAACGTGGGATGACACTGCAGACAACTGTGGTCGTGTGTGTATACCGTATACATGACAGTGTGTGACAAGTGTAATATCATAACACTATATATACAAACGTGGGATGACACTGCAGACAACTGTGGTCGAGTGTGTATACCGTATACATGACAGTGTGTGACCAGTGTAATATCATCAAACTATATATACAAACATGGGATGACACTGCAGACAACTGTGGTCGAGTGTGTATACCTTATACATGACAGTGTGTGACAAGTGTAATATCATCACACTGTATATACAAACGTGGGATGAAACTGCAGACAACTGTGGTCGAGTGTGTATACCATATACATGACAGTGTGTGACAAGTGTAATATCATCACACTGTACGCACATGTGATTGTCATAAAACATGCCGAGATGGCATACAAGCTATGTATGCTGTAAATGACAGTGTTGAACCAGTGTGGTCACACTGTATTTGATATGAAATTGGCTCTGTGAACTCTCGGGAGTTTAAGCTGTAACATTTCTTACACTAACCGAGGTGTCCTGAGCGAAGGACATTTGCTGTCAGAAACAGTTTGAACATATCACTCTGGGAAAATGGCGTCTGTTTTTCAATGCATTTAACCCAATGCAATATATGTTTCTTTTCCCATTAGCTAGATTAGCTTAAGCGTCGACAAATGTACATTATGCCAGAATAAGGGTTAACTCTATCAACTTCTTTCTCCCCCATGTCGAGAGGAACGGCAATGCACAGTTGGTGTGTCCCTGATGAACATTGGTCTGGTTTGTTGCATGTAACAATGAATTATATAATACCCCGGAAATGCAATGTACAAACGATTTTGATTAAACAGTAATAATAATAATAATAATAATAATAATAATAATAATAATAATAATGATAACTTCATTCATAATGTTCAACAGGTCAGTGCAGCTCACATTACTACTATGAATTTCACTGAATGCGCAAGGAGCTCATCGTGAGTCTGATTTTACTTTTAAATTTGAAATCAAATGTAAATTTATTCATGTGTGGTTATTTCAGAGAAACGAAACTGAATTGCAATAGAATAGATTACACGTTTGAACAAACATATTCAACTATCATCTTCCGTCTGTCCTGCAAGGAAGGTTGAGTTACATATCCAAACGCTAGGGAATCAGACTTATAACATATTTGCTGTCATAATTCATCTTCACTTACAGATTTACTATTTCAGCGTTTTCATAAAATGGTCTGTACCAAGTTTGTTTAACATTCTGTTCAAAATATACTTACTTCCATTCTAATCCAAAACATTAGCACCAGAGAGTAACGTCTCGTGTATCTGATGAAACAGATTCCTTAGGGCGTCCAAGGAAATATAGTTATTGAAATTATTTGAATTATTGGATTAGTCATGACAACTTGTGTGCACGAAAACGGTAAACATGTCTACAAGTCACATCTGACATTCAAACAATTTTACTGAAATCGAAGTGTTTGTTTTTGACAGATTCATCTATACTCCAGTCACACGATCATGTCTCTACCGGACAATCTGGTGACTGATGTGAGGAGCATTGATCTATGTCATCGGGGTGCGACGTCGCGCTTTTTCTCAATCAAGTGACTGAGCCTGTTTACCCGATACATTGAAGATGGACAACTTCATGCGAAGGTCATAGTATGGGATTCTATCGTGCATCATATTGACAAGCACCCTGTCATATTTAGTACATTCCTCCGAACGTCTACCTTAAAATGTCTGGAATGGCTTAACATGGGCTTGGATGGTGAAACGTTGATTTGTAAAAACTTAAAAACTTATGTATAAGCTAAAAGTGTCTTTGCGTTATATTTCAATCAAATATGTATCCTCCAAAAGCACGTGATCAACGTAGGCCCCATGTGCTGGAAGTGATGGTATATTTCTCGATAGGAAGGGGACATCCGCCTTTCACGGTATACAGCTGTTTAAAGTGTTATACAGGTTTCTGATTTTAATTTCAATACAAGGACATTATATGGTAGAAATCTGATTGATGTTATCAACATTGACAAATGCATTTCGCAACCAACTGCTTAAAAATTGGAAATACCCAGTTCCTCAACCAGATTCAGTACAGCTGAGAAGGATTATCAATACCGTAATATTGACGTCATACATTATCTTATTTTTAACTTTAATTACATAATTCTACATATGTTTACAATTTAAAGTGTCACAATTGGCAGCATCTGCACCTACGATTACCCACAAAATATGTTTTACACGCCACGCATTAAGGACACAGTGAGTGAGTGAGTGAGTGAGTGAGTGACTGACTGACTGAGTGATTAGATTAGAGTGAGTCATAGATTATCTTATATATAACTTTAATTACATATTTCTACATATGTTTACAATTTAAAGTGGCACAATTGGCAGCATCTGCATCTACGATTACGCATTAAGGACACATAAAGTGAGTGAGTGAGTGAGTGAGTGAGTGACTGAGTGAAGATTGATTGGTTGTTTTGGGAGCATATAGGATTTAGTTTCTTTTGTGGAACGTGAAATGTCGATCCCAAATCTTGTGTGTTTTGAGCCCGGGTCAGAAGATCCATCTGTGTAAATGTGGCACCCATTTGGCCATGTTTTAGTGTATATATGCTGGTGTGATGGTTTGGGCGGTTTTGGCCCTGGATCAGTTGTCTTTTTTATTTTTTTCGGAGAGTTTTGTGTCTCTTTTAGGGATTTGAAGTTTGGGTGTGAAGATGTTGTTTGGTTTTGTGTTTTGTTTTAAGTCGTTTAAATTGTGAAGGTTTAGGTAATCTAGTATGGTAGTGATTTTTATGCGAGCGAGGGCTTGATTTCTTAGACTTATGTTATTTTTAGGATTTGTTGGATTTGGGTGTTTGATTTGGTTGAGGTCCAGACATTTATAGTTTATTGTTCAAAGCGGGGGATTTCGCCTGTTAGGGCCTGTAGTGCCGTAAGTGGTGTATCATGTTGTGTGATTATTTTCAAGGTTTGATATCTGATTGTATTTAGCTTATAGTTAAGTGTATTGTATAAAGAATTGCATATTGTGCATCCACTGTCCAGTTTTGATCTCATGAGAGATGTGTAGAGGGATAGTAGGGTCTCCTTGGAGGCCCCCTAATTGGAACAGGCTGGGGAGTCCGTTTAAATCCTTCGTGCATCTAGTTACCAAGATTTTAACGTGTGCATCCCATGTGAGATTTTCACTGAAGATTAGTCCCAGGAATTTAGTTTATTTTTGGAATGGGATGGGACTATTTTTTAGATGTAGTTTAGGAGTGTTCGCGCGCATTCTCTGAATACTTTTCCTTGAACAGGTCCTTTATCATTATGTGGAAGAGTGTTAGGCTTAGGATGCTGCCCTCGGGTATTCAACTTTCTGACGCCACCCACGCAACACTGCGTCAAATGTCGACACGACTGTTGGTTCAATCATTTTATAGCCTTTGAACTTCCTCACTGCCAGTCTACAGAGAAAAAACATATAAACTCTGTGTTGTTTATAGGGGAACAAAGCCTGTTACAACCTCCCTGGACTGTAAAATTCCCAAAGTTGACAATGCTTAAACATCAGAAGTCACTAAAACAGAAACCCCAACCCTTCTACGATCAGTAGCTATCACTAAAATTTTGGGCAGCTGGGTTCATATATACACTGATGATTCCAAGAATCCTATCAACAACAGTGCTGGTTATGGTATCCATATCCACAGCTCCAAACCCAAAGCGCATTCGGCTTGCCTGCCTGATGGTCAGTCAGTATTCACGGCTGAATTAATTATTATAATTGGAGGCAATTAATCATGCATTCAAACTACCGAAAGCAAAGGCAGTCGTCCTACCAGACTTGCTTAGTGCCCTTCAAGCCATCAGTGGCAGAAACTCAGACTCCAGGCCAAACACAGTCAATAATATTCTATACGAATATACAAAACTATGAGACCAAGGGCAACAGGTGGAGCTGTGTTTGATCCCCTCTCACAGCGATATTCATGAGAATGAAAAAGCAAACACACTGGCGAAGCTAGCTCTAGACAAAGCGGAGATACAGCCTATTCCCTTCAGTAAACTAGAGATAAAAATCAAAATCAAAGCCTCCATAGCCCAAAGATTGCAAGCCCAGTGGGACGCAATTAAAATCGGAAGATGGCTATACAAAATTCCACACAAGATCCACCAAAAGCCAAACTCATACTCAATTGAAAGGAAAGTTGAAATTGCCATCTCACGACTCAGACTTGGTCACAAAAAGCACTATGACAAGGTTTGTCCATCTTGCAATCTAGGTGAATCCATTGCTCACTTGTTACTGGAATGTCAAGATCTCGCGCTAGCCCGGGCTCGGTTAAAACAAGAATTGTGCAATAGTGAAGGCCAATTTAACTCTATTTCTGAGAGATGGACAGCTACTCGAACGTATATAAACAGAGCAGCCAAAGATAAACATGAAATTATATCAAAATACGAAAGTAGTAATCAGATCAATACAAACACGGAAATTATGTGAATACCAAACTCACAATAGATATGTGTATCCTACTCACACACATGAGTCCCAAAGACTGGTCAGCTGAAATTGCTAGGGCGGAAGGCGACCTCTTTAACACTTAAAGCAACAACAACAACAGATGGGGGGGGGGGGGGGGGGGGGGGATTAGGGGGTTGGGAGTCAAATAATTTTTTGGCTGGTGGTCAGCAGTCGCATTGATATGGAGAAGCATTGCTTTCAAGATGTACAGTAAACGAGGCATAAAGAAATACAATAGTTCAAATACAGTTCTTTTGTTGCTGGATCTCTCCTTCCAAATCAATAGTACATAATATCAGTACAGAAATTATGTCATAGAATTTACCAAACAAGAACGACAAATAAAAGGTTTACACAACCTTTTCAATGAATTTTCTGAGAATTTTTATTAACATATAACATAGGACTGCCAAACCCTCGTTAGTTTCAGTTCACCTGTGAAAGGACTTTTCAGTTCCTCAAGGGCGTATGGAGATATGCCTACTTATAGCCGTGAACCCAGTTTGTAATGTCAGGAACCAAGTTTGTAATTGTCATGTATATTCCTGGGTCTTTAAAGACTGTGTCTTTTCTAACCGCAACATGCTAAGCTATGAACAATTAACTTAATTTGATTGTGGCTGAATTGTGCAGTGAATGTTTAACACCTGGATATCAGTGATCCATTCATAGAATTATCATCACGCTTTTGCCTTTTACACGCAGTTACATAACTGGAATATTCTTCAAAGCAGCATTAAACCCAATTTATTCATTCACACTCTCCTTTTACATCCTGTGGAATCTGTTTTATAGGAGATTACCTATTATTTGCCGTTGACGTTTTAAATTTACCCTATGTGAAATGTAAGCTTCTAATATTTAAAGATAAACTTCAAACCATCACAATTTTTCTGTTCATTATTTCATATGGCATAATGACGATATAGAACGAATAATACGTAATTATTGTCACTGTTTTCTTTCTAAAACAAATCAAAAGCAAATGTGAATAGTTGTTCGTTTTACATGACTAGTATTTCAGGGAAAAAGAAAATGAATACGAAACACATATATATAAGAACATATTCAATATTTCAGAGTAACATGCTCAAAGTCAAATATCTCCCTTATCCGAACGTCGCGAAAGATATGTACTGATGTGTTAGCATGAAGAAAATCCCAACCACATAAACAAACACGCATCTGTCATGTGGCTCCTGCGAGTTCATTCATATTCAGTACTGAAACGACGTCGACAGTTGATATTAGTTAACAATAGCGCCTTCAGGCTGAAAATCACATGTGTAGAAAGTGTCGACATGTCACAACAAATATACCAAATATATGTGGATTACCCAAGGAAAGCTTATCATTCAAAGCTGACCATCACTTAACATATCAACAAAGATGAAGGGTTGTTATGCTGCTATCACAAGCCTTTCCCCACCCAGGCATACCACGCTATCCAAACCATCCCCAAGTCTTCATTTCTTGACTGAACTAAATATTTCTGAATGTGGACGATCATTCGGGATTGTCCCCTTTATGTCATTACATTCATTCCACTTCTACTGATCACAGTGGTGTGACATTTCAGCGCAAACTTCACAACATATTGTTCATTTAGTGAACAAATGCACAACCCACACACCACTGCTGCAAACTTATATTTGCCGTCAATCCACACAATGTTCTTTCTTCTCCCGATGTCACGTAAGGAAGGTTGCATTCAAAAGTACATATTCATAGTTTGTATTAAGAGATAAAAATAATAAAACAAGTTTCATAAAAACTTTACGACAAACAGTTATGTAAACATATTACACATTTTATAAATAGTTTTTTCTGATTACACATATTTGCAAATGAGCTGCAACTGTTTGAGGTATGAGGTATGATTACATCCGCAATACCAGGACACAGTGTTGCTCATTGTCTTGGTATTACTGAGACATCACACGGTGCACAGTTCAAACAGAGAAACAACAACAGTATCTACTAAAATGCTTGCTTTGACAGAAATAACTAATATTTCATGTTCCCCTGTATATTAGATGAACAAAGTATAAAATGCTGCACTCCAGTCAACATCAACAGAATGGCAGTTTTGTTCTGACGGCATTTACACAAAGAATACTAATATTTGTAAACACCCAGCAAGCAGTTAAAGTCATGTTAACAAATAGGACTCAACTAATTATATCGTTTAACAGGTAGTTTACAACTTTTCCTAGAACTATCTATTTCACAGTACTTTTATCTATGGCCTTTTTTAGGTTCAAGTGAAAGGCAACCCAGTTGTGAATGGGGCATGTATTACTACTGTAGGCCAGACAAACCTATAACTGCAGTATCTTATTATGTGTTTGCTTTCACCATCTTCCAGAGGCTCCAAAATGAAATTATTCAAAACCTCTAAAAAAACGATTCGGGGACCAACGAATATCAAATGAATCAACTGATGATAACGATCAAGGCGTTCATACATTTGAAATTTGCCAACAAGTGCATGGATTTTAATATAGGCTTCAGAAACAAATGTATCTCCAGTTTCACCCTCCCATAATTTCAAAATCAAGAAGCACCAATTTAATCAAACTTCTGTATTGACACCACTGCATCTAATTTTTTGACTACACAAAAGTCCTCCAGGGTCAACAGAAAAATGCTTTCGATGGAAATCCAAATTCTTATGCTTATGAGCGCTAAAAACACTGTTGTCATGAATACAGTTCTTAATTAATACTTGTGACTTACAAGAATAATCAAACTGCTACCAACCTATTGGTCATTCTATCACTGGTGTCTTCAGTAGTGCTGACAGTAAAATCTTTCGTCACTTATTCAAATATTGACCAAAATATCGTGAACTTCCTGCTACCAATTGTGATCACAACTTTAAGTTCATTGTGGATGCTGTCGAAGCCTATGCCAAAGATGGGCCAACAGAATAAACACATTGTGTCCAAGCAAGCTGTCATCCACTTGACTCTAAAACTAGAAGACATGTCCATTGCTCTTCAGTACTGGATTCAATACATTGACATCCCACACAAAAAGAGAGAGAGTTGACGATATATGTAGAGAGACTTAGAAAAAAGAGAGAGAGAGAGGCCTTGAAATTTTGCAATCTCGGAAAAGAACCAGGGTTGATTTCATTATTCAGTTTTGTATACTACCGTGTATCCCACACGACAAACTTCAAGGAACAATATTTCATTCCTTGATCAATGGTGACCATCAATAGAGTTGTATCTTCATCTTCAAAGGTTCAGAAAAATGTGTCAAACAAAATGCAAATATCATCTGAAATCTGCTGACAAAACAGTATGTGAAGTTATTTCAATACATTTAGGCAAGAAGTTGGCATTCCCATGAGCACAAATTGTGCTCCCCTCCTTTCTGAATTGTTTCATTATGCACTTGAATAGTATTGAACTTATTTACATCTCATGTCAGTGATAAGGTTACACCAGACGTTTTCGTCCAAAACCCTGATCACTACATCACATAGGCGTGACGTACTCATGTGTGATCAAAACATGGAAGTAGGCTTCATGAAGGCATTTAAACGTCAT
This sequence comes from Haliotis cracherodii, assembly GCF_022045235.1. Taxonomy (NCBI): domain Eukaryota; kingdom Metazoa; phylum Mollusca; class Gastropoda; order Lepetellida; family Haliotidae; genus Haliotis; species Haliotis cracherodii. Next base: position 2,214,131 of record NW_027266330.1, read on the forward strand.
GGGTTTAGGCTTCATGAAACACACACACACGGCATTAAACAACGTCATTGGAGCAGGTTTTATAAAAATAAAGCAACAAAACCCATTCCATGGCAACAATAAATCTTTACTAAAAGCAGCGTCGATTGTACGATTCCGACTTTATCATGTGCATGTGTTTATGAATCACTAACAAATAGTAATGATACCAGGTGAAAAGGTGAGTGTGATATAATTTGCCCCACCTGTGGCACCCGTCACAAGCACATGCGAAGGCAACAGAGTTGTTAATGTAAAAAAGCACGGGAACATATGGTACAAGTCAAAATATGGGATTGGTAAGGCATTGTGTGACATGGGATTGTATTGTATGGTTGTGGAATGGTATGGTATTGTTGGTATGGAATGGTGAGATATGGTGTAGAATAGAATGGGGTGGGATTGTAATTTTTTCAGAAAAGAAGGCCATACGAACTATAATCTCAATCACTCCAATTACACTTATGCTTGTGGGACCAACTTGCAAGATGTAACAGCTATCAAGTATCATAGTTATACATTTTGAATTGTGGTTAGAGGCCAATGCTTCAAAACATGTTTTGTTTCATCGAAAGGAGGAAACGAAAACCTTTTTGGGAACGACTAAACATTTTCAAATGAGATTATTTTTATATCTCGAGACCTTGAGCTTTGGCCTAATGGCACGTGCCAAACGAATGGTACATGTAGTGAGTGTGTGTTCATTCAAATCACACTAAGATCAGTATTTAATGCCACCTTGAACATTATTTTATGACCATTTAACAAGTATTTCATACCACTTTTAAGACAGTTTTATGACGATTTAACTAGTATTTCATTACACTTCGAAAAGTTTTATGACCATTTAACTAATATTTCATACCACTTTAAACACAGTTTTATGACCATTTAACTAGTTTTTCATACGACTTTGAACACTGTTTTATGACCATTTAACTAATATTTCATTGCACTTTGAAAAGTTTTATGACCATTTAACTAATATTTCATACCACTTTAAACACAGTTTTATGACCATTTAACTCGTATTTCATACGACTTTGAACACTGTTTTATGACCATTTAACTAATATTTCATTATACTTTGAACACTGTTTTATGACCATTTAACTAGTATTTCATACCACTTTGAACACACTTTTATGACCATTTAACTAATATTTCATTACACTTTGCACACACTTTTATGACCATTTAACTAGTATTTCATTACACTTTGCACACACTTTTATGACCATTTAACTAGTATTTCATACCACTTTGAACACACTTTTTTGACCATTTAACTAGTATTTCATTACACATTGAACACTGTTTTATGACCATTTAACTGGTATTTCATTACACTTTGCACACACTTTTATGACCATTTAACTAGTATTTCATACCACTTTGAACACACTTTTTTGACCATTTAACTAGTATTTCATACCACTTTGAACACTGTTTTATGACCATTTAACTAGTATTTTATTACACTTTGCACACACTTTTATGACCATTTAACTAGTATTTCATTACACTTTGCACACTGTTTTATGACCATTTAACTAGTATTTCATTACACTTTGCACACACTTTGATGACCATTTTACTAGTATTTCATACCACTTTGAACACTGTTTTATGACCATTTAACTAGTATTTCATTACACTTTGCACACACTTTTATGACCATTTAACTAGTATTTCATTACACTTTGCACACACTTTTATGACCATTTAACTAGTATTTCATACCACTTTGAACACTGTTTTATGACCATTTAACTGGTATTTCATTACACTTTGCACACACTTTTATGACCATTTAACTAGTATTTCATTACACTCTGCACACATTTTTGTGACCATTTAACTAGTATTTCATTACACTTTGCGCACACTTTTATGACCATTTAACTAGTATTTCATTACACTTTGCACACTGTTTTATGACCATTTAACTAGTATTTCATTACACTCTGCACACACTTTTCTGACCATTAAATTAGTATTTCATACGACTTTGAACACTGTTTTATGACCATTTAACTAATATTTCATACTACTTTGAAAAGTTTAATGACCTTTTAACTAGTATTTCACACCACTTTGAACACTGTTTTATGACCATATAACTAGTATTTCATACCACTTTGAACACACTTTTATGACCATTTAACTATTATTTCATTACACTTTGAACACAGTTTTAGTATTTCATGACCCTTTGAAAAGTATTTCACACCACTTTGAACAGCATTATATGTATCTGAGAACATTATTTCGTACTATTATTACAAGTATTTCATGTCATTTTGACATTTTGACTTTTGAACAGTGGTTATGACACTTCGAGCATCTAATTGTGAGAATGTTAGTGGCATTTTGGATTTCCTCCCGTAAAAACATATCAATATGGAAAACTATTGTGTTGCGTTTTAATAAATAGAACCCCAAATCACTGCATCTGAAGGAAACAGTTGTGTTTTTAATTTCCTTTTGAAACTGGAAATAACAGCAACAGACAACAGGAATACGATTAGAAACAAGGTACAGGTTGCCTTGACATTTCTCTTAATTATGCATTTGCAATTGTCCCTGTTTCCTTAATGGATGTGAGTAATATATCATGTTTAACCCTGGAAGGCGAAAAAAACGTTAGACCTTAACAGCGAAACTAATATCTGTTAAACAAGTAGTAGGCCTTCAAACAACCATACTGTGCATGTGAAGCTCGTCTGAATGAGTCAGGGTTTATTATTATTGTCATTAAGAGTGAGTTTTGTTTGTATATCAATACGGTTGTTACTTAAACCTTTTATTCATATTGCCTACATGTATCTGCACACCGCACTGAATATTTATCAGCATTTCTAATACATTTTCAGGAACACCATGCTGCTTCTCCAGATCTTTGCAATGGCATGTATGGTCATTTACACACAAGGTAAGAGTGAGTGAATGAGTTGGTGGGTTATAACATAAGTATTAGCATTCGTATGTCAGTGGCATAATGGGAGAGTGGCTGAGATAGGTTTAACATCGCTTTGAACAGCATTGCAGTTATATCACAGCTTGATGCGGGAGGAAAACTCGAAAGGATGCAGATCTTAGACATTGGCCACTTTGGCGAAACCCATGAGCACGGGTATGTTTAAACTCAGAAAGATAATCGGGGGAATCTGAGATCGAACCCATGATGATAAGTTTGAGGCACGCCAGAGGGACGCAACTCTGCACAACGTATTGCGGCGCCTTATGCGAGTTGACCAACCGTGCGACAATGACATTGTTACATGAACAAACAATAACACGACAAATCAAATATGTGTATTATAAACTAACATAAAACGGATCGAACTTTTAAAAGAGTTGTTGGGTGTGAAATATATTCATTGGGATAAACTAGCTGTAGGCATAAAATTTGATTGCCGGGAAGAACAAGGAGTATGTATTCTGTGAAGTGTTTTTTAATACATGATGATATTCAACATGCTCCGTATGCTTATGGTCTTATTTAAAGTTAAGTGATTAGTGCTCAGAAGCAATCAGCATACTAAGATTCTGCACCCTGGTAATAACAGAGGTACAAGCTATGGGAGTATAATTAATTCTGGTTAAGCACATACAGAATCAGTTGTCTTTGAATGTATGTCTCTACAAGAAACCAATCCCAACATTACCTTTCACATAGCATACCTCCAACACATGCATACCTAAACTCTCATTCATTGTGCATTATCGAAGCCAGTTCTTGAATAGACTGTTTGATTACTTTTCGTGTCATATTTGGTCATTATTACCATATATACATCCATTAACAAAATAGTCTTTAGACAATGCTTTATACATTTCGCACAAGCCCATCAGGTAATCTTTATTCTCACATTACAGTCCTTATTCACGTTTGTTGACAAATATGATAGATACAGGCAACTACCTTCGAGGATATGCAATACATATTTCCTACTGTATTTCATGAGGATTGAGAAATGTCATGTTAAATGAAAAATGTCGTCTTAATTTCATTCCCTAAAAGAGCCTTATTCCCCCGTGTAAATTCGTCATGAAAGTAAAGCTGTTGCTGCGTGACGACTGTTCAGGCAGCCTTCCCGCAGTGGACATTTCGTAACGATAGTAATTTATGTTTCTTTCCCTAATAATTGGTAACTTTAGTAATGAGCACATCAAATATATTTCATAATATTAAGATACGAAATACGTTTTCATTCCCAGGTGCTAATTGTACGAAAAATCAGCATTGTGCCGAGTGTGATGTAAACACAGGCCGATGCAGCACACGATGCTCTGCGGGATATTTCGGCCCAAAGTGCATGAATGTTTGCAGCAGAAGGTGCAGGTACCACACATGTGAGCTGGTCCTCGACAGGGGTATTGAGACATGTACTGATGGCTGCATACCAGGATTCCAAGGCCCAAACTGCCAGAGGCCATGTTACAGTACCAAGGAACACTGTACCAGATGCCCTGGTGGATGTCATGGGGAGTTTTGCCACATGGGTCGAACTTGTTTCTCTGGTTGCAGCGACTCATACTATGGAGCAGGATGTAAATTCAAAACGTCAAAGCCAGAGAATAATAAGACATGTTCAAGCAGATGTAAGTCCTGCAACAGGATCACAGGAACGTGTGAGGAGTGTCAGCCTCCATATTCTGGACTGGACTGTAGATCCTCGTGTGAGCACTGTGTCGATGGATGTGAGAGTGGCTGCCAACAGGGATGCAGACAAGGATTCTATGGAGACAACTGTACTGAAACATGCAGTAAAACCTGCCGAGCTGATCCCTCCCTGTCTACTGATGAACAATGTCCTGAGGGAGACTCATGTACCCCTGAGTGCCACAGCCAGACTGGCGATTGTGTTCACGGTTGTGTTGATGGCTGGTACGGCCTAAAGTGTTCAAGGCGATGCAACTCTAACTGCAAACATCAAAGGTGTAAACATGCAGGGGCGTGTATTGAAGGATGTGCACCTGGACATTTTAAGTCAAATTGTGAATCATGCCTGGAGCAATGTCTCAACATCACATGTGCCCCAAGCAACGAATCTTGTTGCAATGGTTGCAGCAATCGTTTATCTGGAGATAATTGTAACCTATCCTGTTCTGTATGTCTTGATAGTATTGACACGTACTTGAGTTTTTTGTTTACCGGAAAACAATATCACTCGATACACGTGTGGCAACAACTACACAAACAACGGCTCATTAGCTAATTGCTCCACTGGATCCTGTGACACAGGTAAGCCATGCTGATGTTCTGGAACTGCTTTAAGAAACAACATTCTGTTGATTTACCTGGATTCTGTTTAGGTGGAGCTCTAGACATACACAATATGTTTCTATACAATGAAGAGCCGAAAAAAAGTATTTTTTAAAATTCACCCTTGTCGAATAACGAATAAATCAAATCATATTGTTCTGAAAGTTTTAAATGTTTATCATAACACCCGTTGTTGTTTCTGAAATGATGACATATTCCAATTTCATAGCAAGCTTTTGTGAAAATACTGAGAAAGCCACCGTTATGTTTGGTTTGTAACATCTGCCGTGGTACACTGTGTTCGTCATCTTTGAGAAAGTTAGCGAAACGCGGTCAGTTTATTCAAGATTATACTAATCCCCTATGCAGGCTGTAGGAAGCAATGAAATAAAAAAAGACATACAGAATTGACACCATAAAAAAAGTATCATACTGGCATGAGATGTTTATTTAATATTACTTTCAGATTCATTTCCACTCGCCACAGGTACTGTGAAGTACCTGGTGGTGTTTGTCATCTGTATCCTGGCAGCAAGTTCAGTTGGTTACTGCTGCTACCCTGAGGTCTCTCAGCCAAAGTGTACGTACTGAGCAGATAGTACACATTGATATTGCTCTATCCTATGATAGTAAGGCTAAGTTGTCATATGCCAGTAATGGTTTCACAACATGCGCTTTTTTACATGTTCTTTTTATGGTCGGTGTTGTGTCTAACTTATCACTATCATCACCACTAATTAAACCTCCATTAAACAAATGGAAGATCGATGTAATTAGGGTATGTTGCTAACATTCATGCCTTGTCTGTTTTAGAGAGAATGCAGTTTCAGAGGTGGGAGTAGATGAAGGTGAAGCACACCACTGTCAACACAACCTGCAGGACATACAAGGTAACCAGTCCGAAGACAATGACAGTAACGAAGGCGACACGGGACCAGTCATTGTATATCTTTAATCCAACATTTAACACTCTATTCAGATAACAATGAAATAAAGTAATCTTCATTTTTTATGTTGATTTCTTTTCTCAGATATTTCGTTCACTGGTACCATGTATTAGAATGAGAAATATGTCCTGGCTGCTCTTCCATTCGTCCAAGAACTTATTTAGTACAAAGAGGTAATATAATATTAAAGAGTGAAAGAGTATGGCTTCACGTGGCATTGAGCAAGATTAGAGTCAAATCAAAGAGTGGTCACAGTATATGAGTTTCACACATTATAACAATTGGGGAATCGAACCCGGACCTTCTGTATGACGAACGAACGTTGTGAATCACTAGGCTATACCAACACCCGACAACAATAGAACATGTATACATACAGATAATACAACAGTATAAAACTGTTTAGAATTTTGCAATGTTATTGATGCCATGATATTTTGATGAGAGTAAATGAATTCTTTGTTCCATGAAGAAGAACACTATTTTTGTTGTAAATTCGTACATTGACCTTGAGTAAAACGAATCTTTGAAAATTGGATTTCATGTCCAATGGAAAAGTGGACAATTAGGAGTTAAACCTACTGTGTTCTGAAATTTAATGAAGTCCCACTGTAGAGTAGATACCTTTTATTTTAATTTAGAACCCAGCGCTTTAGCAAATATACAGATAAGAGGTATCTACTCTGCAGAGGGACTACATACGATTTCAACACACAAAAGGCTTATAACTATCTATTCTACCATGACGGCAACAAGGCTTTGAAAACGGGGCTCTCTTGCAATGCAGGGTACAAAAGATCCGCTATCTCAGAACATTCTGAAAAGGGGTCAAAGGTAGTTTTTCACACAGTTTTTCAAAAAGAAACTGACAAATAACCCTTCAAACTTAGTCCAAAGATGTTTGTTTTAATTTCATCGCAACCTGGTACACACTGTCATTTCCTTTCTTGGAAATCAGCGCAACATGTCATTTCTTGGAAATCGAAAATGCCATTTCTCATTGTAGGGGGGACAGGTTGTAGAAGAAGTTTGAAAATGCTAAATGAATATATTTCTCCAACAAACTACATTTATCAACATTCTACCATTTATTTTACATGTGTAAGTCTTATTAGTCAGTTAGCAATTACCCCAGTAAATACTTGGATGTGGCAGAATTTGACATCAGGGTTACTCACACCTCACAACTGTCAATGACTGCCAATGTCGTTTTTTACCTTCTCCGTGTCTCAGACATGTTACACGAAACAAAGATGACAATCACGATCTATGATGTGGTTCAACATTAACCTGTAGATTTACTGGGAATGCGACTGATGGTACAACGTGAGCGCAAATGGAACTGGAGAATAACTGAACAGCCGCTTGTTAGGCTGTAAACGAGCAGGCTATTTGACACGAGGGACTTGATTTAACCTGTCTGTTTCATGATGTCACGGATTAGACGCCAGCGGGTTGCAACGGAATTTAAGCGTCTCCATATGCAGGGTCATCATCAAAAACCCTCTCTTCAGACACTTACTGTCATCAGTTTATCTCAACTCAGTTGTTGATCTATGTAGTACCCTTTAAATTTGCATGTAATTTATAAGATATGTGGGTGTCGTCAATGTGAAAGTATCTGGTTGTGAAGTGTGACTCCAGGAGTAATCTCCCTTGTACTGTGTTAGTCCTGACAGTGAACCGCTTCTACCTCACTGCTGTGTTAATATGACAGGTGAAGTCCTCACCTGAATATGTGCAATGAGCGACCTGAAGTGTATCTGATTCCGACGGAGTAGTCTCCCTTGTACCGTTCACAGTGTGTACGCATACTACTAGGACAGTGTTGCTATGACTACGATCAGTTGCGCAACCCACACACGTCTGGTGGCCGAGAGGGGACGTCGCTTTCTCGCTGTCTCGCTTTCTCGCTTTCTCGCTTTCTTGCTCTATCACTTTCTCACTTTATGGCATCCTTGCTCTATTGTTTTCTCACTCTATCACTTTCTCGCTTTATTGCTTTGTCGCCTTCTTGCTTTATCACTTTCTTGCTTTATCACTTTCTCACTCTATCGCTTTCTCGCAGTATAGCAACATTTCCTCTTGGCCACGATAATCCATCTGGATATGCTAGGTTACTGCATATAAGAAATGCAGCTGATTAATATACATATTTTATTGTATATAAGGAATATCTAGTGTTTTATCCATAGTTTATATTTGACTAGATTGTAAAAGTGTATACATGGTATATCTAATTATAATCATTTTATCCTAGTTATAAAGTATATCAGTTGTGTAATGCTACTGAATAGTTATTTGCATTACAGTATTATATTAATTAGTTACAACACATACGTCATTTAGGTCTCGCTATACATGCATGTTGCTGCTGTGGGTAGATGGATCATTCCACAAACACAATCTGCGGGTTGTGAGGTATTTATGGCGATGATATACGGACAAGATTTTCACCCTGTAACACATGATTATGCAATAAGTATAACGCAAAATAAGTTATAATAGATGATAATGTATACAGGCGCATACAACTAGTATAATGCCAATTAAAATGATGTCTCACAGAATATTTATGGAATAACTAGCAGACATTTATGCATACTAAATATTACAACAGTATACATATATATATTCTGTACCTATGAAATGACTCAATGCATATAACATAATCATATATTACATGAAAGTATGGTACAAAACATCATGTAGCACTTAGTAGCCATGAATATCATTTACATATTTACAGTTTACTTATTCTATATAATATTAAATACTGCTGACAGATATTTGCACAAATCAGACACAAATAAACATATCATATATACCCTGTGGGTGACACCGAGGTGAGTCTGTCCCTACCAACAATCCGCCATTCAAAGTGTGCAGTGAGGCCATCTTATCAACAGTCATTTCGCAAAGACATAAAGCAAAGATCAATTAATTAAGTCTACTCTCATTTTTTTCATTTTTCATTTATAATTAACTCTAACGTTAATTTCAAGATTTACAGTACATACTATTCAAAAGAAGTTAAAGAACACCCGATTCTATGGTTAGTCATTAGAGAAAACGACAGAGCGAGAAAGCGATAGAGCAAGAAAGCAATAGTGCGAGAAAGCAAGAAAACGAGCAAGCGATGGAGCGAGAAAGCGATAGAGCGAGAACGCGAGAAATCTATAGACCAGAAAGCGATAGGGCGAGATAGCGATATTTCCCATTATGTCGTACATTAAAACGTTTTTTGCTGATATTTAGTGATCCATTCCTCAAGGCTATTTTGCCTCTTATAATTAGATTTCTTTAACATCTTGTAGTTGATAAATATGTTACAAATACATACATAACTTCTTCTCGTTTAGTTTGTATATACTTGTAGTGTAGTAAACAAGCAAGATTCACAGACTACAAAAGAATAGTCACTGTTCATATTTTCATTTTGTTCATCACACCACCACCACCTTCCAATATTCCTCCGTCAATCTTAAAACTGACACTCTGTAGGATAAATTGAACTGGAAGAAATAATGATAACATAAAGATTATATATTGACAAATAATTGTCAGTTGTATCAGCCACTGTTTGTATTGTTTGCAATATTTTGTCGGTCATTAGATTTGAAGTTGAAGCCGAATATTTTCTCGTCCGATTTCGAGTTCACAATTATATTGATTAAGATGCATCTACATTGTGCAGACAAACATTTTACATGTACACAGTTATGTTTCCCTTACAAAATACTGATGGATTAGATATATGTCTCCACCTTAAGTCACATATACGACTTTCGAGAGCGCCAGTAACCTGTAACCCAATTCCTTGGACAATAGAAATGAAATGCGTTGTAAATATTATTTAAAAACAACTCGTTTGTTATAATTACTTTCTATCAAACTGTCTTCGGGAATTAAATTCAATGCTAAAGTGCTTGTAAAATAAAGTTTAACTTTCCCGTGAGGGGAGACTAGATATCAGATTATAGTATAGGCTCAGACAGGAATATACATATTTATGTAACAATTCTGTATCCATTTAAACAGTATGGTTAACAACTGTGTGTTCTGGTGTGAGTTATGTAGTTATCTACTACATTTTTACACAGACAATAAGTCAGACACACACAAACACACACACACAGACATACATCATTTTGACCAAACTAGACTTAAGATTACATAAAATATGTACATAAGTACATGCAAGTACATATAGTTGTAGATTTCCACAAGACAACTCGGCCACCACACACAAGGCATGTGTGTTGCCAATGCAATATTAGAGGTATAGTGTATCTGAACCTGACGGAGTTGTCTCCCTTGTGTCGATCAGCGTGTATGCACATACTGCTTTAACAGTGTTTATATGACTAACGATCACTGGTGTACCCCGCACCCGGCAGGTACTGTGTGAATGTCATATAAGAGGTAAGTCTTGTGCACCTGAACTTGACGGAGTAGTCTTCCTTGTGCCGCTGACTTTGAGCAATGGTTTATACACTCTGCCAGTGTTGGTAGGACTGTACTGGCGGCGAAAACTACCACACTATCTGGGTTTTGACTCGAATATATAAGTGTATGCATGAATGAACGCATTCGTTGAATAGAAACGTAAACAGAATAGTACACACTACAGGCCGAAGGAAGGAATTCACAGCTGGCGTGAGTGTGGGCAGGGGTGAGTCAAGTATACATGACAGTGTGTGACCAGTGTAATCTCATTACTCTATATAAACATAAAAATTCATAATGGAAGCCCAGATACATATAAGGGCGGTCGGGTAGCCTCGTGGTTAAAGCGTTCGTTCGACACGCTGAAGTCCGTGGTTCGATTCCCGACATGGATACAATGTGTGAAGCCCATTTCTGATGTCCCCGGCCTTGATATTGCTGGAATATTGCTAAAAGCGGCATAAAAACATAGTCACTGTCCCAAACCAACACAAATATTTTTCTGCTTACTACTTTAAACACATAGTATAACACTGTGAATATTATACTTACAGAAAACGTGGGATGCTAAGTCCTAGACTCAGCCCACCCCCTCACCTGCTCTCCGCCCAACACACCCCCCTCCGTCCCCTCCCAAAAACACACACTCACACACACGCACGCGCGTGCACGCAAACATCCGCACCCACTCACCTTGTTCCTACCGTATACATGCCAGTGTGTGACAAGTGTCATATCATCACACTATATATACAAACGTGGGATGACAATACAGACCACTGTGGTCGAGCGTGTATACCGTATACATGACAGTGTGTGACAAGTGTAATATCATCACACTGTATATACAAACGTGGGATGACACTGCAGACAACTGTGGTCGTGTGTGTATACCGTATACATGACAGTGTGTGACAAGTGTAATATCATCACACTATAAATACAAACGTGGGATGACACTGCAGACAACTGTGGTCGAGTGTGTATACCGTATACATGACAGTGTGTGACCAGTGTAATATCATCACACTATATATACAAACGTGGGATGACAATACAGACCACTGTGGTCGAGTGTGTATACCGTATACATGACAGTGTGTGACCAGTGTAATATCATCACACTATATATACACACGTGGGATGACAATACAGACCACTGTGGTCGAGTGTGTATACCGTATACATGACAGTGTGTGACAAGTGTAATATAATCACACTGTATATAGAAACGTGGGATGACACTGCAGACCACTGTGGTCGAGCGTGTATCCCGTATACATGACAGTGTGTGACCAGTGTAATATCATCACACTATATATACAAACATGGGGTGACAATACAGACCACTGTGGTCGAGTGTGTATACCGTATACATGACAGTGTGTGACAAGTGTAATATAATCACACTGTATATAGAAACGTGGGATGACACTGCAGACCACTGTGGTCGAGTGTGTATACCGTATACATGACAGTGTGTGACAAGTGTAATATCATCACACTGTATATACAAACGTGGGATGAAACTGCAGACAACTGTGGTCGAGTGTGTATACCGTATACATGACAGTATGTGACCAGTGTCATATCATCACACTATATATACAAACGTGGGATGACAATACAGACCACTGTGGTCGAGCGTGTATACCGTATACATGACAGTGTGTGACAAGTGTAATATCATGACACTGTATATACAAACGTGGGATGACACTGCAGACAACTGTGGTCGTGTTTGATACCGTATACATGACAGTGTGTGACAAGTGTAATATCATAACACTATATATACAAACGTGGGATGACACTGCAGACAACTGTGGTCGAGTGTGTATACCGTATACATGACAGTGTGTGACCAGTGTAATATCATCACACTGTATATACAAACGTGGGATGAAACTGCAGACAACTGTGGTCGAGTGTGTATACCGTATACATGACAGTGTGTGACAAGTGTAATATCATCACACTGTACGCACATGTGATTGTCATAAAACATGCCGAGATGGCATACAAGCTATGTATGCTGTAAATGACAGTGTTGAACCAGTGTGGTCACACTGTATTTGATATGAAATTGGCTCTGTGAACTCTCGGGAGTTTTAGTTGTAACATTTCTTACACTAACCAAGGTGTCCTGAGCGAAGGACATTTGCTGTCAGAAACAGTTTGAACATATCACTCTGGGAAAATGGCGTCTGTTTTTCAATGCATTTAACCCAATGCAATATATGTTTCTTTTCCCATTAGCTAGATTAGCTTAAGCGTCGACAAATGTACATTATGCCAGAATAAGGGTTAACTCTATCAACTTCTTTCTCCCCCATGTCGAGAGGAACGGCAATGCACAGTTGGTGTGTCCCTGATGAACATTGGTCTGGTTTGTTGCATGTAACAATGAATTATATAATACCCCGGAAATGAAATGTACAAACGATTTTGATTAAACAGTAATAATAATAATAATAATAATAATAATAATAATAATAATAATAATAACTTCATTCATAATGTTCAACAGGTCAGTGCAGCTCACATTACTACTATGAATTTCACTGAATGCGCAAGGAGCTCATCGTGAGTAACGGCTCATGTATCTGATGAAACAGATTGCTTAGGGCGTCCAAGGAAATATAGTTATTGAAATTATTTGAATTATTGGATTAGTCATGACAACTTGTGTGCACGAAAACGGTAAACATGTCTACAAGTCACATCTGACATTCAAACAATTTTACTGAAATCGAAGTGTTTGTTTTTTGCCTAACGACAGATTCATCTATACTCCAGTCACACGATCATGTCTCTACCGGACAATCCGGTGACTGATGTGAGGAGCACTGATCTATGTCATCGGGGTGCGACGTCGCGCTTTTCCTCAATCAAGTGACTGGGCCTGTTTACCCGATACATTGACGATGGACAACTTCATGCGAAGGTCATAGTATGGGATTCTATCGTGCATCATATTGACAAGCGCCCTGTCATATTTAGTACATTCCTCCGAACGTCTACCTTAAAATGTCTGGAATGGCTTAACATGGGCTTGGATGGTGAAACGTTGATTGAAAAACTTATGTATAAGCTAAAAGTGTCTTTGCGTTATATTTCAATCAAATATGTATCCTCCAAAAAGCACCTGATCAACGTAGGCCCCATATGCTGGAGGTGATGGTATATTGCTCGATAGGAAGGGGACATCCGCCTTTCACGGTATACAGCTGTTTAAAGTGTTATACAGGTTGTTGATTTTAATTTCAATACAAGGACATTATATGGTAGAAATCTGATTGATGTTATCAACATTGACAAATGCATTTCGCAACCAACTGCTTAAAAATTGGAAATACCCAGTTCCTCAACCAGATTCAGTACAGGTGAGAAGGATTATCAATGCCGTAATATTGACGTCATACATTATCTTATATTTAACTTTAATTACATAATTCTACATATGTTTATAATTCAAAGTGGCACAATTGGCAGCATCTGCACCTACGATTACCCACAAAATATGTTTTACACGCCACGCATTAAGGACACATAAAGTGAGTGAGTGAGTGAGTGAGTGAGTGAGTGAGTGAGTGAGTGAGTGAGTGAAGATCGATTGGTTGTTTTGGGAGCCTATAGGATTTAGTTTCTTTTGTGGAACGTGAAATGTGGATCCCAAATCTTGTTTGTTTTGAGCCCGAGGCAGAGGATCCGTCTGTGTAAATGTGGCACCCATTTGGCCATGTTTTAGTGTATATATGCTGGTGTGATGGTTTGGGCGGTTTTGGCCCTATGTTGTTTGGTTTTGTGTTTTGTTTTAAGTCGTTTAGATTGTGAAGGTTTAGGTAATCTAGTACGGCAGTGATTTATTTGCGAGCGAGGGCTTGATTTCTTAGACTTATGTTATTTTTAGGATTTGTTGGATTTGGGTGTTTGATTTGGTTGAGGTCCAGAAATTTATAGTTTATTGTTCAAAGCGGGGGATTTCGCCTGTTAGGGCCTGTAGTGCCGTAAGTGGTGTATCATGCTGTTTGATTATTTTCAAGGTTTGATATTGGATTGTATTTAGCTTATAGTTAAGTGTATTGTATAAAGAATTGCATATTGTGCATCCACTGTCCAGTTTTGATCTCATGAGAGATGTGTAGAGGGATAGTAGGATTTCCTTGGAGGCCCCCTAATTGGAACAGGCTGCGGAGTCCGTTTAAATCCTTCGTGCATCTAGCTTCCAAGTTTTTAACGTGTGCATCCCATGTGAGATTTTCACTGAAGATTAGTCCCAGGAATTTGGTTTATTTTTGGAATGGAATGGGACTATTTTTTAGATGTAGTTTAGGAGTATTCGCGCGCATACTTGAATACTTTTCCTTGAACAGGTCCTTTATCATTATGTGGAAGAGTGTTAGGCTTAGGATGCTGCCCTCGGGTATTCAACTTTCTGACGCCACCCACGCAACACTGCGTCAAAGGTCGACACGACTGTTGGTTCAATCATTTTATAGCCTTTGAACTTCCTCACTGCCAGTCTACAGAGAAAAAACATAGAAACTCTGTGTTGTTTATAGGGGAACAAAGCCTGTTACAACATCCCTGGACTTTAAAACTCCCAAAGTTGACAATGCTTAAACATCACAAGTTACTAAAACAGAAACCCCATCCTTTCTACCATCAGTAGCTATCACTAAAATTCAAACTACTTTGGGCAGCTGGCTTCATATATACACTGATGGTTCCAAGAATCCTATCAACAACAGTGCTGGTTATGGTATCCATATCCACAGCTCCAAACCAAAAGCGCATTCGGCTTGCCTGCCTGATGGTCAGTCAGTATTCACGGCTGAATTGGAGGCAATTAATCATTCATTCAAACTCATACCGGAACTACCGAAAGGAAAGGCAGTCGTCCTACCAGACTCGCTTAGTGCCCTTCAAGCCATCAGTGGCAGAAACTCAGACTCAAGGCCAAACACAGTCAATAATATTATATATGAATATACAAAACTATCGGACCAAGGGCAACATGTGGAGCTGTGTTTGATCCCCTCTCACAGCAATATTCATGGAAATGAAAAAGCAGACACACTGGCGAAGCTAGCTCTAGACAAAGCGGAGATTCAGCCTATTTCCTTCAGTAAACTAGAGATCAAAATCAAAATCAAAGCCTCCATAGCTCCATAGCTCAAAGATTGCAAGCCCAGGGACGCAAGTAAGATGGCTATACAAAATTCCACACAAGATCCACCAAAAGCCAAACTCATACTCAATTGAAAGGAAAGTTGAAATTGCCATCTCACGACTCAGACTTGGTCACAAAAAAACACTATGACAAGGTTTGTCCATCTTGCAATCAAGGTGAATCCATTGCTCACTTGTTACTGGAATGTCAAGATCTCGCGCTAGCATGGGCTCTGTTAAAACAAGAATTGTGCAATAGTGAAGGCCAATCTAACTCTATTTCTGAGAGATGGACAGCTACTCGAACGTATATAAACAGAGCAGCCAAAGATAAACATGAAATTATATCAAAATACGAAAGTAGTAATCAGATCAATACAAACACGGAAATTATGTGAATACCAAACTCACAATAGATATGTGTACCTTACTCACACACATGAGTCCCAAAGACTGGTCAGCTGAAATTGCTAGGGCAGAAGGCGACCTCTTTAACACTTTAAGCAACAACAACAACAGATGGGGGGGG
The DNA here is from genome assembly GCF_022045235.1 of Haliotis cracherodii. NCBI lineage: Eukaryota > Metazoa > Mollusca > Gastropoda > Lepetellida > Haliotidae > Haliotis > Haliotis cracherodii. The sequence goes on from NW_027266330.1 coordinate 2,230,521, forward strand.
GGGGTGCCAAATAAAGTTTTGGCTGGTGGTCAGCAGTCGCATTGATATGGAGACGCATTGCTTTCAAGATGTACAGTAAACGAGGCATAAAGAAATACAATAGTTCAAATACAGTTCTTTTGTTGCTGGATCTCTCCTTCCAAATCAATAGTACATAATATCAGTACAGAAATTATGTCACAGAAATTACCAAACAAGAACGACAAATAAAAGGTGTACACAACCTCTTCAATGAATTTTCTGAGAATTTTGATTAACGTATAACAAGCGACTGCCAAACCCTCGTTAGTTTCAGTTCATCTGTGAAAGACTTTTCATTTCCTCAAGGGCGTATGGAGATATGCCTACTTATAGCCGTGAACCCAGTTTGTAATGTCAGGAACCAAGTTTGTAATTGTCATGTATATTCCTGGGTCTTTAAAGACTGGGTCTTTTGTAACCGTAACACGCTAAGCTATGAACAATTAACTTAATTTGATTGTGGCTGAATTGTGCAGTGAATGTTTAACACCTGGATATCAGTGATCCATTCATAGAATTATCATCACTCTTTTGCCTTTTACATTTAGTTACATAACTGGAATATTCTTCAAAGCAGCGTTAAACCCAGTTCACTCATTCACACTCTCCTTTTACATCCTGTGGAATCTGTTTTATAGGAGATCACATATTATTTGCCGTTGACGTTTTAAATTTACCCTATGTGAAATGTAAGCTTCTAATATTTAAAGATAAACTTCAAACCATCACAATTTTTCTGTTCATTATTTCATATGGCATGATGAAGATATAGAACGAATAATACGTAATTATTGTCATTATTTTCTATAGTTGTTCGTTTTACATTACTAGTATTTCAGGGGAAAAGAAAATGAATACGAAACACACATATATAAGAACATATTCAATATTTCAGAGTAACATGCTCAAAGTCAAATATCTCCCTTATCCGAACGTCGTGAAAGATATGTACTGATGTGTTAGCATGAAGAAAATCCCAACCACATAAACAAACACGCATCTGTCATGTGGCTCCTGCGAGTTCATTCATATTCAGTATTGAAACGACGTCGACAGTTGATATTAGGTCACAATAGCGCCTTCAGGCTGAAAATCACATGTGTAGATAGTGTCGACATGTCACAACACATATACCAAATGTATGTGGATTACCCAAGGAAAGCTTATCATTCAAAGCTGTCCATCACTTAACATATCAACAAAGATGAAGGGTTGTTATGCTGCTATCACAAGCCTTTCCGCACCCAGGCATACCACGCCATCCAAACCATCCCCAAGTCTTCATTTCTTGACTAAACTAAATATTTCTGAATGTGGACGATCATTCGGGATTGTCCCCTTTATGTCATTACATTCATTCCACTTCTACTGATCACAGTGGTGTGACATTTCAGCGCAAACTTCACAACATATTGTTCATTTAGTGAACAAATGCACAATCCACACACCACTGCTGAAACTTATATTTGCCGTTAATCCACACAATTTTCTTTCTTCTCCCGATGTCAAGTAAGGAAGATTGCATTCAAAAGTACATATTCATAGTTTGTATTAAGAGATAAAAATAATAAAACAAGTTTCACAAAATTTTACGACAAACAGTTATGTAAACATATTACACATCTTATAAATAGTTTTTCTGATTACACATATTTGCAAATGAGCTGCAACTGTTTGAGGTATGAGGTATGATTACATCCGCAATACCAAGACACAGTGTTGCTCATTGCCTTGGTATTACTGGGACATCACACGGTGCACAGTTCAAACAGAGAAACAACAACAGTATCTACTAAAATGCTTGCTTTGACAGAAATAACTAATATTTCATGTTCCCCTGTTTATTAGATGAACAAAGTATAAAATGCTGCACTCCAGTCAACATCAACAGAATGGCAGTTTTGTTCTGACGGCATTTTCACAAAGAATACTAATATTTGTACACACCCAGCAAGCAGGTAAAGTCATGTTTACAAATAGGACTCAACTAATTATATCGTTTAACAGATAGTTTTGTAACTTTTCCTAGAACTATCTATTTCACAGTACTTTTATCTATGGCTTTTTTAGGTTTAAGTGAAAGGCAACCCAGTTGTGAATGGGGCATGTATTACTACTGTAGGCCAGACAAACCTATAACTGCAGTATATTATTATGTGTTTGCTTTCACCATCTTCCAGAGGCTCCAAAATGAAATTATTCAAAACCTTTAAAAACAACGATTCGGGGACCAACAAATATCAAATGAATCATCTGAGGATAACGATCAAGGCGTTCATACATTTGAAATTTGCCAACAAGTGCATGGATTTTAATATAGGCTTCAGAAACAAATGTATCTCCAGTTTCACCCTCCCATAATTTCAAAATCAAGAAGCACCAATTTGATCAAACTTCTGTATTGACACCACTGCATCTATTTTTTTAACTACACAAAAGTCCTCCAGAGTTAACAGAAAAATGCATTCGATGGAAATCCAAATTCTTATGCTTATGAGCGCTAAAAACACTGTTGTCACGAATACAGTTCTTACTTAATACTTGTGACTTACAAGAATAATCAAACTGCTACCAACCTGTTGGTCAGTAGTAAAATCTTTCATCACTTATTCAAATATTGACCAAAATATCGTGAACTTTCTGCTACCAATTGTGATCACAACTTTAAGATCATTATGGATGCTGTCGAAGCCTATGCCAAATATGGGCCAACAGAATAAACACATTGTGTCCAAGCAAGCTGTCATCCACTTGACTCTAAAACTAGAAGACATGTCCATTGCTCTTCAGTACTGGATTCAATACATTGACATCCCACACAAAAAGAGAGAGAGTGAACGATATAGTTAGAGAGACTTAGAAAAAGAGAGAGAGAGGCCTTGACATTTTGCAATCTCGGAAAAGAACCAGGGTTGATCTCATTATTCCGTTTTGTATACTACCGTGTATCCCACACGACAAACTTCAAGGAACAATAATTCATTCCTTGATCCATGGTGACCATCAATAGAACTGTATCTTCATCTTCAAAGGTTCAGAAAAATGTGTCGCACAAAATGCAAATATCATCCATCTGAAGTCTGCCGACAAAACAGTATGTGAAGTTATTTTAATACATTTAGGCAAGAAGTTGGCATTCCCATGAGCACAAATTGTGCTCCCCGCCTTTCTGAATTGTTTCATTATGCATATGAATAGGATTGAACTTATTTACATCTCATGTCAGAGATAAGGTTACACCAGACGTTTTTGTCCAAAACCCTGATCACTACATCACATAAGCATGACGTACTCATGTGTGATCAAAACATGGAAGTAGGCTTCATGAAAGCATTTAAACGTCATGGGTTTAGGCTTCATGAAACACACACACACGGCATTAAACAACGTCATTGGAGCAGGTTTAATAAAAATAAAGCGACAAAACCCTTTCCATGGCAACAATAAATCTTTACTAAAAGCAGCGTCGATTGTACGATTTCGACTTTATCATGTGCATGTGTTTATGAATCACTAACAAATAGTAATGATACCAGGTGAAAAGGTGAGTGTGATATAATTTGCCCGACCTGTGGCACCCGTCACAAGCACATGCGAAGGCAACAGAGTTGTTAATGTAAAAAAGCACGGGAACATATGGTACAAGTCAAAATATGGGATTGGTAAGGCATTGTGTGACATGGGATTGTATTGTATGGTTGTGGAATGGTATGGTATTGTTGGTATGGAATGGTGAGATATGGTGTAGAATAGAATGGGGTGGGATCGTAATTTTTTCAGAAAAGAAGGCCATACGAACTATAATCTCAATCACTCCAATTACAGTTATGCTTGTGGGACCAACTTGCAAGATGTAACAGCTATCAAGTATCATATTTATACATTTTGAATTGTGGTTAGAGGCCAATGCTTCAAAACATATGTTTTGTTTCGTCGAAAGCAGGAAACGAAAACCTTTTTGGGAACGACTTAACATTTTCAAATGAGATTATTTTTATATCTAGAGACCTTGATCTTTGACCTAATGGCACGTGCCAAACGAATGATACATGTAGTGAGTGTGTGTGCATTCATATCACACTAAGATCAGTATTTAATGCCACCTTGAACATTATTTTATGACCATTTAACTAGTATTTCATACCACTTTTAACACAGTTTTATGACGATTAAACTAGTATTTCATTATACTTTGAAAAGTTTTATGACCATTTAGCTAATAATTCATTGCACTTTGAACACTGTTTTATGACGATTTAACTAGTATTTCATTACACTTTGAAAAATTTTATGACCATTTAACTAGTATTTCACACCACTTTGAACACAGTTTTATGACGATTTAACTAGTATTTCATTACACTTTGCACACATTTTTATGACCATTTAACTAGTATTTCATACCACTTTGAACACGGTTTTATGACCATTTAACTAGTATTTCACACCACTTTGAACACTGTTTTATGACGATTTAACTAGTATTTTATACCACTTTGAATACAGTTTTATGACCATTTAACTAGTATTTCATTACATTTTGCACACACTTTTATGACCATTTAACTAGTATTTCATTACACTTTGAACACTGTTTTATGACCATTTAACTAATATTTTATACCACTTTGAACACAGTCTAAGACCATTTAACTGGTATTTCATTACACTTTGTACACACTTTTATGACCATTTAACTAGTATTTCATACCACTTTGAACACTGTTTTAGTATTTCATGATCCTTTGAAAAGTATTTCACACCATTTTGAACAGCATTATATGCAGCTGAGAACATATTTTTCGTTTCGTATTATTACAAGTATTTCATGTCATTTTGACATTTTGACTTTTGAACAGTGGTTATGACACTTCAAGCATCTAATTGTGAGAATGTGAGTGGCATTTGGATTTCTTCCCGTAAAAACGGATGCGTTTTAATAAATAGAACCCCAAATCACTGCATCTGAAGGAAACAGTTGTGTTTTTAATTTCCTTTTGAAACTGGAAATAACAGCAACAGACAACAGGAATACGATTAGAAACAAGGTACAGGTTGCCTTGACATTTCTCTTTATTATGCGTTTGCAATCGTCCCTGTTTCCTTAATGGATGTGAGTAATATATCTTGTTTAACCCTGGAAGGCGAAACAAACGTTAGACCTTAACAGCGAAACTAATATCTGTTAAACAAATAGCAGGCCTTCAAACAACCACACTGTGCATGTGAAGCTCGTCTGAATGAGTCGGGCTTTATTATTATTGTCATTAAGAGTGAGTTTTGTTTGTATATCAATATGGTTGTTACTTAAACCTTTTATTCATTATGCCTACATGTATCTGCACACCGCACTGAACATTTATCAGCATTTCTAATACATTTTCAGGAACACCATGCCGCTTCTTCAGATCTTTGCAATGGCATGTATGGTCATTTACACACAAGGTAAGAGTGAGTGAATGAGTTGGTGGGTTATAACATAAGTATTAGCATTCGTATGTCAGTGGCATAATGGGAGAGTGGCTGAGATAGGTTTAACATCGCTTTGAACAGTATTGCAGTTATATCACAGCTTGATGCGGGAGGAAAACTCGAAAGGATGAAGATCTTAGACATTGGCCACTTTGGCGAAACCCATGAGCACGGGTATGTTTAAACCCAGAAAGATAATCGGGGCAATCTGAGATCGAACCCATGATGATAAGTTTGAGGCACGCCAGAGGGACGCAACTCTGCACAACGTATTGCGGCGCCTTATGCGAGTTGACCAACCGTGCGACAATGACATTGTTACATGAACAAACAATAACAAGACAAATCAAACATGTGTATTATAAACTAACATAAAACGGATCGAACCCCACAAAAGAGTTGTTGGGTGTGAAATATATTCATTCGGATAAACTAGCTGTAGGCATAAAATTTGATTGCCGGGAAGAACAAGGAGTATGTATTCTGTGAAGTGTTTTTTACTACATGATGATATTCAATATGCTCCGTATGCTTATGGTTTTATTTAAAGTTAAGTGATTAGTGCTCGGAAGCAATCAGCATACTAAGATTCTGCACCCTGGTAATACCCGAGGTACAAGCTATAGGAGTATACTTAATTCTGGTTAAGCACATAAAGGATCAGTTTGAAGTCCTACATCAGTACTATGTAAGGCAATATCGATGTCAAAGTAGCAAAATGTCCTTTCGAGGTGGTCAGAAATTGCCTTTGTTGATACTATCTATCCTTCGTTGTACAATCCTAAACTAAGTGAACTGGGCCTCCGGTGTTTTGAGAACCATACAACTATAACTACGGTCCCACCAGTATAACAAGTGCTCTGAGCGTGACACAGTTGTTCCTGAAATGTCTTTGAACTGTATGTCTCTACACGAAACCAATCCCAACATTACCTTTCACATAGCATACGTCCAACACATGAATACCTAAACTCTCATTCATTGTGCATTATCGAAGCCAGTTCTTGAATAGACTGTTTCATTACTTTTCGTGTCATATTTCGTCAATATTACCATGTATACATTCATTAACAAAATAGTCTTTAGACAATGCTTTATACATTTCGCACAAGCCCATCAGGTAATCTTTACTCTCATGATACAGTCCTTCTTCATGTGTGTTGACAAATATAATAGATACAGGCAACTACGTTCGAGGATATGCAATACATATTTCCAGCTGTATTTCATGAGGATTGAGAAATGTCATGTTAAAAGAACAATGTCGTCTTGATTTCATTCCCTAAAAGAGCCTTATTCCCCAGTGTAAACTCCGGCAGCCTTCCCGCAGTGGACATTTCGTAACAATTGTAATTTATGTTTCTTTCTCAAATAATTGCTAACTTTACTAATGCGCACATCAAAATTATTTTATAATATTAAGATACGAATTACGTTTTCATTCCCAGGTGCTAATTGTAAGGAAAATCAGCATTGTGCCGAGTGTGATGAAAACACAGGCCGATGCAGCACACGATGCTCTACGGGATATTTCGGCCCAAAGTGCATGGATGTTTGCAGCAGAAGGTGCAGGTACCACACATGTAAGCTGATCCCCGGCAAAGGTATTGAGACATGTACTGATGGCTGCATACCAGGATTCCAAGGCCCAAACTGCCAGAGGCCATGTTACAGCACCAAGGAACACTGTACCAGATGTCCAGATGGATGTCTTGGGGAGTATTGCCACATGGGTGGAACTTGTTTCTCTGGATGCAGCGATTCATACTATGGAGCAGGATGTAAATTCAAAACGTCAAAGCCAGAGAATAATAAGACATGTTCAAGCAGATGCAAGTCCTGCAACAGGATCACAGGAACGTGTGAGGAGTGTCAGCCTCCATATTCTGGACTGGACTGTAGATCCTCGTGTGAGCACTGTGTCGGTGGATGTGAGAGTGGCTGCCAACAGGGATGCAGACAAGGATTCTATGGAAACAAATGTACTGAAGCATGTAGTGACACCTGCCGAGCTGGTCCCTCCCTGTCTGCTGATGAACAATGTCCTGAGGGAGACTCATGTACCCCTGAGTGCCACAGCCAGACTGGCGAGTGTGTTCACGGTTGTGTAGATGGCTGGTACGGCCCGAAGTGTTCAAAGCGATGTTTCTCAAACTGCAAACATCAAAGGTGCAATCATGCGGGTGTTTGTGTTGAACGCTGTGGGAAATGCCTCAATAAAACTTGTAACGTATCCTGTATGAATGGATGCAATAGCAGGGATAATTGCAACATGACGTGTGATCTATGTCCTGGAGGTGTTTGTGATGAAAACTCCGGTTCATGTGTACAAGGATGCAATACGACTGGATCTAGGTGTGGCGACAACTGCACAACCAACTGCCAAACGACTGACTGTCCTACTGGATCTTGTCACGCAGGTACCCATTTTCAGTCGTAGGAAACAGATATATAAGTATAATTTGTTAATTCAAAATAAATTTAATAATATGTGCAAGATATACGCAATTCCTCAGTTAATATATTCAAGTCAGATCGTAAACCGTATGCCACTTTCATTTTAATATTCTGACTATCTGACCATCAGACTTTCTGAACGACCACTGCATCGACTTTATCTGCAGTGTGTTGAGAGGATCAGCTACTTTGAGGAGTCTTTCGCTTGGATGAAGTGGGCTGGCCTTAAAAGTAAAACAGAAGGCTCGAAACTGTCAATGTGTGGTTTTGCATCAAAATGTAAATAGGAAATGTAGATTATGCAATGAATTTAATGTGACAGTCATACACATTGTCGAGGGATGGCCAGCTTTGGCACAAACACAATATCTTAAGCGACATGATGGAGTGGCTCATTTTATAACCGTCTAAACCATGCTCGTAGTTTTGACACACATGGTACCACCGAGAATATGTTGTGGGCGTCATGGAAAACGATAAATACAAAATCCTTTGGAATAAGACCCGTATACAGCCTCGAACCTATCCAGGACAGCAAACCCGATCTTGTCCTTTTTTATAAATCCGATGAAATCATTTATATCATTGATTTTTCTGTCCATCTTTATCTGACAAGGAGCACAACCAGCCTGACAGTGCCAGGATTACCCTCTTCGCTGCATTTTTCATTTTAATCTGTATATAATACAAATAACATGCTCCAGTAACTTTCATATGTCTCCCCGGTTTGCTTCGTAGGCAACCATGAAATATCTAACTATAGGCATTGTTTCCCCCTTCAGACGAACAAACGACAGGTGCCTTAAACACAGTTATCGTGACATCGGTCGGACTGGTTGTCTTTATCATCCTGGCTGCATGTACCACCTGCTGTATCTGCTGTCGTAAACGAAAGTGTCTGAAACGGTCAGTAGACACCAACAACATTAGTGCAATGAAGGATTGTTCGACATGGTCTTCAATGATGACATTTGACACTCATCAGAGTTGTGTCCTATAGTCGTGGTAGAATCCGATTATTAGAGAAATGTTGAAAAATGACATTTGTGAGTGATTGAGTGAGTATGGTTTTACGCCGCTTATAGCAATATTCCAGCAATATCACGGCGGTGGACACCAGAAATGGGCTTCACACATTGTACCCATGTCGGGAATCGAACCCGGATCTTCGGCGTTACGAGCGAACGCTTTAACCATTAGGCTACCCGACAGCCCCCGTCATTTGTGGATGTTATAAACATGTAATACATGTAACCTGTAAATAACCATATGTTATCATTTTGTTTTGCAGCGATAGCCCATTCTTACTTTGATTGTGTTTCTTGATAATCACAAAAAGGGGTCATTATGTTACAGGAATGAAGCCGAGGACAATACACTCGACTCCAATCTTGAGCAGGCAGACACCTCCATCCGTGAGTCCATGGATCTACATCACTACGAGGATATCAGAGAGGAAGATATCATGAGCCAGCTGCCAGACCAGAACCAAGACGGGGCCGGCAGAGAGAAGGCTCTAGACATTCCTGTTTTAGCAGACTGCTTCCAAGGGGAACGGAACGATAAGGACACATCAGTACGAGACTCCCAGCCATACACCAGAAGAGAGAAGGCTCCAGACATTCCTGTTTTAGCAGACTGCTTCCAAGGGGAACTGAACGATAAGGACACATCAGTAGGAGACTCCCAGCCATACACTGAACTTAAGGAGGGCGCGCGTGTCTCTCGTCCGAGATCATCTATAAGGTACCTATCCCCACATGACTAGGAGACCTAGCTGTGTATATCACTACTTGACGAGGATCCCTACTTGCGTCTAGCACAACTTTCCGAAAAGAACTATTTGTGTCTATCACTACTTGACGAGGATTTCAATTTGGTCACATATCTTTTGTTCATGAATTATATTTCTATGTGTAAGTCAGAGAAACGTGTACCGGGTTAAATGTCAAGACAAGAATACAAGTAAGTATTCAAGGTTAATATAATATTATAGATAATACGGATGTTTTCAAATAGGACTTTGTCGAGGGCAAAGGTCTTGTCATATTGACACGATTCGGGTTGTGTTCTTCGGAGATGGACAGTACTTGTCTGATGCAGACTGTACTTGTAGGAGGCAGACTATGTTGGTCTAAGGTAGACTGTACTGCTGTGGGGCAGACTGTGTAGGTATGAGGTAGGTTGTATTGGCCTCAGACAGGCTGCATTGGTTTGCGACTGAGGCTGTATTTGTATCGGACAGTTTGTATCGGTCAAAGGCAGGCTCTATTGGTCTTTCTCTCCTTTATGTAATCATGTAATTGCTTCCTTGGCATCCAATAAAACACTATTTTGTATATTTTTAAATCCGAGATCACTCCATATTTGCATAATTTAGCGGTAAAATGTGGATATACGACAGAAAAATATATCTAAATGTATTTATATACGATGATATTTAACGTTAGATAATGAATCACCAATGAGTTGTATACTAGAGGACGTACTTGTTAGTTCACAATAATCTGTAAATATATCTATGTCGCCTGTAAGATACCGGAGGTTCTTCCTCTGAGAGGGAGTGCCTACCGACCAGGTTAATATTCCCCTGCACGGACCCATCTCGTATTTGTATTTTCGACTCCATCATTCGTGAAATTGCGAAAAATTATTAGCTGAATGTTTTTCCGTGGGATAAATATCATATATTAGGGGACAAAAATTGTAATATGTGAGCTTTTGGTAGCATACTACATATTTCTTATTCCTAATATTTAGTACCTGAAACACACGTTCATTGCATGATGCCATGCTTAAAATAATCGATGTTTGAGACATAAGTTTGCTCAATGAAGTAACATTTGAAACCGCGTGTGAATAAAGTGTTTGTGTAGTCCCATCTAAAAGTGTTAAAAAAAGTTTACCCTGACATCGGTAAACCCGTATATAAATGTATTTGGGAACGTTAGTCAATACTTTTACTAAGAGAGGAGACTTTTAATCGATGTATGGCGACTGAAATAGTTCCTGCTTGGTGACCTCATTTGCACATGTTTCACGTGACACCAAGTTTATCGGATAGGTTTATCGCATTGATAACACTATCCATCCTGTGATAAACATATTTACCTTCCTGTGTGCATCACTTGATGCATTTATTAAAGAGTAATTTGAATTTCTTAAAGATCCACTTCAGTGGGAAACTTGTAAATCAGCTTTCCTTATGTATAATGGGAATTCTTATTGGACAAAGGAGGAACGACACAGTAATAGTGGTGGTGGTAGTAGTAATAGTAGTAGTAGTTTGTTCATTTGTTCTTTAACGCCGCATGCAGCAATATTTTAGCTATATGACGGTGGTCTGTATAAATTCGTGTCAGGACCAGACAATCCAGTGACTGACAACATGAGCATCGATCCACGCAATTTGGATGGATGACATGCTTTGCTTCAACCAAGTCAGTGAGTCTGACCACCAAGTCCCGTTAGTTGCCTCCTACGACAAGCATAGTCGCCTTTTACGACAGGCGTGGGTTGCTGAAGACCTATCCTGCCCAGGGTCTTCACGAGAGTAGTAGTAGTAGTAGTAGTAGTAGTCGTAGTAGTATTGGTGGTAGTAGCAGAAGTAGTTGTAGTAGCAGTGGAAAGAGAAGTAGTAGTAGCAGTAGTAGTAGTAGTAGTAGTAGTACTAGGAGTTGCAGTTGTTGTAGTAGTAGTAGTAGTAGTAGTAGTAGTAGAAGCAGCAGCAGTAGTAGTAGTAGTAGTACTAGTAGTAGTAGTAGTAGTAGCAGTATAAGGAGTGGTAGTAGCAGTAGTTGTAGTTGTATTAGCAAGCAAGAGTAGTAGTAGTAGCAGTAGTAGTAACATCAGTAGTAGATAGCAGTAGTAGTACTTGTAGTTGTAGTTATAGTGGTAGTTGTAGTTGCAGTAGGAGTAGTCATAGTAGTAGTATGAGTAGCAGTAGTATCAGTAGTATACGTAGCAGTAGTAGTAGTAAAGAAGGAGTAGAAACAGGAGCTGTGATGGTGATAGTAGTGGATAAAAAAGT